>NC_090330.1:10495281-10795281 GCF_035084215.1 Heptranchias perlo
TCTCTCCCCTCCCTGATGTGCGCGCGTGTGTGTCTCTCTCTCTCTCTCTCTCCCTGATGTGCGCGTGTGTGTGTCTGTCTCTCTCTCTCTCTCTCTCTCTCTCTCCCCTCCCTGATGTGCGTGTGTGTCTCTCTGTCTGTCTGCCTGCCTGCCTGTCTGTCTGTCTCCCCTCCCAGATGTGTGTGTGTGTCTCTCACTCACTCACTCACTCCCGTGTGTGTCTCCCTCCTCCCCCATGTCCGTTTGTCCCCACACAGGTCCTGCATCCTGCCATTAGGCTAATGGAAACAGGTGTAATAATAGTAATGCAAATACAGGAGCCACTGCACGAATAATGTCTGAAATGCAAGAAAGCCAATTGTAAAAGTATCTCGAGAGGTGTAAGTCTTTGTTTCGATTTGGTCGGGACATTGGGAGCGCTAAAAGCGGACAGTATAAAACACGTGTTTGTCTCAAAGTCGACAGGTGAATAATAATTGTCTTGTTACACAAAGGTAGAAAAGTTTGTTATTTTAAGTGCTGGAGTCTAGGAATTAGTCTGCTCACTTCTGTTTGTGTGCAGTATTCAGTGTAGGAAATTAAGGAGTAATTTTCCACTTTGGTACTCTGGCACACACCGGGAGTGCTTATTTAGAAGTTGCTCTGTCCCAACCTGTGATATGTCGTCCACTAAAATTAATTTCCTTTTAGATGTTGTTTAATATATTGTAAAAAAAAAAGCACCTGAAACCCGACAAAGCTGCTTTTCCCACCAGTGCTGACCCCATATGGATCCTTAACACACTCGCATACCTTCCTCCATGCTTTGTTACCCCAGGCATTAATTCAATTATTTTAAATGTGCACAGAGGGATTTAGTATGAGCGCATTAAGTGTTCAGATGGGGTCAGTGCTGGTTGGAAAATGAAACCCTTAGGCAGCAGATATAGTGTCACTTTTCTAATAATGCATCAACACAAAAATGGCAGTACAGCTCCAGGGACTACCAAACGTAGTAAAGTCATGAGGTATAAGTCCCCTGTCCCACCTGTCTGAGTGCGCGCAGGGTGCGGTATAACTCAGACCTTAAGGTCTGTTAAAATGCATAGTCTGTGCCAATGCAGAATGATGTGGAGATGCCGGTGATGGACTGGGGTTGACAATTGGAAACAATTTTACAACACCAAGTTATAGTCCAACAATTTTATTTTAAAATCCACAAGCTTTCGGAGGCTTCCTCCTTCCTCAGGTGAATGTGATTCACCTGAGGAAGGAGGAAGCCTCCCAAAGCTTGTGGATTTTAAAATAAAATTGTTGGACTATAACTTGGTGTTGTAAAATTGTTTCCAATGCAGAATGGCATCTCTTTCATATCGACTCATTCCCTACAGGGTGTGAAATTTTGTGAATTGAATGCAGCCTGGTACCACCTTCAGGAGCTGGGCTCACACCATTCTGCACTATAAAGGGCGCTTAGCAAAATTTGGAAAGTTCCCAGGTGGTCCACTGAACTTTTTTGTTTAGACTTTTTAATGTTTGCAGACAGCCACTTATCCATCACCTACTTTATTAACAGGCATTAAGATGATGGTGAGTGGAGTTCCTTGTGTGGTGAAGCACTGATGTGTCGATAAGATTGTTTGTGGTCCTGATAGATGGTGGCATGCTGGTTGTGTCACTTCTGCTGAGTAAAATGTATTCTTAGAAATATATCCTTACTGATGTAATATTGTAGAATGATTGCACTGAGGTTATATCCTTTCATAGAATGATACTGCACAGAAGGAGGCCATTTGGCCCATCGTGCCTGTGCCGGCTCTTTGAGAGAGCTCTCCAATTAGTCCCACTCCCCTGCTTTTTCCCCACAGCCCTGCAAATTTTCCTCTTCGAGTATTTATCCAATTCCCTTTTGAAAGTTACTATTGAGTCTACTTCTACCACCCTTTCAGGCAGTGTATTCCAGATCAAAACAACTCGCTGCGTTTATTTAAAAAAATTTCTCTTCATCTCCCCTCTGGTTTTCTTGCCAATTATCTTAAACCTGTCACCCTCCTGCCAGTGGAAAGTTTCTCCCTATCTACTCCATCAAAACCCCTCATCATTTTGAACATCCCTATTAAATCTCCCCTTAAACTTCTCTGCTCTATGCAGCATTCATTTAAATTCCTGTCTGTGCTTTCTTAACACAGATTTGAAGTCGTTTAAACTAAATAGGTTAACATTAATGAGAATTAGCAGGTATGCAGCCTGTTTAACAAGGCGATAGCACAGAGAGGGATCTTATACAAGAATCTTAATGGCTGCACAGGCAATAAAAGGTTCCTCAAGTGATTCTGTTGGTAAACTCACTGCCCACTGTACGATTGAACCATACAGGCCAGGAAGGTCCTAGGTTTGATGCCTGTTCTGTGCTGAGTTAGCTGATCTCAGCCATCACTTTATAATACCTTATGTTGGCAAGTCAGCTACCATTGACCTGAGTACCACTGGGCTACGAAGGGGAACAAAAATCAACTGGTTCTCCAACTCCTGGTCACTATCCTGTGGCTCCTGCTGGGGGGTGTACAGGTGTGACAGTCAGGTGAGGACAGGATGGGCTGGGTCGTGGTTTTCTCCTCCTCCCCCCCCCCCCCCCCCCCCCAAATAAAAGATCAAATAGCCTGTCCATGCTCATTGTCAAGGCTCAAATATAAAGAAAGAACTTGCATTTCTATAGCGCCTTTCATAATCTCAGGATGTCCCAAAGTGCTTTACAGCCTACTAAGTACTTTTTGAAGTGTAGTCACTGTTGTAATGTAGGAAATATGGCAGCCAATTTGCGCACAGCAAGGTCCCACAAACAGTAATGTGATAAATGATCTGATATTCTGTTTTTTTGATGTTGGTTGATGGATAAATATTGGCCAGAACACCGGGGAGAACTTCCCTGCTCTTCTTCAAATAGTGCCATGGAATCTTTCATGTCCACCTGAGACAGGCAGACGGGGCCTCAGTTTTGTGTCTCATCTGAAAGACGGCACCTCCAACAGTGCAGCACTCAATTGTCAGGCTGGATTATATGCTCAAGTCTCTGGAGCGGGACTTGAACCCACAACCTTCTGACTCAGATTCAAGAGTGCCACCACTGAGCCACGGTTGACACTTAAAATGCATGTATATGTACAGTTTTTAATTCCCTGGGGTGATTGAGTGGGCAGTTGCAGAATGAGCTTTTTTTGCCGTAAGCTGAGAGCTCACACTTGCTCCATTTCCTGATGCTATTCGTATTGCTGGACTTGGCGGAAGCTCACACCACTACTGCTGCTTTGCCCTGGGAGAAAGTTCTGCAAGTGGAGTTTTCCTTTTCCTTAACTGTTGCCCAGGACACCAGGAGTATACCCCTACTCCTCTCCGAACAGTGCCATGGAATTCCCCCACATCCACCTGAGAGTGATGTTGAGCCTTGTCTGCCCTATCTGAAAGGCGGCACCTCCGACAATGCGGCCGCTTGCCCGAGTGCCAGCCTTGGCCGCTTGCCCGAGTGCCAGCCTTGGCCGCTTGCCCGAGTGCCAGCCTTGGCCGCTTGCCCGAGTGCCAGCCTTGGCCGCTTGCCCGAGTGCCAGCCTTGGCCGCTTGCCCGAGTGCCAGCCTTGGCCGCTTGCCCGAGTGCCAGCCTTGGCCGCTTGCCCGAGTGCCAGCCTTGGCCGCTTGCCCGAGTGCCAGCCTTGGCCGCTTGCCCGAGTGCCAGCCTTGGCCGCTTGCCCGAGTGCCAGCCTTGGCCGCTTGCCCGAGTGCCAGCCTTGGCCGCTTGCCCGAGTGCCAGCCTTGGCCGCTTGCCCGAGTGCCAGCCTTGGCCGCTTGCCCGAGTGCCAGCCTTGGCCGCTTGCCCCCACAACCTCCTGTCCAGGAGACGAGAGCCCAATTGCTGATCGTGCAAGTGGACCTTTTTGGCGTTGCGATAAATTGGGAATTCCTGCCCTCAGCGGATAGTCTACTTGTGGAATGAAGAGGTAGCCTCAGGTTGGAACTCCACCTAGGATCGGCAGTGAGAAGATCCATGAGCAGCATCCCTCCCCAAACCTTGGACTAGCTCCGGTGATGGCATAACTCAGCATTCCTCTGCCACTCCTACCAGACCCTGGTACTTCCTTCTTCCTAGAACATGATCCCATCTCATCTTCTCGTGTATCATGGGCTTTAAAACCACGTTAAGAAATTAAATTACATTGCTGAATTTTTTTTAAATTCATTCATGGGATGTGGATGTCACTGGCAAGGCCAGTATTTATTGCCCATCCCTAATTGCCCTTGAGAAAATGGTGGTGAGCCACCGCCTTGAACCGCTGCAGTCCATGTGGTGAAGGTACTTCCACAATGCTGTTATGTAGGGAGTTCCAGGATTTTGATCCAATAACTATGAAGAAATGGCGATATATTTCCAAGTCGGGATGGTGTGTGACTTGGATGGGAACATGCAGGTGGTGGTGTTCCCATGCACCTGCTGCCCTTGTTGTTCTAGTTGGTAAATGTCGTGGGTTTGGGAGATGCTGTTAAAGCAGCCTTGGCGCGTTGCTGCAGTGTATCTTGTAGATGATGCACACTGCTGCCACGGTGCGCGGTGGTGGAGGGAGTGAATGTTTAAGGTGGTCGATGGGGTGGCAATTAAGCGGGCTGCTTTGTCCTGGATGGTGTCGCGCTGCACTCATCCAGGCAAGTATTCCATCACATTTCTGACTTGTACCTTTTTGTAGATGGTGGAAAGGCTTTGGGGAGTCGGGGTGAGTCACTCACTGCAGAATACCCAGCCTCTGACCTGCTCTTGTAGTCATGGTATTTATGTGACAATGGACTTTTAATGTTAATTGGGGCCACATGCTTACAGTTTCCATGCAAATATGCTGTAAACATAGAATTCAAGGCCACGCATCTCTCAAATACTCACAGTGATCTGTAATAAAAACGTCATTTGACTTATTCAGTCATTAAATCAGTGGCCGTGATTATATACTCCACGTTACGTAACATAAAATAGTGTATCCTCTGATTCAAAGTGAGCAACACAATGGGGGACAGAAGAGTTACTGCATGAAAGTGACCTCAAGGTACGGTTCCATCTCAGCCTTTAAGCGATAGTTATAAATTGCAGTAAGTGTTGCTGAGCCCTCACTGAAATTATAACCTTGGAATTGCTCCAGGACGTCCATTACTCTCTATAGAAACCACATCAACTCCTCAATGAGATTTGTTTGAATTGGCAAAGTTAGATGGAGGGTCAAAGTCCACAGTGTAGGACACCAACCAAGGACGAGAAGAGCAGGAGAGATAAGGGATAAATTTAAAAAGTGGCTGTGCCAAGTTTAGGTTTTAAAAAGCCTGTTGATTTGTCGGAGAAAAGAGAACTACAACAACAACTTGCATTTATATAGTAGCTTTAACATAGTAAAACGTCCGAAGGTGCTTCACGGGAGTGAATTCAGACAAAAAGTGACACTGAGCCAAAGAAGGAGACATTAGGACAGGTGACTAAAACTGGGTCAAAAAGGTAGGTTTCAAGGAGCGTCTTAAAGGGGAAGAGAGAGGTTTAGATAGGGAATTCCAGAGCCTTGGACCTAGATGGCTGGAGGTACAGCCATCAATGGTGGGGTGAAGGAAGTGGGGGAACACAGAGTTCTTGGAGGGTTGTAGGGCTGAAGGGGGTTATAGGGAGGGGCGAGGCCATGGAGGGATTTGAACACAATAACTGAAGGATGTAAGGAGTTTCAAAGGTCCTGGATAAGAATGAGTTGGACGCGGAGATAGTGATGAGTTTTGTTTTCACACGATGAAGATTCAGGGCGGTGTGAGCACGTAGGAAGAGAAATGTGTATGATATGTTTGGGGCTTAACAGGAACAAGTGAGGTAAGTGCAGAGCAATGACTGTAGTAATATCAATAAGATAAAGACAAGGAGACTGGTGGAAGCCCCAAAAAAGCAGCAGAGACTATTTATTACAATGAGGAAAGAGATTATGGGGTGGCTTTAATGAGTTAGCACTCCTGGCAGAGCGCGACACATGACGGGAATGCACATTAGGGGTTGATTCCATGATCAACAAGGAAGAGCGCTCATTAGTTGCACTGGTCAGGAAATGAATGGAGAAAAATCAGGGGCTTTCCCGACCTGCGCTCTGTGTCGCTTCTCACCAGTAGTGCTTGACCAGGGAATCCGCCCCACAGAGAATATGGGCAAGTGAGTTAGATCAGCACACGCTATAGTCTGTCCATTAATGGGTGTAAGATTGGTTTGCGCACACTGATCTCCGCACCCAAAATGCCAGTCTATAAATTCTGCCCAAATGCTAACTTGTAAATCGGCCCTGCATTGACTTTTAGTTACTTCACTTACTCACTGTGCTCAAAGTCAATTTGTTTTTTTTTTAGAACTATAGACTTGCATTTATATAGCGCCTTTCATGGCTTCAAGAGGTCCCAAAGTGCTTTGCATTTCAAAAGTACTTCATTGACTGTAGTCACTGTTGTAAAGTAATGAAACGTGGTAGCCAATTTGTGCACAGCAAGGGCCCACAATCGGCAATGTGATGATGACCAGATAATCTGTTTTTAGTGATGTTGGTTGAGGGATCAATATTGGCCAGGACACCAAGGAGAACTCTCCTGCTCTCGAATAGTGCCATGGGATCTTTTACATCCAACTAAGTGGGCAGAAGTGACCTCGATTTAACGTCTGATCTGAAAGATGGCACCTCTGGTACGGCACTCCCTCAGTACTACCCTGGAGTGTCGGCCTGGATTTTGTGCTCAAGTCTCTGGAGCTGGGCATGAATCCATGAACTAATGACTCAGAGCTGAGATTGCTGCCAACTGAGGCACAGCTGACAACTTTTGTTGTTTTAACTTGTGAATGAACACAGATTAAAGCTGGCGGGATGACAGTTTAGATAGTTAGGGAGGTACTTGAGGTCGTTGACAGACCTCATTGGGAAGAGATTTTAGCAGGGATGTGATTTTGGACTCTCCTCAGCGTGTTTCCTATGCTGTGGGAAACACTCCCTGTTGTTGCAGACGTGTTTCAGTCAGCAGCCATTGGGAGATGCAGAGGACTCCTTGACCGTTGGGGGGAATACCTCATTCATTGCAGCAGGGCACTCTGTCACCTCAGACAAAGTTTTGCCTGCCACACCGCTGCCTCCACATTCAAACTCTGCTGTCCAAACATATTTACCTACTTTGTGGACCGTCTCTCACTCTCACCATCAGGTTTGGGTGGGGGGAGGGGGGAGGGGTTCCATAGCTGCATTCATCACTCCATTGGAGGACAAGCATCATCACTAGCCTCGCCAGGCATGCCGTCCACCTCCGCCACGTGGAGCTCCACCACACAGTGCTGCGCAACAGACACCTGCACAAAGTAGTCGTGCAACTACATATACACCCACTGTAGGGTGACCCAATGGGTGGCATCAAGGGTGTTCATGGAGAACCTCATTGGAGGGCCTTATTGCACAAGCCAGTCAAGAATGGCCAAGACGTGGCAGTAGTGGTGACAATGTAATATGTAACGTGAGTTGATCAGAAATCAAAGTAAAAACCATGACAAATCCTCAAACACCCTTGTGCATCCCCTTCATGCTCACGACACGTTTGCCTTGCGCTTCTTACTACACATACGTGATTCATGCCCTGTGGCTGCAGCACAGGTAGTGACAGGTTGGGTGCGGCTGACCGTGAAAGAGATGCATGAGAGGGTGAGTATGAGACACAGCCATGAGATTGTATGAGGATTGGGTTGAGTGGCAGCGGTGGGTTGAGTACTGGGGAGGTGAGGAAGTGCAGGTAAGATGAGGATGAGGGTTCAGTGGGTGTGAGGAGTGATGTGATAGAGTAGTGTTGGCAGTGCAGAAGGAGGTGTGGGGTGGGGGCAGTGATGTGGCAGACGGAGTGTAGGAGAATGAGTAAGAGTACTTACTTCGGCTGACCTGGTTAGGTCATTGAAGCGCCTCCTGCACTGAATGCAGGTGCGTGATATGTTGGTGGTGCTGGTGACCTCCTCTGCCACCTCGAGCCAGGCCTTCATGGTGGCAGAGGCAGGCCACTTCCTCCCGTCCGCCGAGTGGAAGATCTCCCCCCTCCTCCTCCTCCTCCTCCTCCTCCTCACCCCATCCCATCCAGTAACACCTGGAGTGAGGCATCATTAAACCTGAGAGCAGCCTCCCCCCTGGGCTGCTCCATGCTGTCATTTTGCCTATTTTCTGCAGCATCAGTCAGTGGAGAACTGCCCTTTAAATAGGGCTCCTCCAGCTGACAGCCTATGATGCGGTTGCGCAGTCCGCCCGCTGCGCAACTTTCCAGCGCGAAACCCGGAAGCCAAGGTAAGTGGCTTAAGTTTACTTACGAGTGTGTGTCAAGTCTTTAATTTCTGGAGATTCCAGGGCAATCCTGGAGGGTTGGCAACCCTAGCGCTATGATGCATGGTAGGTTCAGGCATCCTTGTAGCAAATGGTACAACTTTGCAACTGTCTCTCTTGACGCCCAGGACCCTCTGAAGGCAGTTCCCTACAGCCTTTGGGTAAATATAGCAGACCTTGCAGATAAGACAGGTGGGCATCTTTGGCAAGTGTTGCCAACTAGGTTGGTTGTTGATCACCTGGGCATGTCTGCTTTCATGCAGTGCCGCTAAAAGCATGACATACTAGGGGTGATTTTTACTTTGCGCGTGGGTGGGAAACTGGTGGTGGTGAATGGGCATCCCATTATTTTTTTTTCCCTTCCATTGACTTAAGGGAAGATTTCTTAAGTTGTACAGAGTTTCTGCCCCACTTCCGGTGAAGCAATGCTGGTGGACGGGTATAAGCTCCAAGGAATTTCCCGGTCACTGTAAATTTCCTCTGAAGCTACTCTCTCTGGTGTGGTGCCTTTTTGAGGGGTGTCATGCTACAGACAGCCACTAGGTACAAGATGCCTGGCACACTACCGACATAAGTCTGCCAGGAGTACAGCGGAAGGCCTGCTAATTAGGCTAGGACACTGATACGCTGGTCACCTATGTGGCTGGGTGAGGGAACTCTCAGGCCCGAACGTTTCTTTGACCCTGGCATGGGTTCTGCCAGGTGGCTGGTGCACAAATGAGACTTACCTGGGAGCCCCAGGGCCGAGTCCTGGTCCCTTAAAAAAAAATTATCCCATCTCTGGAGCTTCATTTGCCGCCTGCCCCAGCCCCCCGATTAAAGGGGGATGTTGGGCCTGTTTTTTTTTTAAAAGATGCACTCTGAGAGCCTGGCATACTGCGTCAGACGTTCCCAATGGACCAATCCCAGCACTTGCACTGGGATCAAAGGCCTATGGAGTTTTGGGGCCAACACTTTTAATGATATCGATATTTTAAATGGGTTAACTCCTCCATTTTGAACTAGACAAGGAATTTCATACAAGCATGTTATGTGGTCACGGATCAACCTTAGTTTCGCATTCGTTCTTTTTTTATAATTATTTTTATGTAAATTATTTAACGATTAGGATATTCTGAGCAGGATGGGGGAATTTAAAATGAAAAAGAAATGGAAATAAAATGATCGTGCTGTGCTACAAATATAAGAAATAGAAAAAGTATGAAATCTGCACAAAGCATTTTAATCTATAAATGTGCTGTTCCTTAGGTTGTGCTGGGACTACAAGTTATTTTATTTGCCCTCCGTGACCCACCATCATGCCGTTTGCTTCATCTTTCCCGATAATGGCCATTATTTGGACAATGACAGTAGACAGAGCTGCCCTCACTTCCTTGGAAGAAATGAGTAAGTAATTTCAACTAACTTATTGTCAAAATAATGAGGTAAATAACTGTACTGCAGAGGTTGGCAGTATTCAGAGAGCTGGCGTCAGCACTTATTTTTCATATGTTACTAATTATTTCAGCAGTTGCTTGTACCATTAGTGATTTCTGAAGCCCGCCTTTCCCAATGTAATAAAGGTCAAATGTATGAGGCATTCTGACCCACAAAACGCAAAACCATTTTGGATGTTATTAGAATGTTCAATTAACTGAGAATCACATTTTCGAAATGAATTCTTTGGGGATAATTCTGCTCTGTGTGACGTTAAAGGGGGAAAAATTCTTCTGCTACCATGTTTACCTGAGTCTCCCCAATTTTAATAAAAGAAGTACTTTAATCCTGGAGTCCACAATATTTTGCAGCCAGGAAGTCGGTTTTAGTATTTATATTTTATGCGTGATTAACCTCATCCGCAGTGCTGAACTTTGGCTGTGACTCCATAGACATGTCCTTCAGTACAATAAAGGTCACGTGTCGGAGGCAGTCTGATCCATGAGAAGCAAAGGATTTTGGATTTCGTATTCTTTAAAGCAAAATATGTGGGTGATTCTGGATCCCCGTCGAACTATCTGGCACAAGACTCATTTTGTTCTTCTAAAGCCACCTTGCATTCTATCAGAGATGCCAACTTGATATATTATACAGGAACTCCAAGTGGGTCATTTTAACTTTTGTCGTCTGGTGAAAGAACGGGCGATAGCAAACGGTACACCCGTTTTAAATCTCGCCCGATATCCAATTTCTAAGCAAACATGTTTTTACCTCTTTGAAAGTTCAAGGGTAGCTCTAGATAAGAGGCATGCGTGTCTTCAGTTTATAAACAGTGCACCTTCACTTATTTACTCTGTTTACATTATCTCTCAAAGTTATGAATCCGCCCACCGATATTACGATCTCCCCCGGACGTTTAGGAGAGTACATTGTCTCTTGGAGTGGAAACTGCACATGCGAAAAGGAAACCTACTACCAGCTTGACTATAAATACCTGAATTCAAGTGATGATGAGGTAGATTTTATCAAGTCTCTGAGTCTTTTAAAGTAAGGTTATCCTATTCTGGAACTTTGGGATGGCCAGATTGACCGACATGGCCCTTTTTCAGCTCTGTTTGCCCTGAGGTGAGCTTCTGACCATATATTCGCTCCATCACCAAGACCACCAACTTCCACCTCATGACATCATCCGTCTCTGTCCCTGCCTCGACTCATCTGCTATTGAAACTCTCATTCATGAATTTGTTACCTCTAGACTTGGCTATTCCTCTGCTCGTTTGGCTAGCCTCCCATCTTCCACCCTCCGTAAACTTGAGCTCATCCAAAACTCTGCTGCCCGTATCCTAATTCACATCAAGTCCTGTTCACCCATCTTCCCCCCACCCCCCATCATGCTCGTTGACCTACATTGGCTCCTGGTCTGGGGACGCCTCAATTTTAAAATTCTCTACCTTGTTTTCAAACCCCTCCATGGCCTCACCCCTTCCTTTTCCCTGTAACCTCCTCCAGCCCTACAACCCTCAGATCTCTGCACTCCTCCAATTCTTGCCTCTTGCGCATCCTCAATTATAATCGCTCCACCATTGGTGGCCGTGCCTTCAGCTGCCTAGGCCCTAAGCTCTGGAATTCCCTCCCTAAACCTCTCCAGCTCTCTACTTCTCCTCCTTTTAAGATACTCCTTAAAATCTAACTCTTTGGCCAAGCTTTTGGTCACTAGTCCGAATATCTCCTTATGTGGCTCGGTGTCAAATTTTGTTTGACGCTGCCGTGAAGCACCTTGGGACGTTTTACTATGTTAAAGACATTATATAAATGCAAGTTGTTGTTGTTGTATAAAACTAAGCTTAAAGGCGTAGTGTGGTGTATACAGCTCGTGATTTGCTTTATAATCCAGTTTTTATTTGAAAATTTCCCGCTGTTACAAATTGAATTTTGGTATTGTCATGAGGAAATTTCAATATGTTTTGCCTTTGTCACTTTTTTAGTTCTCGAGTTCCCGTGTTCAAACTCATCAAGAAAAGATAGATTTGGAATTCCACAGAGGGCTGGTTGCTCGCGTTAAAGTTGTGCACGATGATGAACATGAGACGTCAAGTAATAGGACCGAAAAGATTTTTGTTCCGCCACGTACGTTGCAACTTTAATAGTTTGTGCAAAAAGCAAAAATCGAGGTTCAACTCGTTCGTTAGGGAAAAGGTCAAAAACGGATCTCTCATTTCAACCATTTAAACTACTGGCCTGGAAGTCCAATCGTGCCTGGAAATGCAGGGCGCGGGGGAGTGCACTGTGTATGCCTGTTAGCGGCGACTCGGACAGCACGCAATATTCGTGCTGCTTGATCGTTATAATGACACAGACGTGCACCTCATTACTGTGGCACTGTAGCACTTGACCTTGTGTGTAGTGCCAGTCTCTGAGCACTAGCTCACAGACTGGCACTACACGGACAATAGAGGATAGGCTTAGAGGGGTCTGCACTGGGAGGCTTACTGAGCACTGGTGCGCAGGAGCATGGGAAGGGGAGATGGGACGCCACAGGACAGCTTTATCAACTTGTCCTGCCACCTTCAAAGATTTGTGTATGTGAACCCCCAGGTCTCTCTGTTCCTGCATCCCCTTTAAAATTGTAGCATTTGGTTTATAATACCTCTCCTCATTCTTTCTTCCATTCATTGCTTACAGAGCATTGAGCATATTTGCAGGCACTGGGAATGGTCTCTGAAAATGTGCTGCAGATGGCAGGTCAGTTGGACGTTTCCACTATTTGCATCTTGGCACCGCGACGGATGGGTTTGCAGCACTGAAATCCATCCCAGACCATGTGGCAGCTCGAGCATGTTCTGCCATTCAATCATATCACGGCTGATCTGTACCCGAACTCCATTTACCCGTTGATCCATATCTCCTAATAAAAATCTACTGATCTCAGTCTTGAAAATTTCAATTGATCTGGCGTGCACTTAATCATTTTAAATACCTCAATTAGATGAACCCTCAACCTTCTAAACCCAAGGGAATATAAGCCAAGGCTATGACAGGCTTGGCAACTAATTATAAAGCACCATCTTTTAAGGCTTCATTTGAGTCTACTTTCCCATTTTAAGCAGACAAAGTTTTGGGTTTAATCGGGTTCCAAGAGGTGAACAGATTATATTCTATTCCATTCTGCCATCCAGTCCACTCTCTCATCTATTATATGTCACAACAATCAGCGATTCTTATGTTGTGATCTAGTCTGTCACTCCAGCTGACTCAGACATGAATAGGTTTAAAAACTGGCATTATGCCAACATGCTGTGCCATCTTTGAAACCCCAAATTATTGTGATGGACATTAAACATGATTTTGCAAAGAAAGCCTCATCCCATAGAAATATTTTTACATTGAGTTTATATTCATTTTATTCACAGGTGATTCATTTGCTTCAATTGACAATCTATCATGTATTTTTTATGACACCTATATGAACTGTACTTGGGATATTAATAAAAAAGCACCACAGAATGCACAATACTTTTTGTCTTACAGGTAAGTGTGGAATTCTTTTTATCCATTTATTTATCTGAATTTTTGAATTTATCTATCTCAATTTACCATTCAATTTTTTCAAGGCTGGCAAATGAAGATAATCTAAACAACTGTACAAATTATCATAAAGATGGACGGAGAAATGTTGCCTGCTATGGTCACAAATATGAAAGGAACTTAGTTAACGAAGTTAACATTTGTGTCAGTGAATCGAGCAACAAGTCAACATTGCCATACTGCAGAAACATGAACCCAGGCCTCTTTTGTAAGGCACATTGCTTTCTTTCTTTCTATCTATTCATTTGAAATGTAGTTGAAGGCTGTTAATCGAGATATCCCAGTATAAGCAAAATCACCCTATTTCTCCAAGTTCTCATTAAGCAAAGTCAGTTGGTATTGATTAATATAGAACAGGTCAGTCGACATCTGAACAAGCAGCCAGCATTGTTCTGTAGTAATGCCTGTTACAGAGATAAAGGGGTTGAATTCAATCACCCCAATCCCAGCAGGAGTTTGCCGAACAGCTCAGAAAAAACCGCTGGGTACCAGATACCAGATCCTGACCTTTGTTGGGAATTCCTCATTGACTTTATAAGGGGCAGAGGTCTGCACGCACCTTTCAAGGCCCTCTCCAAGTCACACACCATCCCGACTTGGAAATATATCGCCGTTCCTTCATCATCGCTGGGTCAAAATCCTGGAACTCCCTTCCTAACAGCACTGTGGGAGAACCTTCACCACACGGACTGCAGCGGTTCAAAAAAGTGACTCACCACCACCTTCTCAAGGGCAATTAGGGATGGGCAATAAATGCAGACTCCCACATCCCACAAACAAATTTTTAAAAAAAACTTATACAGAGGAGGCAGGGCCTGGTCTGGATGACTCCCAAAACTGGGAATTCCCAGTTCCCTATCCCATAAGGGACCTGGTGTGGAAGCCAGTATGCCTTCAGTGTTACAAGGGCGGAAGTGGGCCTTGCCAGGGAGGTCCAGGCTAGGGAAGCAATCTGGACCTCTGAAGATGGTAGGCATTTTTGAAATATTTTATGGATCGGCTGCCTTTCACAGGAGGGGAGGGGGGTATGCATACGGTCTCTGGTGGTAGAACCTGGGCACTCGACCCCCAATGGTGGCCAGGCGCTGGAGTTTCTGATAGCGTGGGGCAGGCGGCCACTTGAGATATGGTTGTAGTGATGCGGGCACCTACTGACCCCTTGCAAATAAGGCACTCTTCCACTGATCCCGCAAACTCCAGCAGGGTTAGAACTGGAGGGCACAGTTGGGTGTGATCCTGGCGTAACATTCAGGACCAATATTGATGAGGTATCGACATCGCAAAAGTTCCTTTTTATAAACTTCATTGACCTGTTCTGTAGTAGCGCACTGAGGCTGTATCAGTACTGAACAGTTTAATGTCAATTGTTGTGACGAAAAACTCCCATTGATCTGAAATTTCCTCCTGACAGCTAAGATGGTATGTGGATAGTGTCAGTGTTGCTCACTTATATACATAGAGGTGCAGAAGCATTTTTGAAATATGTCCTCACAGGCTGCACTAGAGGCACTTTTGATTTGATGGTGTGCCTGTGACAGTAAGAGAGCAGGCAGTGCTCTCTGATGGAAAAGGAAGTGAAAACCCAGTCCAGACACTTGAGCGCAAAATCTAGGCTGACACTCCAGTGCAGCCCTGAGGGAATGCTGCACTTCCATCTTTCGGATGAGACGTTAAACTGAGGTCCCATTTGCTCCCTCGGGTGGATGCAAAAGATCCCATGGCACCATTTTGAAGAAAAGCAGGGGCGTTCTCCCTGGTGTCCTGGGCAATATTTAATCCTCAACCAACATCACTAAAACAGATTATCTGGTCATTATCTCATTGTGGGAGCTTGCTGTGTGCAAATTGGCTGCTGCGTTTCCTGCATTACAACAGTGACTACACTTCAAAAAGTATTTCATTGGCTGTGAAGCACTTTGGGACATCCTGAGGTCATGAAAAGCACTATATAAATTCATGTCTTTTTCTTTAGTTCTTCAGCATCTAAATCTTATCACTTGTGTTGAATTTAAAATGATTTCTCTTGATCCAGATAAACTCTACACTCCAATAAATGTTACAATCAATATAAACACCGATGAAGTAAAATGGACACTTCCAGGAAAGAATTCTAACTCCGATTGTTACACTTATCAAATAAATATCACAAACTGGAGCGACCATGTCCAAAAGGTAAGCAAACGTCAGTCTTACTAGAGATTGAAATATGCAGGGACCCAACCATTAGCTGTCCGTTGAAGAAATCTAGCAATGACCTCCCAGTGAACTCGAGGTAGAAGTGTTTGTGTAACGTGGGGGATGATGTTTATGTGCTGGCTCTAGGTACTGCTAGTAATTTTCCATTACTCAGTGATTGTTGATGTTCTTCATCAACATGTTTGCCCACTGCTGTCTCAGGAAAGGGGAGCCATGCAAGAACCTGGGCGACGCCTTACCCAAACCCAAGTCAAACAAATCCATGCAGATGGATGGTGCTGAGTTCAACGACAATGATTGTAGCTTCTTTGACCCTGAAGAGTTCTCGTGGGGTTTCAGTCCAGGTTACGACAGTGGCACAGAAGTAGATTTTATTACACTGGAACATCTTAATATGTGCTTTCGTACTTCTATATCAGACTTGTGGTGGAAGATGTTTGTCTTGCTACTGCCCTGTTTTACAGCCTGAACAGGGCAGGAACGAGAAAAAGCACTTACCGCTGTCTTTTTTTGCCCATTAGCAATGTGGGCTCTCTTGCCCTGCCATCTTTTTGGTGTCAGTAGCGCTATAGGATGTGGACATTCACAGTAGATGATGTAATAACTTTGCCTTCAGTGGTGGTGTCACTGTTCAGGATATTTTTCAACATTTTTCCACAAAGGATTTGGAAAAGGAGTTACTTTTTAATAGCGGATTTTCAAAAGCAATGTTTATTCTCATGCGTTTAAAAAAAGAAGCCACCCCGGATGAAGTGGTTAATATGCTAAACAGAATTTGTTTTTCCCCGAGACTAAACACTCAATAATTTGGTAGCTTGTCTGGGTATAATCAGGGTACACTTCTCACTCTTTGGAGCTAATGTTCACCTGCATAACTCGGGCGGTAGATAATCTGGCTGATCTTCATTTCCATTGAAATTTACTGCCCAAAGGGTGATAGTGAAAATTACCCTCTTGTTGAAAACCCATTGATCACTGGCTGTCTGACATAGGCGATAAGAAGAGAAAAACACCAACACCCAAAAGGAAGTTTTTCCTTTGCAACACTGTTAATGCCCTTATGGGATAATATAGCGAGTTCATTATTTTTCTATCATTTTGCTGGGATAAGTTGTATTATTTGAACTAAATGAATCTGATCATAACTATTGTTCTGTACATTCACCTGACTCTGGAATAAAGCAACGTAATGATTTGAACCAAGCCTTGCTTCATCTGGTGTTAACTCGGTCCACCTTCGGAGAGCTTGAAGAAACACATGTGCAAAGGACACGAGTATCTCATTCAGACCACAAGGTTGCAAAGTCAGATCTCACTATTGTACAACTAGATATAGGGCAGTCTGAGTCAACTTATGCTTGGGCCGCTTACAGGAATGTCTGCCGTCAGTGACCACGAGAAGGTTTCTACGACGGACCTGAATTTGTAACAATTTATCTCCCATGTCCGGGGTAAGTCACTCCCTATGGCTCGCTCGTGAAGGCCATGCACTCCTCACAGTCCACCACCATGACTGACCATCGTCCTGGGCCCCTGCAGCCCATGAGATGTATGGAAACCTCCCCAAAGAGAGACACCGAGACAAGGTGGCTGCACCCAATGAAAGGCTCGCCCTGTCCCCAGCCAGTTGGTGTACAACAGCACCCCCCACCACCCTCCAAAAGGTTATTTCCTCCTGCACAATGTATGGTGCAAGCTTGTTTCTCGAACACCCTGTATCCACCATTTAAAAGTAACACTTTTTCCAAATCCGTTCTGTGGAAAAAAAATCCTGATCTGTAACAGGTGCATCACACCATTATAGTGTCTGTAAATGTCATTGCAAAGAACAAAAGTGGATGATAGCCTCCTAAGTATAAAAAAATGTCCCAACCAGTCCTGGTTTTTTAGTGTATTTTTCAATTTTGCATGAAAGCTAAAGTGAACTGTATTGGTATCTGTAATAACACGTGTCAATCTAATACATTGGTAACCAATATGTTTTAGGTTGAAAATGTGAGTAGTACAAAATATGTCATCAGTAGAGATCAAGAGAAACGATATTCAGTGCAAGTAAGGGGAACAGTGAATGATAACTGCTTTCAAAGCTCTTTGTGGAGTGACTGGACCAAGCCTCTCCATATTGGTAAGAACATTTACTTTTTAGGTGAACCTTATCACCCAACAAAATAACAGCAACAAATTGCATTTATCTAGCACTTTTTCAATATAGTCTGGAGGTAATAAAAGTATGGATGCGGATTTCTGCAGCAGGTGACCTGAGGCATGAGTGTGGAGGCAGTTGATGTTAGAGGTGGAAATAGGCAGTCTTTGTAACGGAGAATATATGTGGCTGGAAGCTCTGATCGGGGTCGAGTGTGGAGACCGAGATTGCAAACTATTTGGTTTGGTCTGAAACAATGGCCGGGGAGGGAGGAATGGAATCGGTAGCAAGGGTACGGAGTTTGTGGGGCGAGCCAAAGATGATGGCTCCAGTCTTAATAATGTTTAACTGGAGGAAATTATGGTTCATCCAAGACTAGACCAGCAGTTTGACAACACACAGTGGACGAGTTGAGACAGGTGTTGGGATCAGCTTCCACATGTATGCTGATACCACCCAGCTCTACCTCCACATGTCTGCGGATAATGTCACCAAAGGATATAGATGAGGAAGGGGCTAAGGATAGATCCTAGGGGGACTCGCAGGAAGACGAGTAAGCCATTTAGCCACTTGAGCCTCTTTCACCATTCAGTGAGATCATGGCTGATCTGTGACCTAACTCCATAAACCTGCCTTCGCCCCATATCCCTTAGATTTTTGTTACCCTAAAGGTAATATCAATCTCAGATTTAAAATTAACAATTGAGCTAGCATTAACTGCCATTTGAGGAAGAGAGTTCAAAACTTCTGCCACCCTTTGCGTGTAGCAGTGTTCCATTACTTCGCTCCTGAACGTCCTGGCTCTAATTTTTAGGTTATGTCCCCTAGTCCTAGACTCCCCAACCAGCAGAAGGAGGGTAGATAGAGAGAAACTCAGTTCCCCAAAATACCTTAAACTTCGATCATTTCACCCCTTAATCTTCTAAATTCCAGGGAATACATCCCTAGTTTGTGTAATCTCGCCTCATAATTTAACCCTTGGAGTCCAGGTATCATTCTAATAAATCTGCGTTGCACACCCTTCAAGGCCAATATATCCTTTCTAAGGTGTGGTGCCCAGAACTGAACACTACTCCAGGTGTGGTCTAACCAGGACTTTGTATAGCTGTAGCATAACTTCTACCTCCTTGTATTCTATTCCTCTAGATATAAAGGCCAGCTTTCCATTAGCCTTTTTGATTGTTTTCTGTACCTGCCCTTGACGTTTTAATGATCTGTGTACATGGACCCCAAAGTCTCTTAGGACCTCCACTGTTTCGAGCTTTTCACCTAGAAAGTACTCTGATCTATCTGTTTTAGGTCCAAAATGGATGACTTCACATTTGCCCACATTGAAATCCATTTGCCACAGTTTTACCCATTCATTTAATCTATTAATATATCTGTTATTTTATGCTTCCATCTACACTGCTTACAATGCTGCCTATTTTTGTGTCATTGCCAAATGTAGATATATGGCTCTCTATCCCGTCATCTTAGTCGTTAATAAATACAGTGACTAGTTGAGGCCCCAACACAGATTCCTGCCAATTTGAGTACCTGCCCATTATCCCTACTCTCTGTCTGTTACTGCTCAGCTAATTTCATAGCCAGTTCAATAATTTGCCGCCATTCCATGAGCTTCAACTTTAACGTCCCTCATAAGAGACTGTCAGCTATCGAATGCCTTCTGGAAGTCCGTATAAACAACATCCATAGCATTCCCCTGTCCACTACTTTAGTCACTTCTTCAAAAAAAAAATTAAACCAGGTTAGTCAGGCATGACCTACCCTTTACAAATCAATGCTGGCTCTCTCTGATCAGCTGAAAATTTTCAAGGTGTTCAGTCACTCTATCCTTAATTAGACTCTAGTAATTTCCTGACAACAGATGTTAGGCTAACTAGTCTATAATTCCTTGGTTTCCCCCTCTCGCCTTTCTTAAATAGCAGAGTGACTTGCAATTTTCCCATCTAAAGGAACAGTTCCTGAATCTCTAGCTTTGGAAGATTTTAGTTAGGGTATCTGCAATGTTCTCACCCGGTTCCTTTTAAAATCCTGGGATGGAAACCATCTGGTCCTAGGGTTTGTCACTCTTCAGTGCCATTAATTTCTTCATTACATTAATTATGGTGAGTCCCCATCCCTGATTCAAAATTAGTTACCTTGGGGAGTCCGGCATGCTAGCCTCTTCCTCTACTGTAAATACTGACGCAAAGTAATTATTTAACATGTCCGCCATTTCCTTATTTCATTTACAGTATCACCATTATCAGTTTTTAAGGGGCCTACATCGCTCTTTTTCCTAATATAATTGTAATTTTTTTTGTGTTGATCTTTATATCCCTTGCAAGTTTCTTTTCATACCATTTGCTTTTTTGTATCTCTCCCAGTCGCCAGGATTTGTGCTATTTTTTGCTTTTTCCTTAGTTTTATGTTGTCCCTTACCTCTTGTCGTACATTCCTGTTTTTTTTGGCTAGTGGAGCTCTTGCCCGTAGGAGTATAAATTGGTTCTGTATCATGTTAAATTCTTTTTTGAACACCTCCCACTGATCTTCTGTCATTTTACCCATTAACAGATTTGCCCAGTTTACTGTGAACAGTCTCTGCCTCATCCCGTTGAAGTCTGCCTTACCTAAATTTAGAATCTTAGTAGCTGATACGGGTTTCTCCCTTTCAAACACAACATTGAACGCAATCATATTATGATCGCTATTAGATAAATGTTCATGTGCCATTAGGCTGTTAACTAAATCGAGCTCATTACTCTTAAATCTAACATGGCCTGCCCCCTAGTTGGTTCTAGGACATATTGTTGCAGAAAGCTGTCTTGAACACACTCAAGAAATTCGCTCCAGTGGTAATGGTGCATGGGACAGAAGAGAAATCATTGTTAGAGATGCTGTGGTTATGAATGGCTAGGTTAAGGGTGGAACCAAGCGAGGGCAGTTCCACTGAGCTGGGCAATGGAGGGAAAGCATTGGAAGAGGATGGTGTAAGCGACCATGTCAAAGGCTGAGAGGTTGAGGAGGGATAATTCACCATGGTCGCAGTCACAGAGGATGTTGTTTGTGATTTTAGTTAAGAACATTAAGTTAATCTAATCTAAGCTCCCCAAATCTAATTGAAAGAGGCACTTTGTTGAACATCACCATTTTGTCTAGTGTAATCCTCACCTATTCGTGGTTTGCCATTTCAAGTCCCTATCCCATTCCCACTCTGACCTTTCCACCTTTGACCTACACTGTTCTAAACAAACAAAACGCATCCTTCAGGAACAGTATCTCTTCCTTCTCCGAGGCACTCTGCATCATCCAATCTTCAACGTTAACTTTAGAACATTAGCTATCTCCCTTTTTTGCTCATTTCCCCCACCTACCTCATGTACATCTTTCCAGTGCATTACTTAGCTATTTCTGTGCCCTTTTATTCGTTTATTTTCCTTTCGCTGCCTCACTGAGTTGATCTTTGTATATCATCCAACAATTTTCACTTGTTCCCAGTTTTTGTTTACAGGTCATCAAACACATTAAGGGCAAATGATACCAGCTCAATTGCTAAATTTAAATCTGAGATAGATAGCTTTTTGGCAACCAAAGGTATTAAGGGATATGGGCCAAAGGCAGGTATATGGAGTTAGATCACAGATCAGCCATGATCTTATTAAATGGCGGAGCAGGCACGAGGGGCTGAATGGCCTACTCCTGTTCCTATGTTTCCAGTTTTTGTTTACAGGTCATCAAACACATTAACGGCCTCTTGGTGACAGCAGTGAACATTCCAGACTCTTCACTTTTACCTGTTCCACTTCCCTTCTCATTAGTTTTGTTTAGTCCTATAAAAGTGCTCCTTATAGTCTAGATTCCAGTTCTGATGAAGTACGTAAACCCAAAACATTCATGCTTTTTGACCTTGTTGAAGATCAGATGATGCAGAGTGCCTCGGAGAAGGACGAGATACTGTTCCTGAAGGATGCGCTTTGTTTGTTTAGAAGTGTAGGAGGTCAAAGGTGGAAAGGTCAGAGTTGGAATGGGAAGGGGACTTGAAATGGCAAACCACAGGTCAGGATCACACGGGACAAAATGGAGATGTACAACAAAGTGCCACTTTCAACCAGCATTTTCTGTTTTATTTCTTCTTTAAATAGGCATTTTATATATTTTATTAAATCTTATGCTAATTAAGGTGAGGGATGTTAGAAATGGGGAATGAAACTCTTCCCATTTCAGGTGCTCACTGTCAGCTGAGCCATCAGTTCAGGCGTATAGGATCTTAGCTTAATCTCTCATTTACAGATCAGCACTTCTAACAATGCAGTATTCCCTCAGTATGTGTAAGAACTGATGACATCCTAGGTTACTAACTGGAACCCACAACCTTCCATCCTTGAAGGGAAAGTGTTACCAACTGAGTCAAATTGACACAATCAAAAATTCTGGATGGGTTCCCAAGCGAGTTACTCGAGATTCAGATGGCAGAGTGCTCGTATCCACTTTTGCAACGCATGACATCATCTGAACTTTTGAATTGTATTAGTTCCTTATAGTCCACACTCCGCCATAAAAGAAAGAACTTGCATTTATCTAGCGCCTTTCAGCACTTCCCAAGGCGCTTTAAAACCTTAACCTACCTCTTTGTCCAAGCTTTCGGTCACCTGTCCTAATATCTCCTTATGCGGCTCGTGTCAAATTTTGTTTGATTACGCTCCTGTGAAGCACCCTGGGACGTTTTCCTACGTTAAAGGCACTATAGAAATGCAAGTTGTTGTTGTTTATAGCCGATAAAGTATTTTTGAAGTGTAGTCACTGTTGCAATGTAGAAAACTAAGCAGCCAATTTGCACGCAGCAAGGTCCCATAAAGAGCAATGTGATAATGACCAGATTTTTTTTTTGTCATGTTAATTGAGGTATAAATATTGGCCAGAACTCCCCCTGCTCTTATCTGAAATAGTACCAAGGGCTCTTTTATGTTCACCTGAGAACAGATGTACCTCGGTTTAACGACTCATCCAAAAGACGGCACTCCCTCAATGTTGGGCTGGATTTTGTGCTCCAGTCTCTAGAGTGGGACTTGAACGCACGCCTCCAGATTCAGAGGCGTCACCAATATTCAGTGTATGGGGCCAAATTGTGGAAGGCACTTGTGAGTTAGAGGTATGCCAATCTCAGACAATGCTCCTCTGTACTTTTCCCTCAGGAATCTATGTTGAGGCTCATCTTTAATCATTATAAATATTTCCCAAACAATCAATAAATGTGTGATTATTGTATTAGTTTTGTACTCTTCCCATTGTCCTTGCATTATTTTGACACACACACAGACTCTCTGAGCCATTCTCTCTCACACACACAGACTCTCTGAGCCATTCTCTCTCTCTCTCTCTCTCTCTCTCACACACACACTCTGAGCCATTCTCATTCTCTCTCTCTCTCACTCTCTCTCTCTCTCACACACACACACTCTGAGCCATTCTCTCTCTCTCTCTCTCTCTCTCTCACACACACTCTGAGCCATTCTCTCTCTCTCTCTCTCTCTCTCTCACACACACACTCTGAGCCATTCTCATTCTCTCACTCTCTCTCTCTCTCACACACACACTGAGCCATTCTCTCTCTCACACACACTCTGAGCCATTCTCTCTCTCTCTCTCTCTCTCTCTCACACACACTCTGAGCCATTCTCTCTCTCTCTCTCTCACACACACTCTGAGCCATTCTCTCTCTCACTCTCTCTCACACACACTCTGAGCCATTCTCTCTCTCTCTCACACATTGAGCCTCTCTCTCTCTCTCTCTCACTCACTCACTCACACACACAGTCTCTCTCTCTCACTCACTCACTCACTCTCTCACACACACACACACACACACACACACACAGTCTCTCTCTCTCTCTCTCCTCACTCACTCTCTCACACACACACACTGAGTCTCTCTCTCACACACACACAGCCTCACTCTCTCTCACACACACATGTGGACTTTCTCTAAGACTCACTATCAAAGGAAGAAAAATGCAGAAGGATATCTGCTTTTGATCTGGTGACTCATTGGTGAATTATACCAAACAGTAATAACATTGTGTTACTTTCAGGGTCTGACTCAAAGGATTTCCCCCTTTTGACAATTGCAGCAGTGGTTGCGGTTATTTTTGTTGGGATAGTGTTGCTGCTGGTATACATCTGCGTACGGTAAGTTACTCATCTAGTTCTATTTATTATCAAAGATAAGTGAAATGAGATTTTAAAAATTAAATCAAAAAACCTTTACCATTTTTTCCATATCCTTGCTGAATACTCCCCCAAATACTGATAAAACCATGAAGTTTGGAATAAGAAGTCATTCAGCCCATCAATCCCATTTATCCCACAATTTGTTCTATCATGGACTATTTTAATCTCCAGAGGAAAGATTCTCCCTGAATGGTACTGGGTCTTAGAGGGTTAAATTATGAGGACAGATTGAATAATCTTTGCTTGTATTCCCTTGAGTATAGAGGATTGAGGTGGTTAAAATGTTCCGATAGGGTAGGAGAAGCTATTTCCTCTGGTGGGGGAATGAAGAACAAGGGAACATAATCTTAAAATTAGAGCTAGGCCATTCAGGGGTAAAATCGGGAAGCACTATTACACACACAGGGTAGTAGAAATCTGGAAAACTTTTCCCCCCACCCCCAAAGGACTCTGGATGCTTGGACAATTGGACCTTTCAGGACTGTGATAGGTAGCTTTTTGTTAGGGTACCAAGGGATGTGGAGCAAAGGCGGATAAATGGAATTGATCTGCAGATCAACCATGACCTTCTCATAGTAGGTACAGCACAAGAGGCCACCATTCGGCCCATCATGTCTGTGCCAGCTCTTTGAAAGAGCTATCCAATCAGTCCCATTCCCCAGCTCTTTCCCCATAAGCCTGTAAATTTCTCCCTTCAAGTATTTATCTAATTCCCTTTTGAAAGTTACTATTGAATCTGCTTCCACTGCCCTTTCAGGCAGTTCATTCCAGATCATTACAACTTGCTGCATTAAAAAAAAATGTGCCTCTGGCTCTTTTGCCGACCACCTTAAATCTGTGTCCTCTGGTTACCGACCCTTCTACCACTGGAAACAGTTTCTTCTTTATTTACTCTATCAAAACCATTCATGATTTTGAGCACTTCTATCAAATCTCCCCTTCTCTGTTCTAAGGAGAACAACCCCAGCTTCTCCAATCTCTCCACATAACTGAAGTCCCTCATCCCTGTTACCATTGTAATAAATCTCTTTTTCTAAAGCCTTGACATCCTTCCTAAAGTGTGGTGCCCAGGATTGAACATAATACATCAGCCGAGGACTAACCAGTGTTTTATAAAAGTTTAGCATAACATAAGAACAGAATTGAATGGCGGAACAGGCTCGAGAGGCTGAATGGCCTATTCCCTGTTCCTGTTCCCTCTCTAAACCTCTCCATCTTTAAAACCCCAAGACCCTTTTCTGTGACCAAGCTTTTGGTTTCCAACTGCTAGTCTCTCCTTTCCTGGTTCATTTCCTCCTGCCTATTTGTGAAACACTTTTTTAAACCTTAAAGTTACTAAATAAATGTAAATTGCTGTTGTGTTGTATTCTCAAAGGTAAACCATACAGCTTGCATTTAGCCTTTTCGTAGACAGCAAACTTTCTCAGCACTGTCCTATAGCGAAGAGGGAAAACTGGAGGAGGAATCTCTTTTATTCACTGCTATTGCCTCATGACAGATTAACCGGAGTTGTATTTTTGGTATCATTAGAGAGGTCCCTAGTCTGGAGCAAGTCTTCGGCCCCAAATATGGTGAGCTGGTTGGATGTAGAGATAACATTAAGCACTAATGTGGCTAGGCTTACTATCACCATCTAACATGAGTTAAAGTCCCTTGAATGAAGACAGGCAATGACTATTCCTCAAGCTACTAATTACTGAGCCAGGGGTAGGATTCCAGATCCCCACACTTGAGTGAAGACCATTGCACGAGTCATTTATAAACCAAGTTGTGTGTCTAGCCAAACAACTACATAGTTTAGGTATGTGCACCTATATAAGGTGAGCCCTACAGCATGGATTCTTGAGGGAAAGTACAGAGGAGGATTATCTGAGGACATGTTTGTGTTCCGCTAGACCCAGTGCTCAATATAGAGATTGGATGAAGTTGATGAAAATAATTGTTTTTTGACTTCCACAAAATTTTTCTGAAAATAAGACTATTTGATATTTTTTTACTCTTACTAGGTGCAAATTATTGTCAAAAGTGTGTCAACCAATCCCTGATCCCAAAGAGAAGTTCAAGGGCCTCTTTGAAGATTTTGATGGTGATTTTCAGGTAACAACCTCCACTAATTTTTACAGTGAAAATATTTATAGGGCTACGGGGAAAGGGACTAATTGGACAGCTCTTTCAAAGAGCTGGCATAGGCACGATGGGCCGAATAGCTGCCTCCTGTACTGTACCTACTATGATATCATGATCTAATGATTGACAGGAAAATATACCACAGGGCATGTATGATTGTCTACTGTTAAACTCAAAACCACAATAATATTTTCTTTTAAAGTAAGGGTTCAGTTAATAGAAAATAAATGAGTAAGCCCCATGTGTGAGAATACTGGGTTTTCATGGTGTCAGCCGTGGTTCAGTGGGTAGCACTCTCACCTCTGAGCTAGAAGGTTGTGGGTTCAAGTCCTACTCAACGCTTGAGCACAAAATTTAGGCTGATTTAAAGGGACGATGGTAACTTGGGTACATAATTGGCTAAGGGCTAGGAAGCAGAGAGTAGTGGTGAACAGATGTTTTTCTGACTGGAGAGAGTGGGGTCTCCCAGGGGTCAGAATAGGACCATTGCTTTTCTTGTTATATATAAATGACTTGGACTTGGGTACAGGGAGTACAATTTTGAAGACTGTGGACGATTCAAAACTTAACAATGTAGTAAATAGTGAGGAGGACAGTAGCAGACTTCAGGAGGACATAGACTGGTGAAATGAGCAGACACATGGCAGATGCAACTTAATGCAGGTAAGTGTGAAGTGATTCACTTTGGGAGGAATTACATGGAGAGGCAGTATAATCTAAATGATACTATTTTGAGGGGGGTGCAAGTGCAGAGGGACCTGGGGGTGCATATTCACAAATCTTTGAAGGTGGCAGAGCAAGTTGATAAGGCGGTTAAGAAAGTGTATGGGATTCTTGGCTATGTAAATAGGGCATTGAATACAAAAACAAGGAAGTCATGCTAAACCTTTACATATTACTGGTTAGGCCTCAGCTGGAGTATTGTGTACAATTCTGAGCACTGCACTTTAGGAAGGGTGTTCAGGCCTTGGAGAGAGTACAGAGAAGGTTTACCAGGATGATACTAGGGATGAGGGACTTCAGTTATGTAGAGAGATTGGAGAAGCTGGGATTGTTTTCCTTGGAGCAGAGAAGGTTAAGAAGAGACCTAGTTGAGGTATTCAAAATTATGAGGGGTTTTGATAGAGCAAGTAGGGGGAAACTGTTTCCTTTGGCAAGTGGGTCGGTAACCAGAGGTCATAGATTTAAAATAAATGACAAAAGAACTTGAGGGGAAATATTTCAGAGGGTTGTTAAGATCCGAATGCACTACCTGAAAGGGTGGCGGAAGCAGATTCCACAGGAACGTTAATAAGGCAATTGGACATGTACTTGAAGAGGACTAATTTACATGGTTATGGGGGAAAAACTGGGGTGTGGGACTAAATTAGACAGCTCTTTCAAAGAGCTGGCACAGGCATGACAGGCCGAATGGCCGCTTCCTGTCCTGTAAGATTCTATGATGTTGTTTGGATGAGATATTAAACCGAAGTTCCGTCTGCCCTCTCGGGTGGACATAAAAGATCCCAGGACGTTATTTTGAAGAAGAGCAGGGGAGTTCTCCCTGGTGTCCTGGCCAATGTTTATCCCTCAACCAACATCACAAAGAGTCATTATCACATTAATGTTTGTGGGACCTTGCTGTGTGCAATTTGGCTGCTGTGTTTCCCAGAACAGCATCCTGATTCTACGTAATCCCACATTACAACAGTGACTACACTTCAAAAGTATTAATTGGCTGTAAAGCGCTTTGGGACATCATGCGGTTGTGAAATGAGCTATAGAAATGCAAGTCGTCGGTCTGTCTGTCCTCTGGAGATTGAATTCAATGTACTGAAAATCAGGCGAGTTCTATAATGGGCGGGGGATCTGCTCTACCCAGTCAGTGCAGATGAAAGTTTACCCCATTGTGTCTCCACTCCCACACTCTGGAGTCATACCCTCCGTGGAAAGGCGTGTGTTTTCTTAGAATTACATCTGACTTGCAATTTTCTACAGCACAGGGTTCCCACCTCCTTTCTGTACGTGCTACTGCTTTTCTTTGGCATTAGAATCCCAAAATACTGCCAACAGCATACCAGAGTGTTCAAATTTAGGAGCTTATTGTTGGACAGCATGACTGTGTCCAATTAAGCCCTGCAGTTGATCGAATAGAAAATCAGCCACATTTTTAAAATCTAGCCACTCTCAATTTGTTCAATGCTATGTTTTGGTGATGTTGTTTGAGGGATAAATATTGGCCAGGACACCAGGGCGAACTCCTTTTTTTGAATAGTGTCCGAGAGGGCAGACGGGGCCTCGGTTTAACATCTCATCCAAAAGACGGCACCGCTAACAGTTTAGCACTCCCTCGGTTCTGCACTGGAGTGTCACCTGGATTATTGTTCTCGAGTCTCTAACCTTCTGACTCAGGTGAGAGCACTACCTGCTGAGTTGTGTGTCAGCCATGGCTATCAGGGTGGTTCTGCAACTTGAGGCTTCTAACATTGAGTGACAGCCACAAGGAGCGCTTGCTGGGCAATAATGGGGGCACAACCTGTGATTTCTTGAGATGCGCTGCCTGGAAGCATCGGACTGCAGAGTCACCGTTTGAGCCCTCCATCTTTGAACATTTGTCCGAAGTGTAGATTTACAACACAAGTGTGCCTCGCAACAAAATAACACCAATTTATCTTTCTCAAACAGAAATGGGTTAATAAAAATCCACCG
Source organism: Heptranchias perlo (assembly GCF_035084215.1). Lineage (NCBI taxonomy): Eukaryota > Metazoa > Chordata > Chondrichthyes > Hexanchiformes > Hexanchidae > Heptranchias > Heptranchias perlo. The sequence continues at coordinate 10,524,013 of NC_090330.1, forward strand.
CTGATGACCAAAACTGAAGAATGTATTCCAGTTATAGTCAAAGAAGTCTAGAATTTTATCTCTGAAGACTGGCGTCACGTGCAGCTTTATCCCAGACAGCTCATAGCGATGATTTATCATCGGCTGGACGTTAGGCATCTGCCCAGTGCTTATCTGAAACAAACATCAGCTCAATCTTGAAATCAGGATTTTTCATGCACTACTTCAGTTCCATTCACACGGACTCAACAGTTAAGTGACACTGGAACGCACAGGACCAGAAAAATACTTTGCAGTTCGTTCGGTTGGTTGCAGAGTTCAAAAATGTTCAGATTATATTCTGGTTTAGAAATGACTGTTGCTGATATTAGTGGGTGAAGGCCGTGTGTGCTTTGTCTGCTATTTTAACACAGGCATTAACCTATTTTAAATAGCTTCATACCTCCGCTAAAATAACGATGAATAAAGTGTCATATGAATGTGCTAATCACTTTTCCACTGATAGCCGCGACAGCCACATGAACTGCAATCACTTCTATCACCAAAAAATATATTGAGAAGTTGTTGTTGTAACCTGCCTCCGCTGTCTCCCCGGCAGTCCATTCTATACGGACTGATGAGGAATTTCTTCACCCGGAGGCCATGAATATTTGGAATTCTCTGCCCAAGGGCTGTGGATGCTCGTTCATTGAGTATATTCAAGACAGATCGATTTAGTGGTTTTTTTTGGACTCTAAAGAGAATCAAGGATCGGGAGGTAGAGTGGAATTGAGATCGAAGGTCAGCCATGTTCTTATTGAATGGCAGAACAGGCTCGAGGGGGCCATAAGGCCTACTCCTTCTCCTATTTCATATGTTCTTCTATCTGCACTACCCTTTATGCAGTATGAAGGAACCTCACCAGTATTAACAGATGCACCTCTTCAAACCCCATGCATGCCTTTTGGTAGTAGCTGCTGGAGTACATGCCTGACCTCACCTTGGGGTGGCCACCCTAACTCCTGTGGCTGTAAAAGGAAATGGAGGCAGCACTGCCGCCACTGGGAGGTGCTGAAACTCACCCGAAGAGCTAATCGTTGCTGGGACTTCTGAAGATATCGGTGCCTCTGGCGCCAATAAGAAATATTAGTGACTGAGAGAAGAGCTGGTCGCCCTTGCGGCGAAACAGAGTCTGATTGCTCAGCTCATCCACGCAGGTCGGCAATGAGAATCTTTAGCCATCGGGCAAGGTCCAGATGGTCCGAAAAAGCAAAGTAACGAACTATGACTTTCAATACGTACAGACACACAAGTGAGTTATTAATCACCAGCATCATTGTGATTTGCTGCACAGTTTCACATCAAGATTTGACTAATATTAAATCAGGATTGTAATAGTTGACAGGAAACTTTTTAAATACATTTTGTATTGTTATAGTGCTTTTGTATATATTTGTGTGTGTACGTTCTACTGAAACTAAACGAAAATATGTCTACTATTTATGGAACACTTTTCACGTTTTTGATCAGCTTGCTGTGGTATGTCCCTTTTTTTCTTTATGCATACCTTTTGAACCACAGTAGACTTTGTGGCAAGCATAGTGACAGCCAAGAGTTCAGTAAAGGTTCGACAGGCAGAGTGGAAGGAAAGAGAGCAGTGGAGAGGAGAGAAAGGGAATGTAGCGAAGGAGAGGATGTGAGGAACGAAGAATAGAGAGATGGACAGAAGTGTGAGGAAGGGAGGGGGCTGGAATGGAGAGGAGGAAGAGGAAAAAGGGAGTGGACCGAGAGGGGCAATGGAAAGGGGATAGCTGGAATTTGGCCTACAGAATGGGCACAGGAAACGCATCCTAAATCTTATGATGTGAATTAATTTGAAAGTCTTATTTTAGTCCATTGTTTGAATTAAAATAACATTCATTCTATTTCTCTTGTATAATCTGTGCAAATTAGCAGTGACAGAAGTCCGTGTTCCATGTGTAAGGCTAAGCAGTGTGGAAAGCTATTCAACCATAACAGGTATCAAAGTGAAACCTGATCCTATTTATCTAGCATCCACACACCATTTTCCAGTAGGCTTTATTGGTTAATGATCATGAGAATGAGCCAGGGCTGGGTTTTCCTCTGCCTATGCCAGGGCACTGGGGCCAATTATAGAAGCCTGATTTAGTACAGACCAAGGATCAATTCTACTAGGACCTTCTGATCCATATGGCTTTGAAATACACTAGGAGACCACCTGAATTGTAACAATGATTTTTATTTGTGCTCAATATAAATATCAGCTTGCAACAGCACTGATGGGGAAAAAAACTGACTGAACTGTATAGTCTGACTTAAAAACCACAAATTCTATTTATTAAGTAAGATTAAACAGACGCAAGAGGAAAATTTACTCTTATAGCATTTGTTACAAAACACCAATAAAACCTTCAAATTTTCAGTTCTCTTTTTAGTAACTTTGGATCTTGAGTTCCTGAGAGTTTTTTCATTAAAGGCGGGCCTCTCAGAGTTCCACATTAACCCTGACTCGCAGTGATAATTTATTTTGCTGTATCAATAATAACGTAGAGATTCTTATGATCTGAAACAAGACTGATCCTCTGGTCCATCACACCCACCACATGGGAGTCAGCAGAGGAGCTGATTTGCTGTTTATTTACAATTATATTTCAAAACAGAAACAGTATTGCAACATAAGTCAGCCCTGTAAAACAATATCCCAGCAAAAGTCAGCCCTGTACAACTGTATCGCAGCATAAGTCAGTCCTGTACAGCTATGCTCCAATATAAATCAGCCTGTTAAACTATACCCCACCATAATCAGGCCTGTGGAACTATACCCCAGTATAAGGCAGACTTATAGACATGCCTCAGTATGACCAGCCCTTCAGGAGGAGGGGAGAAGACTCGACTGTCATTCTCACAGCTGAATGTGCTATTTACAAACCACAAGAAGTTGAATGGATTCCATTGGGCAGTATAATTGCCTGTGGATCATGACAGCATTGTTGTGTCAGAAGAATGTGTAATATTTTTAAAGTATGAGAATTAAAATATAAGTTCTATATTAGGTACTGTCATTTGATGCAGCAGCTGATTCGAGTGCTGTCTCAAAATCCAGATTTTCTGCATCAGTGCAAATTTTAACTAAATGGTTAAAGGTTTTAAAGGGGGTGCAGGAACAGAGAGACCTAGGGGTTCACAAATACAAATCTTTGAAGTTGGCAGGACAAGTTGATAAAGCTGTTTTATATTTTTAAAAAAGCATATGGGGTTCTTGGCTCTATAGATAGAGGCATAGAGAACAAAAGCAAGGAAGTTTATGCTAAACTTTTATAAATCACTGGTTAGGCTGCAGCTGGGGTGTTGTTTCTAATTCTGGGCACCACACTTTAGGAAGGATGTCAAGGCCTTAGAGAGGGTGCAGAGGAGATTTCTAGAATGGTGCCAGGGATGAGGGACTTCAGTTATGTGGAGAGACTGGAGAAGCTTAGAGTAGAGGCTAAGGGGCGATTTAATAGAGGTGTTCAAAATTATGAAGGGTTTTGGTAGATTAACTAGAGAGAAACTGTTTCTACTGGCAGGTGGGCCGATCATCGGAGGACACCGATTTATGATAATTGGCAAAAGAACCAGAGGGGAGATGAGATTTTTTTTAAACACACAGTTATAATCATTGGGTGCAGGAGTGATGAACAAGTGAGATTTGATGCAGGATAGGGTACCGGTAGCAGAGTTTTGGATGAGCTGAAGCTCACAGACGAGTGGAGGCTGGCGACGAGAGCATTGGAATAGTTGAGTCTGAAGGGAACAAAGGCACAGAAGAGAGTTTCAGTGGTAGATGGGCTGAGGTAAAGGCGGAGGCAGGTGATGTTATGGAGGTGAAAGCAGGTGGTCTTTTTGATGGAGAGGATATAGGATCAGAAGTTCAGCTCAGGGTTGAATAGGAAGTCAATAGAAAAGAAAATGAGCTCGCTTCAAGCTACTACCATAGACCAATTTCATCTCCAGAATCTGGGCTCACAGTCCAATACTGTGCTGAGGGAGTGCTGCACTGTCGGAGGTACTGTCTTTCACTGAGGCCCCGTCTGCCCTCTCAGTTTGACCTTAAAGATCCCATAGCACCAATCTAAGAAGAGCAGGGGAGTTTCTCGTGACAGCAGGAGCCTCGGCCCCACTTAAAAGTTGGCAAAAAGAAAATTGCGCTGGGCAGGAACGGAGCGACCTTGGGCCGGTAAGTCAACTAACCCAATTTTAACCCCTCCAATGCACCGTTCCCGCCTAGCGGTGGTGGGGGGCTAAATTTCCCCCCAGTATGTTTCCAGTGGTTATGGGGTTGTAGTGATCGAATAGAACAACTGAAGGGTTGTATGCTGAACGATGGTCTATTGGTGCATCACAGGATATTTGACCGTGGTGCGCTCGACTTTGTTGAGCAAGAGACATTCTTTGTGAATTCAACAGTAACCTGGTCCTCGAGCTATCCTGCGGAAAATTAATGTGAGTCAGAAGAGCAAAGGATGTGACTGTAAGGGACAATAAATATGGCAAAGTCATGAGACCAGAACGCAAAGTGTGATCAGCCTGCAGATCATCAAAGAACAGGCTAGACTGATAAGGAAAAATCTGTTGAACCAAGGAATAGATTTAAACAACGATAAGTGTAGAAAAAAAAAAGATTGAGATCATTCGACCCCTCCCTCGAAACTCCACTGGCTGAAGCTGTGTCACCGATGACAAGAGAACACATACCTGGAGGCAGGATGGGATTGGCAGATTCAAACACAGGGAAACCAAGAAACAAGCAGTGACAAAGTGGGTGGATATAAGGAGACCACCTTTGGTCCCACCTAGGTTGTTAACAGACGGTGGAGATGAAGAAACCGTCTACGAGGAAGAAGAAAGCATATGTGTGTGAAGGAATCTCCAGAGATTGAAGGAGCTGATCGCCTCTTGATTCTGGGTGTAGTACAGTCCAAACAAAGGCTGTACATATATGGCTGCTGAATTTTGTAGTAAATTTAGTTGTTAACTTTTGTTAAACTCTATAGTGGAAATTGGGATTGTGTAGTGGAGTATTCATTTTTGTTCTAACAAAATGGCTAAGTTTATTACTCCACTCAGTAGCTTGTTTAATGCAAGCCTTACAGGGTTAACGAGAAAATCCTACAGGGTCCAGAATGTGTTCACACAGATATAAGATTAAATGTAAGAGATTTAGGACAGGAGACGGAGGGTTGTAAGGCTGCACTACCAGAATTAATGATTTGAAGCAGAGACTCTGTCAACATTAAAGAATAAATAATCAGGAAAAATAAAATCCACAGTGAAAGATAAATATTTACAATACCACAACTCCAGTGCTGTGCTGCAAACTACCAAGTGCAGCTGAAATAGTCTTCAACCAGTTCAGAGAAACCACCATGGAAATTATTTCTCAACAGAAATAATGGGCCATAACTTGCTGTAGCAGGGCATCTAACGGCATCTGTGATTATTTAGATTTGCCCTTGCACGTTTAGGTTTTAAAATTTTTTTTGCATGGAACGTGCGAGCTGGTAATGTCGCAGCGAGGGAGAGAGGGCATCTGGGACCTGAATGAACAGGGCAAGCAACTGGGTATCTCCTTAACCAATCACATTGAAGGATTGTGAAATTAACAGCACGAGGACTTAGAAGGAAGTGTAAATTAGAGTGGGTGAATTCAATGTCAAATCAGGTACAGAAAGAGAAATAAAGAGAGGGAAAGAAAGATTGGGTGAAGAGAGAGACAGAAAGGAAAAGTAAAAAAAAATATTTACATTTTAAAAATCTCCAAAGGCAATTAAAAGCTGAAGGAATGAGATGCCACACTTGTAATAGTTAATTTTCAGTGCCAGGTAAATTACTTGCAGTAATTAGCATTTATCACGTGGTTAAAAGGATATTTAGACTGAAATAGACAAGACTCAACTTTCTGTGGCGAGTTTAGTTCACATCTACCACGCAAATACAGCAACTTCAATGCATGTTACTGGTGAGCCAGACAGACAGCGAGATCCCATTTTCGCAAAGCTAACAGCAGAGTGTCGCAAACTCAGACAGCAACATTTGGATATTGGCATTTAACCCCGCATCTGCCCCTCGCCAGAGGTTGCTGTACCATTTGCGCCTTGATAACAGCGAGCACCATTAGCCTCACCGCTGTTTTGACAGCAAATTCTAGCCCATAAGGTGGTGACCGTTTGTAGAAAAATGGGGGGTGAATTTCTGTGGGAGTTCTCCCACTCGTTTACCGTAACTTTGGCGGAAATGCTACGGAAAACCGGGAAAACCGCGTCAACTGACGAGTGGGAGAACCCCCCCACAGAAATTCACCCCCGTTGGGCCATTCAGCCCGTTGAGCCTGTGCCAGCTCTGTGATATAGCGATCCACTTAGTCCCTTTGCGAAACCCTTTTAAATTTTCATTCTCAACTATAAATACCCCACCAGGTGTGGTATGAAGCCACACTGACCAGGTACGTCCCAGGCTAGATCAAGATGGTTGTCCCAGGCTCGTGGGATCACCATTATGAAAAGGATCACCATTAATCACCAGGCATCACCATTAATTTGCGTATTATCACCTCTTCAATACAGAGAGTGGTGTATTTTGCCAGAATCTATAGAAGAAGGACTTTAGTCCAGTTTAGTTCATCAAAAAGAATACAAATTTACAAACAAATTAGCAAATATATATAAAATGAGACAGAAGAAAAAGTAATAATGTTCTGATCACGTTCCTGTTGTAGCTTTTTTTGTGTATTTTATGAACTGAACAACTGAGATGGATTGGGGTCAGAGAGTGAGAGTGACAGTGAAGGTCATTTTCAATGTTACCGCCTGGGCAGTAATCTGATGGGGAGAATCGTCCGCCCATTGTAGAACCCGTCTGATTTTCATCCCATTGAAAACAATGGGATACAAATTGGGCAGTTCTACAACAGGCTAATGTTCAAATTTAAATGTTATCATCGCTCCTGAATGGTCCCCTTGATGTTGACCTGACATTGGGATCTTATGTCAAAGATATGGTCATAGATGGCTCCAAAGTTTTTGAAAACAGGATGGAGAGGGGACCAGCAGTGAGGAATTTTAAAGGCCTCATAGTTGTACACTGGTCAGTACATGCACAGATCAGTGACAGGCTTGGGAACTTCACATCCAACAGTTACATGCATGCAGTAACATAAGAACAGGTTATGGCCTCTCAAGGGCAGTTAGGGATGGGCAATAAATGCCGGCCTTGCCAGCGAGGTCCACATCCCGTGAACGAATTTAAAAAAAAATTGGCCCCATTGCCTTGCCATCACATGCCGGAAGATTACAACATTCCAAGCACACGTAGGATAATCTGAGCCACTCGCCTAAAGAGCTAACAGACCTTCAGAATCTGAAGACGTTCTTCTGGAAACCCTTTAGCAAGACCTTACTTTTGCTTCTTCCACTGGGCAGTCACAAAGAAGAATTGTTTCTGACAGAGAACTTCACGCCACTACACAAAATGAAAGGGGGCATCACAAATGCAGATCACATTAAACATATTCTTTACATGCATTTCATTGAATTTTCTCTCTTTGGGTTCCCAGTGTTCACCCTTCATAAACTTCAGCTGATCCAGAACTCTGTGGGCTAAATCTTCTCTTACACAAAGACTACACACAGTCATCACCTCCATCCTCACCAAACTCCATTGACTTTCTTTGCCCCAGTATCTTGAGTTCCAGACCCTCATTCTCATTCCCAGATCTCTCAATGGCCCACCACCTCCGTTCGTCTGAATTGACCCACTGCATTTGCCCAGTTATGGAAAGCTGATCTTTCAACTTACACTCCCTTGGAATTTGCCATTTGCTTCCATTGATCCAGGTGGTAAAGGGTGAGGAAGAGAAGTAACATCATTCAAATAACTGAATCAATAATTAAAAGGGAAAACAGAACGAGCCTTGTATGCAGACTGATAGGCATAAAGTCACATTTGATAACAAGTTACCCCAAGCCAATAATGGCCAATATTTGAAGCTGCTGCTTCTTAACTCAGCGCTGCAATAAGTTAAGCTATCCTTTGGGAAGTTAGTTGGCATAATTCAAGCTTACTACTCTAGCAACAAGAAAACGAGTCTCCTCATAGTTGTAGCTTTCTTAATTGATTAGTAGATACCACATTTCAGTGATTTCTACTGATTAAAACAGTAGACGTATAGAAAATTAGTTTTCCCTCATAAAATAAAAACTTTGCTTGCAACTGACTTTTATATGAGTAGGGTTTTCTTTTTCAAAGTGGAGTTCTTGTTGCGAAATCAATCTCGGAAGGGGGTGGGAGAGGAATTTTGCAAGTATTTTCTCCCTAATTGGCCTGGGTTTTTATCTGTTTTTTGCCTCTCTCCAGGGATCACATAGCTTCAGGGTAGGCTGGGGAATGTCTGTATTGTGATGCACAAGACATCAGATTAGCGTGGGACAGGCTGAATGGACCAGTAGATCTAGTCAGTTTGTGTATGTTCATATTCATATGTTCGTAAATGTGTTTACTGATTTTGGTGATGCTACACTGTCATAGAACTGCACTTTTGCTCACACTTCCTATAATAGTAATGAGTATCAGTCTTCACATCAAAACAAATACAGTATGAAGTTCTCTTAAAGCACAGAACAAGCAAATTTAATATACAGTGTTTTAGGCTGGGGAAATTACTGAAGGAACATCTAAAGGAACTATCTGTAGGTTATGTAGATATGTAAGGAGTGATCTAATTGAGGTGTTTAAGATGATTGAAGGATTTGAAAGGGTAGATAGAGAGAAACTATTTCCTCTGATGGGGGTGTCCAGAACAAGGGGGCATAGCCTTAAAATTAGAGCTAGGTAGTTCAGAGGTGATGTCAGGAAGCACTTCTTCACGCAAAGGATAGTAGAAATCTGGAACTCTCTCCCCCATAAAGCTGTCGAGGCTGAGGATCAATTGAAGATTTCAAAACTGAGATTGATAGATTTTTGTTTGGTAAGAGTATTAAGAGATACAGATAAGGTGGGTAGATGGAGTTGAGATACAGATCAGCCACAGTCTAATTGGATGGTGGAACAGAATCGAGGGGCTGATTGGCCTACTCCTGTTCCAATGTTCCTATATGTAAGGTTGATATTCAGTTATGTGAAATGCCAGAAAAGGCCACAAAGGGGAGTGCTGAGTACATCGAAATAGGAGAGAAAGTGGTTACAGGAAGAACACACTAGGATGGGGCTGCGGGTGGGGACTGTAAGATAAGTATCTCAGAATAAAATATTGTTGTTAGTCCCTCATGTCTCAGTCTATTCTTGTAGAATCGTACCACAATTTTACCTGGTATTGATTATATTGTAAAACTTGAGAAGAAGATGGTGATTTTGATAAGGCATTTTGGCTATTCTAGGCTACTGGTTAGTCCACTCACCACCTAGTACAACCAGCTGGAGTAGTTGTACCTGAAAATTGCCAGTGGGGTCCTACAATGGGTGTGGGACCCCGATTTGCATATTTAAGCAGCCCCCCCGTCTGAAAATTTGCATCAGATAGGCCTTAGGTGCCCAAAGCATCCCAATGAACTTATCCAACATATCCTCCATTCACTCTCAGTTTTCCCCTCCAGCGGCGAACACAACCCCATAGCTTTTAGCAATACCCTCCCCCAATACTTTTTGGCCTAAACCAGTGTTTCCAAAACCTGTGGGGCACGTCCCCCCCGGTGCGCGAAGAGGTTGGGAGAGGGAGGGGGACCGCGGAACAGTGAAATAAATCAAACCAATGAACACCAAGTGGTGAGTTGCCAGCTCGCTCGTGGGGCTCAACAATCTCCTGGTCCCTCTCATGTCCCACGGAGATTACACAAGCTTCCGTTCACAGTGGGGGGGCGGGGGGGAACGGGGGACGGCAAGAGAGAGTGAAAAAAAAATTCAGAGAGCGAGGCTCCTTTCACTCACTTCCACACAAAGAGACTTTCATCTGAGCAGAATGATTTTGATTTCTTTCCCTCTTCCCCTTCTGCGGAAGTCCCACGAAATGGCAATGATGTCGCTCCGGCAAACGAGCAATGGGCTGTGTGCGGGGGGCACTCTGCCCGCCACACTTGTACGCTGGTGTAATGTTTATTTTGTGTGTTGAAGTGAGTGCCGAGTTGAAGTACAATTCCTGCAGACTGTGTTTCTCTATTTTTTTTCATTTATATATATTCCTAACAATCTATAAGTTTTTAAACCGGAGTGAAAAGAAAAACAGATTCAGAAGTACCGTCAACAAGTGGGACAGAAGAAACAAATTCCAAACCAAACTCCAGGAAACACGATGAAGCATATCTTTCCTTCGGATTTACAATCACTGTGGTAAGTGGTGAAGAAAGACCCCAGTGTGTTGTGTGTTTAAATATACTTGCAGCTGATTGTTTATTTGGTTTTAAACTGAAGACATTTAGAGATTTAGCATAAAGATCTTGAGGGAAAGCCTCGCACATTCTTCGGTAGAAAGCTAAATGAATATTGTGGGCAAAAAAATTGTCAATCAAAGCTACGTCCATCCCTGCAAAGGCCCTGTTAGCTTCATATCAGGTTGCATACAGGGTAGCTCGGTGTAAAAAAGCTCACATTATTGCAGAAGAATTAATTCTTCCTGCTGCAATCGATATTGTGTCAACTATGCTTGGTGAAGCAAGTGCTGAACAAATCCGAAGTGTTCCTTTGTCTAACAACTCAATAGCTCGATGTATAAGTGATTTATCAGAAGACTTAGAAGAGCAACTAATCGAAAAGCTTCGTATCAATCGCTTTGCTATTCAAGACGATGAAGCCACTAACAGCAACAAAGACTGTCAGATGATCACTTACATGCAATACTTGGATAAAACAACAGTGAGCGAGGACTTACTTTTTTGTAAACCTGTATCAAACAGAACAACGTTCTAACAGTTTTCAAAATTATCGACACTTTTATGCAACAGGCCGATTTGAAATGGCAGCACTGTGTCGGAATATGTACAGATGGGGCAAAGGCTATGGCTGGCAAACGTAAAGGCCTTCAGACTTTGATAAGAAGGGAAGTGCCAGATGCTATTTGGACACACTAAATAATCCATTGAGAGGCGCTGGCTTCAAGTGATTTAAGTTCTGAGTTACACAGGGTGCTATCAACTGTCATTATCATTGTGACAGCTCAAAACTGGGCATCCATGAGGTGCTGTGGGCCATCAGCAGCAGCAGAATTGTATTCCAGCACAATCTGTAACCTCATGGCCTGGCATATCCCTCACTCTACCATTACCAACAAGCCAGGGGATCAACCCAGGTTCAATGAGGAGTGTAGAAGAGCATGCCAGGAGCAGCACCAGGCATAACTAAAAATGAGGTGCCAACCTGGTGAAGCTACAACTCAGGACTACATGCATTCTAAACAGCGGAAGCAACATGCTATAGACAGAGCTAAGCGATTCCACAACCAACAGATCAGATCAATGCTCTGCAGTCTTGCCACATCCAGTTGTGAATGGTGGTGGACAATTAAACAACTAACGGGAGGAGGAGGCTCTGCAAACATCCCCATCCTCAATGATGGCGGAGTACAGCATGTGAGTGCAAAAGACAAGGCTGAAGCGTTTGCAACTATCTTCAGCCAGAAGTGCCGAGTGGATGATCCATCTCAGCCTCCTCCCGATATCTCCACCATCACAGAAGCCAGTCTTCAGCCAATTCGATTCACTCCACATGATATCAAGAAATGGCTTAGTGCACTGGATACAGCAAAGGCTATGGGCCCCGACAACATGCCAGCTGTAGTGCTGAAGACTTGTGCTCCAGAACTAGCTGCGCCTCGAGCCAAGCTGTTCCAGTACAGCTACAACACTGGCATCTACCCGACAATGTGGAAAATTGCCCAGGTATGTCCTGTCCACAAAAAGCAGGACAAATCCAATCTGGCCAATTACCACCCCATCAGTCTACTCTCAATCATCAGCAAAGTGATGGAAGGTGTCGTCGACAGTGCTATCAAGCGACACTTACTCACCAATAAACTGCTCACCGATGCTCAGTTTGGGTTCCGCCAGGACCACTTGGCTCCGGACCTTATTACAGCTTTGGTCCAAACATGGACAAAAGAGCTGAATTCCAGAGGTGAGGTGAGAGTGACTGCCCTTGACATCAAGGCAGCATTTGACCAAGTGTGGCATCAAGGAGCCCTAGTAAAATTGAAGTCAATGGGAATCGGGGAAAACTCTCCGGTGGCTGGAGTCATACCTAGCACAAAGGAAGATGGTAGTGGTTGTTGAAGGCCAATCATCTCAGCCCCAGGGCATTGCTGCAGGAGTTCCTCAGGGCAGTGTCCTAGGCCCAACCATCTTCAGCTGCTTCATCAATGACCTTCCCTCCATCATAAGGTCAGAAATGAGGATGTTCGCTGATGATTGCACAGTGTTCAGTTCCATTCGCAACCCCTCAAATAATGAAGAAGTCCGAGCCTGCATGCAGCAAGACCTGGACAACATCCAAGCTTGGGCTAATAAGTGGCAAGTAACATTCGCGCCAGACAAGTGCCAGGCAATGATCATGTCCAACATGAGAGAGTCTAACCACCTCCCCTTGACATTCAATGGCATTACCAAGGCCGAATCCCCCACCATCAACATCCTGGGTGTCACCATTGACCAGAAACTTAACTGGACCGGCCATATAAATACTGTGGCTACAAGAGCAGGTCAGCGACTGGGTATTCTGTGGCGAGTGACTCACCTCCTGCGCCCCAAAGCCTTTCCACCATCTACAAGGCACAAGTCAGGAGAGTGATGGAATACTCTCCACTTGCTTGGATGAGTGCAGCTCCAACAACACTCAAGAAACTCGACACCATCCAGGACAAAGCAGCCTGCTTGATTGGCACCCCATCCACCACCCTAAACATTCACTCCCTTCACCACCGGCGCACAGTGGCTGCAGTGTGTACCATCCACAGGATGCACTGCAGTAACTCGCCAAGGCTTCTTCGACAGCACCTCCCAAACCCGCGATCTCTACCACTTAGAAGGACAAGGGCAGCAGGTACATGGGAACAACACCACCTGCACGTTCCCTTCCAAGTCACACACCATTCCGACTTGGAAATATATCTCCATTCCTTCATTGTCGCTGGGTCAAAATCCTGGAACTCCCTTCCTAACAGCACTGTGGGAGAATCGTCACCACACGGACTGCAGCGGTTCAAGAAGGCGGCTCACCACCACCTTCTCAAGGGTAATTAGGGATGGGCAATAAATGCCGGCCTCGCCAACGATGCCCACATCCCATGAACGAATAAAAAAAAACTACATAAAAGCAAAACCTTTAAAAGCCAGACTTTTTGCTGCTATGTGTGAAGAAATGGGAGCCGATCACAAAGCATTGTTGTTTTATTGTGACTCTCGATGGCTATCATGCAGAAAAGTTTTGACACGTGTGTTTGAGCTCAGACACGAGGTAGGCATCTTTCTGGAAGAAAAGCACACACATGCTGAGAAATTCCATGATGGAGACTTTGTAATTAAATTGGCGTATCTAAGTAATATTTTTGATAACTGAATGTTTTGTACACATACTTACAAGGCTCTCACACTCACATTCTTCAGCTTGCAGACAAGATAAATTTGTTTGTTAGGAAACTGGAATGGCAGCAGATTAGAAAACATTCGTCGAAAATAACGAGACGCAGAATTTCAAAAAAGTACTGCAATGCATAAAAAAAACAACTTTCATCATTGAGAGCTCACTTTCAGAAATACATTTCGGACACAGATATTGGAAAATATGACCGGATTGGAAACCAATTCAGCACAAGGACTCCTGATGATGATTATAACACTCTTGAAGAAGTTTGAAGAACAACAGTATATAGACATGACTTCAGATTTGACTTTAAAACTGCAGTTTCCAATCAAGACCCTGCCTGAATTTTGGTCAAGTATAGAAGAAGTGTATCCACCTTTTAAGCAAAAAGACTATGCATATTTCTTCCATTTGCAACTTCTTATTTGTGCGAAATTGGTTTCTCTGCGGTCGCCTCCATCAAAAACAAAGCCCAGGTTACAGCTGAACATCAAACCAGAACTAAAAGTAGTGAGTTCCAAATGACAGCCTCGTATAGAAAAACTTGCAAAAACTTTGCAGAGAGAAGCAGGCCCATCCAAGTATGATTTATTGAATTTTGTATTTAGTTGAGTTATCAGCAAATGCAGAACAGAATAGCATACAGGCCAGAAGGAGTCTGGGTGTACAGCATATCAAGTCAACTCACATATAAAATTACAAAAATTAGAGATAGACTCAAAAATATGCAGGCCTTATATTTATGGAATTATAGTTTAATACCGGTGAGAGGGAGAATGTATTAAATGAGTAGGCTCTGCTCCCCCAATGGCCAGTTTATCTAGTGATTGGTTAAGTAGTTTAACCCTTGAAGTCCAAGTATCATTATAGTCAATCTACGCTGCACTCCCTCCAAGGCCAATATATCCTTCCTAAGATATGGTGACCAGAACTGAACACTGTACTCCAGATGTGGTCTAACCAGGGCTTTGTATAGCTGTAGCATAACTTCTATCCCCTTGTATTTTGGTCCTCTAGACATAAAGTCCAGCTTTCCATTAGCCTTTTTGATTATTTCCTGTACCTGTCCATGACATTTTAATGATCTGTGTAGATGGACCCCTAAGTCTCTTAGGACCTCCACTGTTTCGAGCTTTTCACCATTTAGAAAGCACTCTAATCTATCCTTTAATTCCAAAGTGGATGACCTCACACTTGCCTACACTGAAATCCATTTGCCACAGTTTTGCCCATTTACTTAATCTATTAATATCTCTGTAATTTTATGCTTCCATCTACATTGATCTTAGTTATTGTGGAGGTGGAGAGCACTGCAACTGGCTTTGCCCTCCTGAGTTAAGAAAGCAAAAATTGGCCATGGAATTGGAAGAAAGTATGCATGTGTAGAGAAAGACTTGCATTTGTATAGCGCCTTTCACAATCTCAGGATGTCCTAAAGCGCTTTACAATTAATACTTTTGAAGCATAGTCATTTTCTGCACAGTGTAGTCCCATAAACACCATGAGATAATGTGTTCCAGTGATGTTGGTTGAGGGATAAATATTGGCCAGGACATGGGGAAGAACATCCCTGCTCTTCAAAATAGTGCCACGCAATCATTTACATCCACCTGAGAGGGCAGACATTTAACGTCTGATCCCAAAGACAGCACCTCCAACAATGCTGCGCTCCCTCAGTACTACACTGGAGTGTTAGTCTAGGCTGTGTACTCAAGTGGAACTTGAGACTGCAACCGTCCAACTCAGAGGTGAGAGTGCTACCACTGAGCCATAGTTGACACGTGAGGTTGGATCGGATAGGATTGGGCTCTGATACCTATGGGGCTGAATGGGGTGAATAGTTAACATATGAATAATAGCCATCTAAGATGCTCAATTCCCTTTGAACTGAAGTGCATCAAGAAGTCAATGGGACTAAGAGGGTTAAATTAGGAGTACAGACTAAGCTTGTATTCCCTGGAGTATAGAAGATTAAGGGGTGATCTAATTGAGGTGTTTAAGATGATTAATGGATTTGATCTGGTAGATAGAGAAAAACAATTTTCTCTGGTGGGAAAGTCCAGAAGAAGGGGGCATAACCTTAAAATTAGAGCTAGGCTGTTCAGGGGTGATTTCAAGAAGCACTTCTTCACACAAAGGGTGGTGGAAATCTGGAACTCTCTGCCCCAAAAAACTGTTGAGGCTGGAAGACAATTGAAAATTTCAAACCTGGGATCAATAGATTTTTGTTCGACAAGGGTATTAAGGGTTACAGAACCAAGATGGGTAGATGGAGTTAAGATACAGATCAGCCATTATCTAATTGAATGGCGGAACAGGCTCGGGGGGTGGGGGCACTGAATGGCCTACTCCTGATGTTCCAATGCTTGTAAGAGAAGGGGAGAGATTTGGCATAGTAAAAAATACGTTTTTTTGGTCCAATTTGTACATACAGATTAGGCCATTACAAAACAGACTTTGCTCTGTAACTGACTTTTCTCTAGAACTCTATCACCACTGATGACTGTTTCCTTGATAACAAAAATCTGTTACAACAGTAACGTGCTTTGTTATTTACTGTAGAGTGAGTTGGCTATCAACACTATTACATAATATGAAAAAAATGTCATTCTCAGGATGTGGGCGTCACCAGCAAGGCTGGCATTTATTGTCCATCCCTAGCTGCCCTGTACAGAGGGCAGTTAAGAGTCAACCGCGTTGATGTGGGACTGGAGTCACGGTTGGACCATAGCAGGTAAGAACCAGTTGGGGGTAAAAAATCTGGGAAAATCCTTTCCAACCCCCCCATGGCAAATGAAACTAGTCCAGGAGATCACTCTGGCCCTGATAATTCTATGCATTACCTGCCTTTTGTAAGAGGTGATCGCCACCCCAGACAGAAACTGGTCCAGCTCTCGCTTGAAGGAATTCAGCAAATCGGCGTCCATCGCACGAGTCGGCAGCCTGTTCCAGAGGGCCACTATTTTCTGGGAATCATATCAAATTAGTCTGTCTGCTGTTATAAAGAAGGCATTAACCAACAGTCAAATAGCAGATGAAGGAACTTGATACCAACACTTGGTCCATGTGATGTCCTGGACTGGTTTCGATCACCTGAGGGGGTCAGAGAGAAATTTTACAAAGTATTTTTTCCCTTGTTGGCCCTGGGTTTTTCTCTCTTTTTTTGCCTCTCCCAGGAGATTACATGGCTGCGGGGGTGGGTGGGAGTTGGGAAGAAGTGTTTAGCTGTGATGGTCCAGCCATCATGATGTGGGGCAGGCTTGATGGACAGGCCAGTCTTTGCCAACCCATCAATTTCGTATGTTCGTATATTCACATTAAACATTCATACGTGACACCATGTGGTTTCCAGGCCATTAAGCTTTAGCTCTTAAATAATATGTTTGATGTGTGCTATTCTAGTGTTAATGAGGCACAGATCAGCAAAAGACCATGCAGAATAATGACATTCAACTTCCAACGTCAGCTTGCAGGCTGCAAAAACCTATTTTATTATTTTTCACCCATATCTTGTCATGTAGCAGTACCACGCAATTACATATGAGTTTCGAAAAAGAAGGCAAAGCAAAATAGTGATCATTGCTTTTGCACTAACATGTTCCATTCCATTAATGCTCACATATTTCATCACTTTTATTATTAGCTACAGTGTAAATTAGCAAACATTTCTGAGGTAACACGAATTTTGCACCTGAGCTGTTAAAACATCTCCAATCTCAAAGACACAACTGATTTACATTTTTTCCTGTATTGCAATGTAAAATCTCCCCCGCCCCCCTCCACAAGCACCTGGTGTCTCTTGAGGCAGGTAACGTGATTAGCTCCTCATAATTCACATAAAGTTTCTAACTTATTTCAGGAAGATGAGGATTATGTAAATTCAAGCTGGCATTAAGACTATCAAAGCATGTTCCCAGCAACAAAGGCAGCAATCTATTTACAAAATGCAGAAGGGTTCTTTTTAAAAGAAAGAAAGACTTGCATTTATATAGCGCTTTTCACATCCTCAGGATGCCCCAAAGCGTTTTACAACCAATAAAGTACTTTTGAAGTATAGTCACTGTTGTAATGTAGGAAACAGGGCAGCCAATTTGGGCACAGCAAGGTCCCACAAACAGCAATGTGATAACAACCAGATAATTTGTTTTGGTGATGCTGGTTGTGGGATAAATATTGGCCAGAACAACGGGGAGAACTCCCCTGCTCTTCTTCGAATAGTGCCATGGGATCTTTCACATCCACCTGAGAGGTAAGACGGGGTCTCAGTTTAATATCTCATCCAAAAACGGCACCTCCGACGGCGCAGCACTCCCTCAGTACTGCACTGGAGTGTCGGTCTAGATTTTGTGCTCAAGTTCTTGAAGGGGGACTATCGACCCACGACCTTCTGACTCAGAGGCGAGAGTGCCACCAACTGAGCCACAGCTGACACCTAAAAGGAGCTGAGCAAGTGCAGTCCTCTGGGTGCACTGGAGATGTCCAAAAGCACTAGAGGCATGTGCACTGAATGCAAAATGTGGTTCAGCAAGTACACTGTTAACAGCTGAACATATGGATCAGCAGCATTATTGTGTAATACACTAAACAAAGAACTTGCATTTGTATGACACCTTGCAAGCCCAAAGTGCCCAAACAGCAATAACACGAATAATCTGTGTGGAGATGTCGGCTGAGTAACTGAATGTTGGCTGGAACACTGGGAGAACTGCCTGCTTTTTGAAAAAGAAATACATAGAATGATATAGAATCTACAGCACAGAAACAGGCCATTTGGCCCAACTGGTCTGTGTCAGGGTTTATACTCCACACGAGCCTCTTCCCACTCTAATTACCTTTTCTCACCCTGCCGCGATATCCCTCTCCCTTATATATGATGTGGAGATGCCGGTGATGGACTGGGGTTGACAATTGTAAACAATTTTACAACACCAAGTTATAGTCCAGCAATTTTATTTTAAATTCACAAGCTTTCGGAGGCTTCCTCCTTCGTCAGGTGAACGATGTTCACCTGACGAAGGAGGAAGCCTCCGAAAGCTTGTGAATTTAAAATAAAATTGCTGGACTATAACTTGGTGTTGTAAAATTGTTTACAATTCCCTTATATATGCATCAAGCTTCCCCTTAAATACTTCAATGCTATCTGCTCCAACCGTTCCATGTGGCAACGAGTTCCACATTGCCATGGGATCATTAACGACCACCTGAACAGAAAGACAGGATCTCGGTTTTAACTTTTCATCCAAAAGACAGCACCTCAGACAACGCAGTGCTCCCTCAGCACTGCACAGATGTGTAGCATGCCTAGATTATATGCACTAGGCTGTGGTGGGGTTTGAAACCCACAACCTCCTGACTCAGAGGTGAGCGTGCTATCAATTGAGCCTAGCTATGCACCTGTTGTAGAAAATAATGGAAATTAAAAGTACTTACATTTATATAACATCTGATCGTATTGAAATATCTCAAATTGTTTCGGATAATGAATTTTGCTTTGAAGTGCAGTGGTGATTTCGTATCGCAAAATCACAGAGCCATTCTAAGCTGCAAACAACCCTGAAATAATTGACCAATAATTCTATTTTTTACCCCCAATTCGATTGGTTGAGATAGGAACCTCAACAGAATACAAGAACTCCTTGCTCATCCTTGCATAGTATGATGGGAATTTTCACGCCCACTTGAACAGGCAGACAACTTAACATCTCACCCAAAAGGCATCACCCCTTCCGAACGACAGTGGTTTAAAAAGAAAGACTTGCATTTATATAGTGCCTTTCATGACCTCAGGACGTCCCAAAGCAATTGACAGCCAATGAAGTATAGTCACTGCTGTAATTTAGGAAACGCAGCAGCCAATTTGCGCACAGCAAGGTCCCACAAACAGCAATGTGAGAATGACCAATCTGTTTTAGCGATGTTGGTCGAGGGATAAATATTGACCAGGACACCGGGGAGAACTCCTCTGCTCTTCTTTGAATAGCGTCTGAGTGGGCAAATGGGGCCTCAGTTTAACGTCTCATCCCAAAGACAGGGCCTCTGACAGTATTGCACTCCCTCAGTACTGCACTGGAGTGTCAGCCTGGATTTTGTGTTCAAGTCTCTAAAGCGGACTTGAATCCACAACCTACTGACTCAGAGGCGAGATTGTTACCACTGAGCCATGGCAGACACCTATGTATGCACAACCTTCTGCTCCAGATGCAGGAGTGCTGAGCCAAGCTGACACACACTGTAGGACAGTCAAGCTTTCATGAATCCAAAAGAGCAAAATAATGCATTTCAGCCTCTGAGTTATCGCTCACAGAAAGCAAAAATAGCTCCTTGTTTGCCCATATGTAGCAGAGAGGTAATTCTAGTGAGGGAAATCAAATATGAAAAGCATTCAATACAGAATATTTAATTCACATTTGTAAATAATATAAGTAAACACAAATATAACTACAATTACCGTACCGCGTTAAAAATTCCAATACCAATGGATGTTTTGTTACAGCAAAATATTTCTGTCGCTGTTGTTTGGGATTAACCATTTCACGATCTGAAATTGTTTGCCGACCTCTCGATGTAAAATTCTAGTCTTCAACAGTAACTGGAATGCATTCCTCAGGAACTTTGGCAACTGGATAATGGGCATTACACCATTTCTGTTTCAAAAAAAGAGAAGTGTCATCACCTACATTTGTTGAGGCACTTGCTCTGTCACAAATACTTCAAGTTATCCATTATAGGGGACAAATTTACATTGCTGCAAACTTGAGGCTGTATGGTTGCAACTGCTTATTTTATAGGAATTGTAAACAATTTTACAACACCAAGTTATAGTCCAACAAATTTATTTTTAATTCCACAAGCTTTCGGAGGCTTCCTCCTTCGTCAGGTGAACGGTGTGGAAATGACATTTTCGAATCCTTCGCATTTTAAAATCCCAGAACAATGCCTGGTGATTACTGCCCGTTGCCAAGGCAATCACAGTGAGCAGACAGAAAGGTGTCACCTAAAAAGGCCACCGAATATACAAACCCCCCAAAAAAAAGAGAGAAGGAAGACAGTCAATGACCCATTATATTAAAAACAGATAACATTTGTTCGCTGGTGGGGTTACGTGTAGTGTGACATGAACCCAAAGTCTCGGTTGAGGCCGTCCTCATGGGTGCGGAACTTGGCTATCAATTTCTGCTCGACGATCTTGCGTTGTCGTGTGTCTCGAAGGCCGCCTTGGAGTATGCTTACCCGAAGGTCGGTGGCTGAATGTCCATGACTGCTGAAGTGTTCCCCGACAGGGAGAGAACCCTCCTGTTTGGCGATTGTTGCGCGGTGTCCGTTCATCCGTTGTCGCAGCGTCTGCATGGTCTCGCCAATGTACCATGCTCTGGGGCATCCTTTCCTGCAACGTATGAGGTAGACAACGTTGGCCGAGTCACAGGAGTATGAACCGTGCACCTGGTGGGTGGTGTCCTCTCGTATGATGGTGGTATCTGTGTCGATGATCTGGCACGTCTTGCAGAGGTTACCGTGGCAGGGTTGTGTGGTGTTGTGGACGCTGTTCTCCTGAAGGCTGGGTAATTCGCTGCGAACGATGGTTTGTTTGAGGTTGGGTGGCTGTTTAAAGGCGAGTAGTGGAGGTGTGGGGATGGCCATAGCGAGGTGTTCGTCATCATTGATGACATGTTGAAGGCTGCGGAGAACATGGCGTAGTTTCTCCGCTCCGGGGAAGTACTGGACGACGAAGGGTACTCTGTTGTTTGCGTCCTGTGTTAGTCTTCTGAGGAGGTCTACGCGATTTTTCGCTGTGGCCTGTCGGAACTGTCGATCGATGAGTCGAGCATCATATCCCGTTCTTACTAGGGCGTCTTTCAGCGTCTGTAGGTGTCCATCGCGTTCCTCCTCGTCTGAGCAGACCCTGTGTATTCGCAGGGCCTGTCCATAGGGGATGGCCTCTTTGACGTGGTTAGGGTGGAAGCTGGAAAAGTGGAGCATCGTGAGGTTGTCCGTGGGCTTGCGGTAGAGTGAGGTGCTGAGGTGCCCGTCTTTGATGGAGATTCGTGTGTCCAAGAAAGAAACTGATTCTGAGGAGTAGTCCATGGTGAGCTTGATGGTGGGATGGAACTTGTTGATGTTATCGTGTAGTCTCTTTAGTGATTCCTCACCGTGGGTCCATAGAAAGAAAATGTCGTCGATGTATCTGGTGTATAGTGTTGGTTGGAGGTCCTGTGCAGTGAAGAAGTCCTGCTCGAACTTGTGCATGAAAATGTTGGCGTATTGGGGTGTGAATTTGGTCCCCATGGCTGTTGCGTGTGTTTGGGTAAAGAACTGGTTATTGAAGGTGAAGACATTGTGATCCAGGATGAAGCGGATGAGTTGTAGGATGGCGTCTGGAGATTGGCTCTTGTTGGTGTTGAGTATTGATGCTGTCACAGCGATGCCGTCATCGTGGGGGATACTGGTGTAGAGTGCCGAGACGTCCATCGTGGTGAGAAGTGTTCCTGGTTCAACAGGTCCGTGGGTACTGAGTTTTTGTAGAAAGTCTGTAGTGTCGCGACAGAAGCTGGGGGTTCCCTGCACGATGGGTTTCAGGATGCCCTCGATGTATCCGGAGAGGTTCTCACACAGGGTTCCATTGCCTGATACGATAGGACGTCTGGGTGTGTTGGCTTTGTGTATCTTTGGGAGGCAGTAGAAGTCTCCCACGCGGGGAGTACGTGGGATGAGAGTGCGTAGGATGTTTTGAAGGTCTGGATCGAAGGTCTTGATCAGTTTGTTGAGCTGATGGGTGTGTTCTTTGGTCGGGTCTGTGGGTAACCGTCGGTAGTGTTCCTGGTTGTCCAGTTGTCGGTATGCTTCTTTGCAATAGTCCGTTCTGTTCTGTATGACGATGGCTCCTCCTTTGTCCGCTGGTTTGATGACGATGTTGCGGTTGGTCTTGAGAGCTTTGATGGCGTTGCATTGTGCTCGGGTGACATTCTGGACTGTCTTCCGAGTGCAGCTGATGAATCTGGCATAGACGCATTTCCTGACAGCTTGAGCATACATGTCAAGCTGAGGGCAGTGACCCTCTGGAGGAGTCCAGTGAGACTCTTTCCTCTTCGGTTGCTGTACCGCGGATCCCTCTGTCTGCTGTTCCGGATCGTTGATTGTCTCATTGGGTTCGCTGCTGAAATTTTATGGTTTGTGGTAGAATTCCCGGAGCCTCATTCTCCTGATGAATTCCTCTGTGTCCGCCGCGAGACTAGTGGGGTCCATTTTGGTAGTGGGGCAGAAATTGAGCCCTCGGCTGAGAACTTCGATTTCGTCTGGTTGAAGGGTGTGGTCGGACAAATTGACGATAGACTTCCCTGTGGTTGCAACCGTGGTACCAGGGGAAGCTTGGTCGATGCTGGTGGTGATGCCGAGGAACATAGGAACAGGAGCAGGCCATTCAGCCCTTCGAGCCTGTTCCGCCATTCAATTAGATCATGGCTGATCTGTATCTTAACTCCATCTACCCGCCTTGGTTCCGTGACCCTTAATACCCTTGCCTAGCCCTTACTCCATCTGTAATCAGGAGGCTTCCAATTTCCTCACTGCGCAAAAATGGTGTATTCTAGATGGGTGAGGGCGGAAACTGGAGTGAGTCCCACTTATGCCCGATCCCTGCTTTTTCCACTGGACAAAATTTCTCTTGGGTTTGGGAGCACGACAATAATATGCCCACTCATGTGTGAGCGGGCATAACGATGCCTTGCAAATGAGGCAATTTTGTCATCCAACATATTTCCTGTTATTTGTACCCGAGCAACGCTGGGTACAAGGGATGCCTGAGCATTCCTGGTGTCCAGTGTTGCTAGGGACCTCAGGTAGGGAAGAGGGGAGGGAGGGAGTTAAATTTTAATGGGTAGTTTCCCTATGGCAATCGATTGCAAATCGAATGGTTCAATAGGGAAACATGCGAAATTCAAAACCGGGCCAATTATTTTAAAAAAAATCTTTGGGTGGCACAACATCTGCTGCGGTGAGTTTCTCCCCTCTCCTCCCTGCCTGAGGTGGACACCCAGTTGTGTTGTGAATGGCTGTAACCTTGGAATGTGGCCAGGGGTCAAGGGTGCCAACAACAGGGACAATTCCCACCCAACCAAGGATCTATCGCCATTACGACAGAGGGGAAAAGCAGGGCCTGAATATGCGGGTTTGGAAAACGTGTCTGATTTTCTGTTAGATGCGATAATGATCATTGGCAGCGTTCAATTTGACCCCATCGTGCACAGTCAACACTAGGCCCACTTTTTAATAATCCACTTACAGTGTTGAGGAAGTGGTTAAAAAAGCATACGGGATCCTTGGCTTTATAAAGAGAGGCATAGAGTACAAAAGCAAGGAAGTTATGTTGAACATTTATAAAACACTTATTCGGCCTCGGCTAGAGTACTGTGTCCAATTCTGGGCACCGTACTTTAGGAAGGATGTGAAGGCCTTAGAGAGGATGCAGAAAAGATTTACTAGAATGGTTCCAGGGATGAGGAACTTCAGTTACGTGGATAGACTGGAGAAGCTGGGGTTGTTCTCCTTAGAGCAGAGAAGGTTAAGAGAAGATTTGATGGAAGCGTTCAAAATCATCAAGGGTTTAGATAAAGTAAATAGAGAGAAACTGTTCCCATTGGAGGAAGGGTTGAGAATCAGACGACACAGGTTTAAGGTGATTGGTAAAAGAATCAAAGGCGACACGAGGAAATACTTCTTTACGCAGGGAGTAGTTATGATCTGGAATGCGCTGCCTGAAATGGTGGTGGAAGCAGATTCAATCGTGGCTTTCAAAAAGGAATTGGATAAATACTTGAAGGGAAAAAATCTGCAGGGCTACGGGGAAAGAGCGGGGCAATGGGACTAACTGGGTTGCTCTTACAAAGAGCCGGCATAGGCTCGATGGGCCGAATGGTCTCCCTCTATGCTATAACCATTCCATGATTCTGATTCTAGGATTTTAACGCTGAGAAAAAGGGACAGCATCAACAGAAATATAGCTGAGCAGAATGGCTATGATCCGCAGACATGGGGTCAGCTTTCACAGGTACACTGACGACAGGCGGTTCACGTTCTCCGTGATCTGTCTCGACGCCTTCACTCCATGGTGTTACCAGAATGCTCGTCCAACATCCAGTCTTGTGTGAGCCGCAATTCGAAGCCATCATCTTCACGACAAACTCCATACCCTTACCATTGATTCTAGCCCCCTCTCCAGCCACTGTCTGAACCAGAATGTTCGCGATCCTGGCGGCCTATTCGACTTTGAGCTGACCTTTTAACCCCATCACAACAGCCGCCTACTTCCATCTCTGTAACATCGCCCGCTTGAGAGTTTTTTCCTATGTTGAAGGCGCTACATAAATGCAAGTTGTTGTGCATTCACTATATATTTTGTTACCACCCATTAATGCAGTTGGTTACCTGAAAATCACCATTGTGATATTCAAACAGATCCTTGAACTTCTGTTTAGGATCAGGGATTGGTTGGCACAGGTTTTCCAATAACCTAAACCTAGGAAGAATAAAAATATCCAATTAGAATGATTTAGTCAAAAGATTACCTTCGCGATTCATCCATTCTCGTGGCCTGTTCGGTCGAGGCACGCACACTCTTAGCGTTCATTAACACTACCATTTCGATTTTGTAATCGTGTAGAAATTGGCGTTGTGCGCACTTATGATACGAGCACACCCGCGCCCATAACGTGGGGCTCGGGCAGTGCCAAATTTTGCCATCTGAGATTGTGCCTGGACTCCCTGCCCATGAAAAAACATGTGGCTGACTGACTGTCGGTCGCAAAATCTGACCAAGAGGCACCACTTAAATGTTTGCTCTTAAAGGGGAGACGCCTCTTTTTCTTCTCTGGAAGGAGCAGATGGGCAAAGCTGCCGCTTTCAATGATGATGCCCTGGGGAGCAGCAAAGGAGGTTCCTATTGAGGCAGACGGGCCAGTTTCTGGCAAAAGGAGACATATCAAACTGCTTGGAAGAAGCTGGGAAACATTGGCCATGTTTCGGCCATGATCCCGGTGCACGTGCCTATTAAGGCCGGTGGCAGGGCCACGGCAAATTGGTCCTCCTGCCTCATTAGAATACGGGCTTAGAGACATAATGACCAGAATATCTGTTTTTTTAGATGTTGGTTGAGCAATAAATGTAGAGTGGTACCACTGAGCCACAGCGAACAATGGAGTCATGTATAGTCAAACTCCTGATGAGCATTGTGACAATCAGCTTTCTTTCATGGTCATTTTTCTTGCTGCTGGTGTCACTAGTTACCAGATTGAATTCAAATTACTATGGTAGGATACGAACTCTCAACTTCTGGGTTGCTAGTCCAGTGCCATAAGCACTACACTACCGTCCCTCATGTTTGCAATGAACAGAACTAGACACATAACTTACCTTCTGCAAATGAACATCAGCAGCAACACCATCGCAACAAACGTAACTGCAACCGCTATCGAGATTTTCAAAAGAAAGAGATCTTTTTGTTCCGGCTCTGCAAATAACAACACAAACTCCTATTACTGTCTACTAGATTCAATGGCACGTCTCCAGACGAAATGCAGACAACTATGTGCAAGGTAGAATATAATACCTCTGATATATTTGTTGAATGATAAAGAATTACTATAATTAAACCTAGTTGAGTAGTATCTCTTACTAACTCACAGCTGCAAACTCTGCAACAGAGCAGGCAGTGAAAATTGCTAGTTGGTGATGCTTTTAGAACCTACTCCTGGTCTATTCATGGGAGACACACAATGGGACCACCAAGATACACCTCTCGCTCTCCAATGGTTTTTTCTTCCCTAAGGAAAAGGTCATTATTCCCAAAGAACACCCATAAATATTACATAGAATTACATTACGTAGAATATACAGCACAGAAACAGGTCATTCAGCCCAACTGGTCCATGCCGATGTTTATGCTCCACGCGAACCTCCTCCCACCCCTCTTCATCTAACCCTATCAGTTTAACCTTCTATTCCTTTCTCCCTCATATGTTTATCTAGCTTTCCCTTAAAAGCATCTATGCTATTTGCCTCAACAACTCCATGTGGTAGTGAGTTCTACATTCTAACCACTCTCTGGGTAAAGAAGTTTCTCCTGAATTCCTTATTGGATTTATTAGTGACTATCTTATATTTATGGCCCCCAAGTGGAACAATCTTCTCTGCGTCTACTCTATCAAACCCTATCATTATCTTAAAGACCTTAATTAGGTCACCCCTCAGCCTTCTCTTTTTTAGAGAAAACAGCCACAGCCTGTTCAGCCTTTCCTGAATATGAAACACCAAATCCCTATAAACGCAGAATGCTACAGTCAGCTTTTGCAAGTTAAATATGTGGTGCATGCGACCGGATTAAAAAGAGACCACGCTCGAGAGTTGCATCATCAGTCATCAAGAAGAAACCACTATGGTCCATTCCAACACTATTTCTGGTGCTAGTGGTATGGTATGGATGTTAATCAAGTGCTCTGTACATCAGAATGTAAGAAAATAAGGAGTCTGAAAGGGCTATTCGGGTCTACTTAATCTTAGTTCCCCAGCCAGCTAATTTTTTAGTGTTAGTAGGGTGTGCGAGGTATATTTGTTTTCTCCTGTTGAAATGTGTAAAGTGCTCAAAATGTCCAACCAACCTCCTGAGCAACTTCGAAATATGGCATCGCAACCAATGTGCACTGAGGCAGGTGTGACACTACCTCCTGGAGGGGGTGGGGGGGGCCAGGTGATAATTCCTGGCCCAATGTGTTTGGGAGTCAGATCGGGGCCTGACTCCTTGGTTATACCACCACTTCTGTGCACCCATAACTGCTTTGCCCTTGTGCAAAAGTGGTGGTATAAGCTGCACCCTTTGAGTTGTACATTCCAAAAAACAGCCTGTTGCTTTCCTCTGAATTCTTTCTAATGCAGCAATATCCTAGTGCTTTTTTGTCTCTATATTGACAATCATTGAGAGCCTACCTAAATACTGATTATATTCCATAAAAGGTCTTGGGAATTTTCCCTACGATTGATGCCGGACGTATTAGTCTCCGGAAAATGAAGTTCTGGGACGATGACTTCAGAAACACAGTTCAGAGTATCCCTCAGAACTAGAAAAATTCATAGTGGGAAGTTCAAAGTATCTAACCCACACCACCCTTCCCCTTGCCCTTCTGCTCTCCTTCCCCCCCACCTCTTCCCCCTGTCCCCCTCCGATAGATGGGTGGCCCAGCATAGATCCAGTTCTAGATTTTATGGGTAAGGTGAAGTCTTATCTCCAGCTTGCTGATGGGACACGAAAACAGCTGGTTTGGGAACCTGGGGCCGCAGGTGGGTCATCACACAGGTAAGGATCAGCGAGGGGATGTAATATTGGCAGAGAATTTCCTCAGAGCTGCTCCCACTCCCTAACTTCACCTGAAGAGCAGCAGAAACCGTTTAGCTTAAGTTTTGACAAGGTTATACTCTTACCAATATTGACAGGCTGACTCCAGTCACTCCAGAGAGAGCCGTGTAAGCCATTGTTAATTCTGGCTCTCACTTGCACGGAGTAGCTTTTCATTCGATTTCCGATGTTCCACTTTTCCAATTGTACATTTTCAATCTAAAACAGTGTAATAATCATTAGAGCACTAGAAGGACAGGCGATAATACATACATCAGTGCAATTCATATTATTTCAATTTAATGGAGGAAAATTACATTGTTAGATAAATAATGATGAAGAAATAATGAAAATGAAGCAGCTTATGCTAATCTACAGTAGGAACTAGACAACATCCAGGCTTGGGCTGACAAGTAGCAGGTAACATGACTGTCTCCAACAAGAAGAAACCCAACCAGCAACCCCTGACTTTCAACTGAACCATCATGATGGGCTAGAAATCCGATCACACCAGCGTTGCTCACATCCCGAGGGATCCTGCAAACAGCTCCAGTGAGGAATTATCTACATCTACTTGGTTAAAGTGGGCAACCAGTAAAGATGTGATCAGACTTCTGTTCTTTGTTAAACACATTTAATATAGAACCAGCAAGAAACATATTAAGGGGTTCCAGCTTATTATCAGTACCTGCAGACAGCAGATATGAAGCCATCTTACACCCGGCCCCCTTTGCACATCTACTTCCTGAGTTTACAGGAAGTGCCACACCAGCCTTCTTAAAGTGACAGCTGGTACTACATTGGTTGGCCTTCTGCATATTACAAACCTCAGTAAGATCAGCACTTATTTACCTTTTTGACATTGTTGCTCCAATCTGTGATACGTATTTGATAAAAAAAGAAATTTGAAGGATGTTTGCCACCTGGGTGTTCCCATTCTACTTCACTTTCTGTTACTTTAACATTGATTGGAGGACTGGATTTATCTGAAACAAGAAAGATAACTTATTAAAACAAATGCACCAACAGATTTGCCCATATTATTATCTATCGCTAATACTGTACTCTATTGTTATTAATGGAAACGTGGGATAAATAGGATGTGTTCATTTGGACTAGGGGGTTTTAATCAACATGGGAATTCAATTAACAGGCTTTAACTACCGTACAGTGGAGACCTAAAGACAATATAATATTAAAGTGAGTAGGCCTTACAGCAGATCACTGGTACGATATCTTTACAATACGGATTTGTCAGCTTTTGGCTTGATTCAGCAACACAGATTGTAGCCTTGTCGAAGGGATTCAATTCAAACTTCTGAACATGGCAGGTAACATTTCTCCGTCCATTCTTATGATAGTTGGTGCAGTTCTTAATTTTTTTGGAGTATTTAAGCCTTG
This sequence comes from Heptranchias perlo, assembly GCF_035084215.1. Classification (NCBI taxonomy): domain Eukaryota; kingdom Metazoa; phylum Chordata; class Chondrichthyes; order Hexanchiformes; family Hexanchidae; genus Heptranchias; species Heptranchias perlo. The sequence continues at coordinate 10,553,366 of NC_090330.1, forward strand.
AAAAAATAATATTTAAGGAATAAATGTGTGCGTAGGATATAATATTTCATCTCAGTTTTAAAAAAAAGTACGGCTAAAAAGTTGCTGTCGGTGTTAAGCTCAAGGGGACGTTACAGACCTGTCATTTCAGGCATGATGCTTAGTGCCAAATTGGCGTCCAGAAGCGGCTCACCAGGGGTTGGGGCTGACGCAATATTGGGCAGCGCGGAGGCCTTCTGGCTGGCAGCATGGTAAGTAGTCGTGGAGAGTTCAGAAGGGGAGAGGGGAGGAATCCCCGGGCGACAGCACTCCAAACTATTATTTCAGGGTCCACAAGAGCACTCCTGCTCCTCCTGGTGCCGCATAAATAGATTTTTACTTACCTTGGACGGCCTCTGCGTCTGGTCCTGGGTGTCCACGGCAGACTCTTTGCCCAGTAGACCGCAATAATGGCTTTGGGGTCCTCTCTACGTAACAGGACCCCGATTAGCATAAATTCACGAGGCTTCCCCTTGAGCCAGGCGCGTGCCTCAGCCGCCTGGCTTTAAGATATCCGCCGGGGCAGGGGGCGGTGGGAAGAGAAGTAAGCGGACTGTTTTGATTTTAACTCCCATACTTGTCCGGTTCCAGCTGCCTGAAGAGAGTTAAAATCCCCACTCTCAATTCTGCTTTAATCACCCTTTTAAATTTATAATTCTGGAAGAATTTCTTACTGTTGCATTTGTCTACTACAGCTAGACCGGTAAGCTGATAGGGTTAGATGAAGTCGGGAGGGAAGAAGCTCGTGTGGAGCATAAATGCCGGCATAGGCCAGTTGGGCCGAATGGCCTGTTTCTGTGCTGCAGTTTTGATGTAACTCGATGTGACTCCTTCCTAGCTCCCTCTTTATCTCAAAGTGCCATGGTGGGATTTGAACTCACTGACTGGTGCTGCCTGCTAACTGATATGTCCTCCCAAGCCTCTTTCACCAGGCTTTTTTTTGTCATGGAACAGGCCAACTAGCTCATGCAGTGTGTCCATCCCCATCCAAACTGCTTGCAATAGGGAGTTATGATGTGGAGATGCCGGTGATGGACTGGGGTGGACAAATGTAAGGAATCTTACGACACCAGGTTATAGTCCAACAGTTTTATTTGAAAATCACAAGCTTTCGGAGGCTTCCTCCTTCCTCAGGTGACGAAGGAGAAAGCCTCTGAAAGCTTGTGATTTTCAAATAAAACTGTTGGACTATAACTTGGTGTTGTAAGATTCCTTACAATAGGGAGTTAGGAAGAGGAAGGTCATGTTGTCTGAGGCAGTGAGTAGGCAGTAAATCTGACTTTCCTCTCTTTATAACCCCTCATCCTTCTGCAATTTATCTCAGTTAACATCTGTGCTGGCATCTCCCCTACTATTTCAACTGTTTAAATGCCTCTTAATTGCAGGTTACAGTTAATGATAAGGATTACTACTTCTTCCTTTTCAATTTAGGGCCTGCTGTATAGGGTCTATAAGTTTACTATTTGGCCAACATACTGAGAGCAATAAAATAATGTATTGAATCTTTGCAAAAATAATTAAAATTAACCCTCACTTAACCTCTCCATAGAGCACAAACAGCAATTTCAGGCTGTAGATAAGTAAGTAGATGAATAAAAGTTCACACTTACGTATAAAACAAACGATACTGTGCATCCGGTGGTGCTTTCTCATTGATCTCCCAGGTACAGTTCATACAGGAATTGTCATAAAAAATACATGACAGATTGTCATGTAAGGGATAGCAAGGTTGATTACCTGTATCAGTGAAAAATTTTGAAAAATTATATATACATACAATATGAATATAAAAATATTTGCAGGGGATGAGCCTTTCTTGCCTTATGCAGGCACTCTTCATTACTTCATAGAATCTTACAGCGCAGAAGGAGGCCATTCGTCCCATCGTGCCTGTGCCAGCTCTTTGAAAGAGCTGTCCAATTAGTCCCACTCGCTTGCTTTGTCCCCACAGCCCTGCTAATTTTTTCCTTGTGCCCATTAATGTGTTGCATTCAAAGGGTTAAGCACAATGGTGCTGGATGTTGGCATGGTGCCCAGGTAAACCACCACACAGTGGGGTAGATTTTGGTCCTGGGTTTTTTCTTTTTTTTGATTCTCCCAGGAGATTACATGGCTGCGGAGTTGGGGGAGGAGGAGCGGAGATGTGGTGGGGGGAAAGGGAGGGAGAGGAATGTGGGAGAGAGGGAGGAAGTGTTTGATCATGATTAGAAAGCGCTTCACATTCATTGAATTACATTGACCGTAGGTTGATTGTGTCATGTAAGAAAGCTTTTGACTATTTAACATCTGAGCCTCAAACCAAGTTTAAGGAGCTGTGCGCCTCAGGCATTGCTAGCAGTAATGCTGTGATTTCATCTCGAGTGATCTGTCAACTACAAACATCATATTTAAAAGTTAATTAAAAGCATAGTGCCGATTCTTCTACCTTACCAGTGCCATCTATGAACAGGTGAGTGGGGTAAACAGACCTTATTCACTGAGCAACTCACTATTCTGTGTCATGCCAAATGACTCTGGAAGAGGGAAGCTGGATTATAGTAGCTCAGAGGAGTGGATGGTGCAGTGAACTAGTTACTAACCTTTCAAATCTGTGACCTGGGTTCAAGTCCCTGTTTGGTGGCTGTAACGATCATTTGTGAAGTGAGTTTGGTCAGCTTCTAGTAAGTATAAATCCACAGTACAAAAACTGCCCCTAATTAATCATTCATTGGCACTAAATTGCCAATATCACTCAGAGGTCATTGAAAGCTTAGAGGGTTAAATTATGAGGACAAGTTGCATAAACTTAGCTTGTATTCCCTACAGTATCGAAGATTGAGGGGTGATCTGATTGAGGTGTTTAAAATGTTAAAAGGATTTGATAGGGTAGATAGAGAGAAATTATTTCCTCCTGTGGGGGAGATCAAGAACGAGGGGACATAATCTTAAAATTAGAGCTGGGCCATTCAAGAGTGAAATCAGGCAGAACTTTTTCACACAAAGGGTAGTGGAAATCTGGAACTATCTCCCTCAAAAAGCTTTGGATGCTGGGACAATTGCAGCTTTCAAGGCTGAAATCAAATAGATTTTTGTTGGGTAAGGGTCTCAAGGGATATGGATCAAAGGCGGATAAATGGAGTTGAGATGCAGATCAGCCATGATCTAATTGAATGGCGCACCAGGCCTGAGGGGCTGAATGACCTACTCCTGTTCCTAATGTTCCTATGACTGTGGGAAATTGAGAAACTTAATAAATGTTTTTAAAATCAAGAAGAGTTTTAACAGAGTGACTAGGGAAAGAGCATTTCCTCTGATTGGGCAGCAATGACCAGGGGTTACCAAGAGAGCGTAGGAAAAAATCATTTTAGAGCGTGGAATGCTGTGCCACAGGAATAGTTGACGCAGAGACCATTACATCTTTTGAGGGAAGAATGGGTAACTATTTGAAGCAGAGGAAGATACAGGGTTTTAGGAAGGAAACAGAGCATTGGGATTGTTTTGGAATACTTTAGCAAAGAGCAGCTACCGACATGACAGGTCACATGTCTCTGATTCTAAATATCGCACTGTTGCAGTAAGGGATGCTCTTCTGCATTAGGGGTTGAGGCACAGTTTTGGAACAGGGAAGAGGGACCGTAACAACAACAACTTACATTTATATAGCGGCTTTAACGTAGTAAAATGTCCCAAGGCACTTCATAGGAGCGATTATCAAACAAAAATTGACAACGAGTCACATAAGGAGATATTAGGATAGGTGACCAAAAGCTTGGGTCGAAGAGATAGGTTTTAAGGAGCATCATAAAGGAGGAGAGAGAGGTACAGAGGCAGAGAGGTTTAGGGAGGTAATTCCAGAGCTTAGGGCCTAGGCAGCTAAAGGCCACCAATGGTGGAGCGATTAAAATCGGGGATGCGCAAGAGGCCAGAATTGGAGGAGCGCAGAGATCTTGGAGGGTTGTAGGGCTGGAGGAGGTTACAGAGATAGGGAGGGGTGAGGCCATGGAGGGATTTGAAAACAAGGATGAAAATTTTAATATCGAGGCATTGCCAGACCGGGCGGGAGCCAATGTAGGTCAGCGAGCACAGGGGTGATGGGTGAACGGGACTTGGTGCGAGTTAGGATACAGGCAACTCTGCATTTAACTGTTGGGTATTTGACTCGAAGCAGATGCTGACACTGGGTGCCTGAAATGGAAACCGTTCTATTCCCCAGGATAAAAACCCCCTGACCTTGATGAGCACAAGATTCAGCAAATAAAACCATGGAAAATCTTTAATTATTTCAATATGAAAAATAGTATAAGTAAAGGCAAACCATATCGTATTGCATTTTTAGATCTGGGGGTTGGATTTGAATTCAAACTCTGGTGATGGGATGAAGGATATAATTTTTGACAGTTTTAGGGGTTCTAATTGGAATTACTTTGGGCAGTTGAAACCCAGCTCCTTTGGGCATGAGTCCATAGCACAAAACTGCCCATTATTCACCATTAATCATCATTTAATTGACAACCTCCCTCAGGAAAACCAAACGGGTAACTGGTTGTGGGAAATTGAACTGTTTCACTGGTGCAGTACAGACTTGAAAACACTATTATCGTATCTTAGCAGGAATTACCACACATTCGATATAATTCTTTGGCTAAAAAACGAAGGAATAAATTTTACAATTTAGTCCTCCCGGCCTTGCTCAATGGAAGCATGGAGGTCAGTTCAATTCACAGCCCAGACAATTTCTCAGGTAAAGGTAATAATGACGGTAATGGTAAGAAAATCACCCGGATTGTGAATTGGGCGCTGATCTCTGTGCCCGAATTCTCGATATTATCTCGGTGCTAAGAGTACTAAATCGTAATATTTACCCATTTAATGTGCCGTATACATTGCACGGAAATAATTAAAAGTAACAAACGCGTTGGAATTCAACTATTCTGCGTCCTGCTGAGATGTTCACTTTAGAGATATGGGGGGAAAAAGAAAATTGGATGAGGGCCGTTTTTGGGCGCGGGTAGCATGATGCGCTATTTCCCCATGCTCAATGACCCCTGCGCAGGAAGGATGCGAGTTTCGGCCGGCCCGAGGACTCAGTTGCAATCAGCGTTCCATTTCAGGCCTTGCACGTGGAGTCAATGCAATTCACACTTTCCACCACCAGGGAGAGCTCAATCTCTTAAAGGGAGGATGTTTCTTAGAAATCTCTTAAAGGTAGCTGGTACCTGTTGTTTGCTGAAAATAACAGTCTACTGTCGGCACAGAGTCTGAGCGGCGATCTGGCATTGCACATGTAAAATACAGATGCAGGACCCGTCCCTATGTTTGGGTCATTGATAAAGCAGCTGAAGATTGTTGGGCCTAAGACACTGCCCTGAGGATCTGAAACAATGTCTGACATAAGAACATAAGAAATAGGAGCAGGAGTAGGCCATCCGGCCCCTCGAGCCTGCTCCGCCATTCAACAAGATCATGACTGATCTTCCACCTCAACGCCATTTTCCTGCACCATCCCCATATCCCTTGATGCCTTTAATATCCAGAAATCTATCGATCTCTGTTTTGAATGTACTCAGTGACTGAACCTCCACAGCCCTCTGGGGAGAATTCCAAAGATTCACCACCCTCTGAGTGAAGAAATTTCTCCTCATCTCAGTCCTAAATGGCCTACCCCTTATTCTGAGACTGTGACCCCTGGTTCTAGACTCCCCAGCCAAGGGAAACATCCTCCCTGCATCTACCCTGTCAAGCCCTATAAGAATTTTGTATGTTTCAATGAGATCACCTCTCATTCTTCTAAACTCTAGAGAATACAGGCCGAGTCGACTCAATCTCTCCTCATACGACAATCCCACCATCCCAGGAATCAGTCTGGTGAACCTTTGTTGCACTCCCTCTATGGCAAGTTTATCTTTTCTTAGGTAAGGAGACCAAAACTGTACACAATACTCCAATTGTGGTCTCACCAAGGTCCTAGATAATTACAGTAAGACATCTTTATTCCTGTACTCAAATCCTCTTGAAATGAAGGCCAACATACCATTTTTTTTTTTTTCGTTCACAGGATGTGGGTGTCGCTGGCAAGGCCGGCATTTATTGCCCATCCGTAAGAGGGCAATTAAGAATCAACCACATTGCTGTGGGTCTGGAGTCACATATAGGCCAGACTGGGTAAGGACAGCAGGTTTCCTTCCCTAAAGGACATTAGTGAACCAGATGGCTTTTTACGACAATCCGGTAGTTTCATGGCTATCATTACTGATATTAGTATTTTAATTCCAGATTTTTATTTAATTAATTGAATTTAAATTCGCCAGCCGCCGTGGTGGGATTTGAACTCGTGACTCTGGATTTTAGTCCAGGCCTCTGGATTACTAGCCCAGTAACATAACCACTACACTACCGTACCCATTTGCCTTGCTAATTGCTTGCTGCACCTGCATGTTAGCTTTTAGTGACTCATGTACAAGGACACCCAGGTCCCTTTGAACATCAACATTTCCCAATCTCTCACCATTTAAAAAATACTCTGCATTTCTGTTTTTCCTACCAAGTGGATAACTTCACATTTTTCCACATTTTATTCCATCTACCATGTTCTTGCCCACTCACTTAGCCTGTCTATATCCCCTTGATGCCCCTTTGCATCCTCCTCACAACTCACATTCCCACCTAGTTTTGTGTCATCAGCAAATTTGGAAATATTACATTTGGTCCCCTCATCCAAATCATTGATATAGATTGTTTCTAGCTGGGGCCCAAGCACCGATCCCTGCGGTACCCCACTAGTCACAGTCTGCCAACCTGAAAAAGACCCGTTTATTCCTACTCTGTTTTCTGTCTGTTAACCAATTCTCAATCCATGCCTGTATATTATCCCCAATACCATGTGCTCTAACTTTGTTCACTAACCTCCTGTGTGGGACCTTATCAAAAGCCTTCTGAAAATCCAAATACACCACATCCACTGGTTCCCCCTTATCTATTCTACTAGTTACATCCTCAAAGAACTCCAATAGGTTTGTCAAAGATGATTTCCCTTTCATAAATCCATGTTGACTCTGACAAACCCTATCATTATTTTCTAAGTGTCCTGTTATCACATCCTTTATAATAGATTTTAGCGTTTTCCCTACTACTGATGTCAGGCTAACAGGCCTGTAGTTCCCTGTTTTCTCTCTCCCTCCTTTCTTAAATAGTGGGGTTACATTTGCTACCCTCCAATCTGCAGGAACCATTCCAGAATCTCTAGAATTTTGGAAGATGACAACCAATGCATCCACTATCTCTATAGCCGCCTCTTTCAAAACCCTGGGATATAGATCATCAGGTCCTTGGGATTTATTGACTTTCAGTCCCATTAATTTTTCTAGTACTATTTTTTTTACTAATACTAATTTCTTTCAGTTCCTCATTCTCGCCGGACCCTTGGTTCTCTAGTATTTCTGGGAGGTTTTTTGTATCTTATTCCCCATTATAAATTCTCCAGTCTCTGTCTGTAAGGGACTCACGTTTGCCTTCACCAGTCTTTTCCTTTTTACATACCTATAGAAGCTTTCACAGTCTGTTTTTATGTTTCTCGCTGGTTTACTTTCGTAACACTTGGGGCTGAAATGATTGGCCTCCCCACAACCACAACCATTTTCTTTGTGCCAGGTATCACTCCAGCTTTCCCCCGATGCCCACTGACCAGTTTAACCAGGGCTCCTTTGCGTTGCACTTGTTTGAATGCTGCCTTGATGTCAAGGGCAGTCGCTCTCACCTCGCCTCCCGTATTTAGCTCTTATGTCTATGTATGAACCAAGGCTGTAATGAGGTTGGAGCCAAGTGATCCTGGCAGAATCCAAACTGAACATCGGTGAGCAGGTTATTGGTGAGTAAGTGCCGCTTGATAGCACTGTTGACGACTCCTTCCATCATTATGCTGGTGATTGGGAGTAGACTGATGGGGCAGTAATTGGTCGGGTTGGGTTTGTTCTGTTTTTTTGGGGGCAGGACACACCTGGGCAAATTTTCATATTGTTGGGTAGATGTCAGTATTGTAGCTGTACTGTTGAACTCTGAATAATTTCGGGATGTAAGAACATAAGAAATAGGAGCAGGAGTAGGCCAAACGGCCCCTCGAGCCTGCTCCGCCATTCAATAAGGTCATGGCTCATCTTCTACCTCAACTCTGCTTTCCCGCCCTATCCCTTGATTCCCTTAATGTCCAAAAATCTATCGATCTCAGTCTTGAATATACTCAATGACTAATAGTTTTTTTATTGGATTTTTATCAATATTTAAAAATTGCATATAAATCCTGCACTAATAATATATTACAGTAGAAATACATTTTTGGAAATCATTTAAGCTTTATCTCATGTCTCTCGTGCAATATATTGCCTCAGTATTACAGCGATGGGCAAGCTGCTGTCAAACGTAGGTTGCTGCAGTAAGTATCAGAAGCCACACAGCAGGTCTTGGGCCACAGGAGATCTGCTGAAATATATTTTAAAGTCAATGAAGCATTAAACAGCTGAACTGTCCCACAGTCCCTTCTTCTGAGAAATACAATAGTTTGAAACGGTTTAAACGCCAGACTGCTACAAAATAAAGAGCAGCTTATCTGAACGTCACATGGAGGTGTTCCGCATAATAAGGGCCCAATTTTAAAGTGGGGGGGGGGGGTATAGTGCAGAGCGAATGAGTCCCGCCCGAGATGCACTACCTGGCCGGTGGGCAGGAGCGGAAGATCGCAAGCGGGAGGCCACAGACGGGCTCCCCGGCAGTCAGGTAAGGGGGGTGGGAATAGGAGGGGATAAGGCGTTCCCTTCATTTTAATTGCCCCCCCCTCCCCCATTCGGTCTCCAACGGACGAGTTTCAAACTTCGACATCAGCACCAGCTGTTGACCTTTGCACTCAACCTTGGGAAAGAAATAAAAATATCAAACACATGTGCACTGTGAGTTCACTGAGGAATGCTTCGAAGGAGAATCCATTTTTGTTTATACATTCTACGTTCACACATTTCTGCAAACAAATAAATTCCAAGGTGAGTGCTGTTGCCCTCTGCAGGATATATCTGACTGTCGCTTAAGTTTGAGGTCAGGAATTACCGAGTTTTTTAGACCAAACTTCCCTATTGCAATGAGGCAATTTCCCTTTTTTTTGCACAGTGACTTTGACACCTTAATAATACATCGGACCTTTGGCCGGTGACAAACGCAGCATAATAACACAAATTACACAAGTTCTCAGAATGGGAGCTCCTTCAGCATGTAACTTTGGGAGTAATTTTAACCCAACTCGCCAGACGGGAAGTTTTATAATGGAGAATAAAATCGGATGGGATGTAAAACGAGCGTTGCACCTGATCCCATCAGTTTCCAGACGGGTGGGTTAGGTCAAAACTGCTCCCAGTTTTTCAGTATAACCTATGTTCTGGTCCTTATCTGATACCCAGTATAGTAGCGACCAGGATATTTAATGATACGGAGGGTCGGAGAGAGAGAGATGCTAGTTGAACTATCAGCCTGGGTATTGATGATATGGAAGACAAATTCAAAACTATGACTGCGATATAGTGCAAGAGTAGTGGCCAAAGAGTTGGTTACGTGTTTCTCTATGGAACAGTTCACCCTTTGGGAACAGTAAAAGAAATGGGAAAGTCCGATGGCAGAGAAGGTGCTTGACACTGAATCGAATAACATGGTCAGGTTGCTGGAGAAGTGGTTAACTGAGGTGGACAAGCAGCTGAGAAAACTGTCAATTGAGGAACTTACGAGGAGTGAGGGCTGCCCAGGAAAGTCCAACTAAGCTCAGTGTGAAGGTAAAAGCCTGAGCCGCCACAGACTGAGGAGATTGGAAGGCAGTTTCCTTCTGGTGCTTTCTCGCTGTCTCTGAAAATCAACTAGGTTAAACGTGGAAACGATGAAGCAGAAAATGCTTGACTTACTTCTGACAGCCACAGCATTCACTGCTCGATTAATGAATCTGCTTTAGCCTACCTCTGGTGGGAATTTACACTTCTCTCAATATGTTCCTGTTGTGAAGTGGTGACCCCACCCCTCTCCCCCCACCCCGCCCCCCAAACCCCCCATCGCATCTAGTCGCCCCCCCCCACCCCCGGTCAGGCTCATGACCTGTCCCCATGAAAAAGTGTCTTCATTACAGAAACTTAACTGGACCAGCCATATAAATACTGTGGCTACAAGAGCAGGTCAGAGGCTGGGTATTCTGCGGCGAGTGACTCACCTCCTGACTCCCCAAAGCCTTTCCACCATCTACAAGGCACAAGTCAGGAGTGTGATGGAATACTCTCCACTTGCCTGGATGAGTGCAGCTCCAACAACACTCAAGAAGCTCGACACCATCCAGGACAAAGCAACCCGCTTGATTGGCACCCCATCTACCATCCTAAACATTCTCTCCCTCCACCACCGGGGCACTGTGCCTGCAGTGTGTACCATCCACAGGATGCACTGCAGCAACTCGCCAAGGCTTCTTCGACAGCACCTCCCAAACCCGCGACCTCTACCACCTAGAAGGACAAGAGCAGCAGGCGCATGGGGACAACACTACCTGCACGTTCCCCTCCAAGTCACACACCATCCCGACTTGGAAATATATCGCCGTTCCTTCATCGTCGCTGGGTCAAAATCCTGGAACTCCCTTCCTAACAGCACTGTGGGAGAACCTTCACCACACGGACTGCAGCGGTTCAAGAAGGCGGCTCACCACCACCTTCTCAAGGGCAATTAGGGATGGGCAATAAATGCCAGCCTCGCCAGCGACGCCCACATCCCATGAACGAATAAAAAAAAATCCCAGAGCGTGATCTTCTGGATGCAAAAGCAATGGAAGAAATTAGTTGCTTTATGTTTCACTAGGCATGGAAGAGAAGAAGAAGAATACTCTTATGTTCATCAGAAAATGTGCAAGAATTGAAACAAAAAACAGTGAAAATTGGCTCTGGATATGGGAAAATCCTATTATAATTTGCATATGATTCATTGTATCAGTCTTGGCTTCGTGGCAGCACTCTCACTTCTGAGTCAGAAGATTGAAAGTTCTAATCCCACTCCAGGGACTTGAGCACATAATCTTAGCTGACACTTCAGTGATGAGATGCTAAACCAAGATCTGTCTGTCATCTCAGCTGGATGTAAAAGATCCAAAGGGAATTTTCGAAGAAGAGCAAGGGTGTTCTCCCCAGCCCCATGTCAACATTTAACCCTCAATCAACATCACTAAAACAAATTATTTGCTCATTTATCTCATTGCAGATAATAGGACCTTGTAGTGCACAAACTGGCTGCCGCATTTCCTGCATTACAACTTCAAATTGACTGTAAAGCGCTTATGGATGTCTTGAGTTCGTGAAAGGCTCTATATAAATGCAAGAGAGAACTCCCCTGCACTTCTTTGAATAGTGCCACCTGAGAGAGAAGATGGGACCTGTCATCTGAAAGGCAGCACCTCTGACAGTGCAGCACTCCTTCTGTACTGTATTGAAGTATCATAATAGGTCCAGCACAGCAGGGGCCATTCGGCCCATCGTGCCTGTGCCGGCTCTTTGAAAGAGCTATCCAATTAGTCCCATCCCCCTGCTCTTTCCCCATAGCCCTGTAAATTTTTTCCCTTCAAGTATTTATCGGATTCCCTTTTGACCTTTTGAAAGTTACTATAGAATCTGCTTCCACCGCCCTTTTGGGCAGAGCATTCCAGATCATTTACAACTCACCTCATAAAAAATGTTTCTTCATGTCGCCTCTGGCTCTTTTGCCAATCACCTAAAGAGTCAACCAAGATTATGTGCTCAGGTCTCTGGAGTGGGATTTGAAGCCACAACCTTCTGACCTCCGAGGCAAGAGTGCTGTCACCTAAGCCACCGCTGACACCTAGGAGACCCAATCATATTTTAATAACATTGGACTTTGAAACCATTTTGACCTGATCAAAAGTGAACTTGGAGTGAGGTGGTTCTGGCTCTGAACACAGAAGGTGGGTTGGTAGAAGCAGAGGAAAGCAGGTTGGGGGTTTTAGTCCCAGTCCAGAGACTTGAGCATATAACCTAGGGTGACTCTTCAGTGCCGTACTGAAGGAGTGCTGCATTGTCAGAGGCGCTGTCTTTCAGATGAGACGTTAAGCCGAGGCCCTCTCAGGTGGACGTAAAAGATCCCATGGCACTATTTGAAGAAGAGCAGGGGAGTTCTCTATGTGCTTACCTGTATTTAGTGTTTATCTATATTTAGAATGTTTTATATATACATTATAGTAGTAAGGCTGCTCTAATGCACCAGATAGTTACAACTAATTAGAATGCAAGACCAAAACCAGAGAGCAACCATGACAGTTACCGCCCTAGGGTCTGGGAAGACATCACTTGTGAGATTCAAGTGGAGTGAGTGTTGGACCCCAACTGCAGGAAACCAGTGAGCAGCAACAGCAGCGGCGACTAGTCCAAACCCTGCCTGACCCATGAACATCATCTCAGAAGCTCCACCAATATGGTTCACTGCAATTTTACTGGTATTTCTTAAAATAATAATGGAGCCCTACACATTTATGTAATTATGATCTATTTTGTGTTCATTCTTTCCATATTTATTTTCTGAATATTATTTTAACACAGTTTTACCCACAAAAAGAGAAAAACAATCTTACTCTCTGCGATGGTGGTTGATCTTATCAACCGTCCCCTGATTTCATAACCATAATGATGCTGCAAAAGTGTCTGGGCGTGCGACTAAGTCTGAAAGGCTTGTTTCTATCCCCATACTGTGCTAAACAACCTGATTTCGACCAGAACAACAGGATCCCGACAATTGTTTGCAGTGTGGCAGGCACACTGTCTAAGCAGCCTACTGTGGCAGCAATCAGTCTTTAAACAGCTTAAATATGGAGCAAAATTCTAATTAGAGACACTGGGGGAAAAATTCGACAGGGGCCTTTTTTGGACTCGGGTAGCGCGATGCGCAGGCAGGACACAAGTTTGGACCCACACGGAGGGCCTACCCGCAATCAGCATTCCATTAAAGGCCTTGCACGTGGAATCAATGCAATTTGCACTTTCCACCACCAAAGGGAGCTCAATCTCTTAAAGGGAGGATGTTTCTTATAAACCTGTTAAAGGTAGCTGGTACCTATTATTTGCTGAAAATAACAGTCTACTGTCTGCACGGAGTATGAACGGAGATCAGACATCGCACACGTAAAACACAGATGCAGGTCCCATCCCTATGTTTACACACTGATGAGTTATGTTGAAACATTGAATAAAGGTTGCGCACTACTAAATCCCACATCCTCCAAGCCGCACGCCAGACCTCACCAATCTGCCGATCTGAGTTGGTACCAGGCCTGCGAGAGTGCGTGCACTAAGGTTCTCTGCTGATGCACTAGAGACCTTGGCGCAAGAGGTGGACAGAAGGAGGGAGATCCTATATCCACGGTGGGCAAGAGTCCCTCCAGACATATACTCAAAAGGCAGTGCGAGGCAGCGGGGGACGAAGTCAATGCCAGACGCACAGCATCATGAACATGGATGCAGTGCAGGAAGAAGTTCAATGCTTAGACATGAGTGGTCAAGGTGAGTGAGGTCAACTGTCAAGTGGCATCTCCTACCAACTGCACCACGCACTACGCCCCCCATTACCCACATACCAATAAACTCTTTCCATCAGTACTCAACTCTTCCAATCAGATGCTTCCTCTCACCCTTACACATTACTACTGTTTCAAGTCGCCCACCCACAACTCACAGGCCACACTCACTGGCAGCTATTCAACCATGACAGGCACATCACCCAGACACATGTCCCACTTTCTTGCTGGAGAAGGTGGTGCATATCAAGAGGCAGCAAGTGGCAGTGGCATTTAGCCCATCGAGCCTGTTCCACCATTCAATGAGATCATGGTGGACCTGTGACCTTACTCCATTTACCCGCCTTAACCCCATATCCCTTAATACCCTTGGTTCACAGAAATCTATCAATCTCAGATTTAACATTCACAATTGAGCTAGCATCAACTGCCGTCTACAGAAGAGCGTTCCAAACGTCTCCCACCCTTTGCGTGTAGAAGCATTTCCTAACTTCACTCCTGCACGTCCTGGCTCTAAATGTTAGGCTATGTCTAGTATCTTGGTATTGAAGTCCAGGAGACCTCCAAAAACAGTTACAAATGTCTCGGCAGCCAGAAGCAATAATCCAGCCACTAACCTGTAAATCCTGCATGGTCCCTTTAAATAGCGCTGGTGGGGGGGGTCCTCCAGGCACTCTAAGACACGTTCAGATGGTTGGGGTTAAGACTGTGTGTTGAGTTGAGCGTTAAGTCCCAAAATGGTGTCTATCACTTTAAATCAGCGTTGCACACTGATTGAAGACATTTTCTCCCTACTTTACATGATACCAGCGTTCGTTATCTGCGCCTGCGCTAACTTCTATACCAAGAAGGCATCTGGTGCACGTCACGCAGGAAATGTGCGTGTGCATCCAAGATGCCATCTTGGATGGCGGAGAGGCCGTGTAGCGCCGAAACAACGGGCGCTACACGGCCCAATTTAGCGCCGACTGTACTGATTTCATAGTCTTAAATCTGCAGTCCTGGTTATTGAAAATAAATTGATTCAAAATTACATAAAGTTAATTTTGCATTGTTTATAGCAACATTCATGCCATTGTCCACTGTATGTCAGAAACTTTATCATCAGGGCCTATTTTAAAAGTCAGTAATTTTAAAAATATTGGGGTCAACTTCAACATCCTTTTCATTTTTTTCCAACAGGTTTGATTTTTTTTCTTTAAACATGAATATTGACATCAAAGAATGACATGGATGAGTTCCTGAGCCTAGCAGAGCAAGAGAACTGAATTGACATAACAAAGCCAAAACTGAAGCAACCTAGAGTAATAATGGTATCAATTAACCTGGCACAGGCACGATGGGCCGAATAGCCTCCTTCTGTGTTGTATCATTCTATGATTCTAATGAGGCAGCGGTCAGTCTATAAGTAGTCTAGTGATGCAGTGGTCAGTCTGTAAGTAATCTAGTGATGCAGTGGTCAGTCTGTAAGTAATCTAGTGATGCAGTGGTCAGTCTATAGTAATCTATTGATGCAGTGGTCAGTCTGTAGTAATCTAGTGATGCAGTGGTCAGTCTATGGTCAGTCTATAAGTAGCCCACTGCAGCAATGCTCAAGTATGTTTATATTTATCTTTTTGAAATATGTTGAGATGGTGGTTGTATCGTAATGTGCTATTTATATTACTGTTCCACTCACGTTATTAAATATACAAATGTATTCACTTTGCACATTTATAAGGCAGTATGTATCATGCAAAGGTATCTAACAGAACAGCTAAATGATGAAACGTAGAAAAACAAAATTACGAAATGCATAAAACAAAATGATGAAACTCATAAAAACATTACAAAAAACGGATCACATTTATTTCCTATCTCTAACTTCCCTGACAAGGTGGTGGTAGGCCTTTCCCTTGAGTGATTCTTTTTACAACTGACCGGTTTGCCAGAACACTTCAGAGGGTATTAAGAGTCAACCACTGAGCCGGCCTGCTGCACTCTTTTTAATTAGGCACAAGAGTTGCCTTACCAACTCCCCAACACATCAGGTGTCAGCTCAGTTCAGTTGGTAGTGCTTTCAATGGTCAGAAAGGCTGTGGGTTCAAGCCCTGCATTGGATCTTGAGCACATAATCTAGGCGGACACGCCAATGCAGTACTGAGAGAATACTGATAGAGCTTGATAATCTTCAAATGAAATGTTAAACTGAGGCCCTTCTGTCTGTTCGGGTGGATGTCAGGAGATCCCATTATTTCTCCAGGTGACCCACAAAATGTCCTTCCTTAACCAATGCTACCAAATACAGATTAATTGATTATTCATCGCATTGTTGCTTGTGGGCTTTTGTTGTGTGCAAAATGGTTGGTGGATTTGCCCGCATTGCATTTCAAAATAATTCATTGTATATGAAGGGTTTTGAGATGTATTTGATAGATCTGACAGTGTGTTATATAAATGCAAGTCTTCCTTTCATTAATCACAGCTGCCCTAAATTGTTTGAATAGTACAGATACATTTAAGGGGAAACTAGATAAGTACATGAGGGAGAAAGGGATAGAAGGATATGTTGCTAGGGTTAGATGAAGTAGGGTGGGAAGAGGCTCTTGTGGAAAATAAACACCGTCATAGACCAGATGGCTCAATGACCTGTTTCTGTGCTGTAAATTTTATGGTAATTCTATGTTTCAATTTACGAGAAGTCAGGAGAGTGGGTGGCACTGTGAGTTAATGCAGTGTCCATTCACCTCTGGGACTTGGGCTCAAATCCAGACTTGGCTGATGGTTATGTTTCTCTTTCTCTCTCTCTCATGGCTGTAAAGGTCTAATGGGAAATGAGTTTGGGCAGTTTTAACCCAGTGGGACTTGGCCCACAGGATAAAACTGATCGCAATTTGATGCTCAATTAGCAATTCACTCAGAGGCCCAAAGGGATATGGGAAATGGAGAAATGTTGCTATTGGCAGGGTACGGTTACACTTCTAACGTTGTGGCTGATTAGAAGGAGCTTTATTCTACAGCTGGCCATGAGCTTGGCTTGACCTGTGAGTGCTTGATTCGGACAATACATTTATTGAATGGTACTGTTCCATTTCCCAGTGCCAACAGCTCTCACCTTGACGAGCAAATAACACATTTAAAATGTAGCACAGAAAAACTAGTCTAACATTTTAATACCAAAAGCATGAACGTTGCCTAGCCAACAGCAAGATGCTGGCAGTGATCCAGTTTTCGACAGGCTTGTGCTAGCCCGCAAATTACAGAGGGCGTATTTTACTCTGCATGTATGATTAAAAAATAAAAATTCCTTTAATAAATTGGGGAAGACTCACGTAAATGACATTAGAGGAAGAATTTTTTCTCCCTTAACTTAACATACAGAGCAGAATTATCCCCAAAGAATTCAATTCAAAAGCGGGTTTCTCAGTTGAATGAATGAAATAAATCTTGTGCCAAATGGGAAACCAAGGTAACGCATTATTTTATTGAATATTCTAATCCCAAAATTCTTTTGCATTTCATGGATCAGAATTCCTCATACATTTGACCTTTGTTATACTGGGAAGGATTTGCTTCAGAAATGACTAATGGTACACACAGCTGCTGTAAAATGAGCAACATATGAAAAATAAGTACTGATGCCAGGTCTCTGAATACCGCCAACCTATGGATTACAGTTATTTACCTCAGATTATTTTGGTGTTGATAAGTTAGTTGAAATTACTTACTCATTTCTTTCGAGGAAGTGAGGGCAGTTCCGTTTACTGTAATTGTCCAAATAATGGCCATTATCAGGAACGATGGAGCAAGCAGCATGATGGTGGATCACGGAGGGCGAATAAAATAACTTGCAGTTCCAGCACAACCTAAGGAACAATACATTTATAGATTAAAATACCTTGTGTTGGATTTCATACTTCTATTTTCTTGCTTAACTTTTTAAATGTTTATTATGTTTTATTTCCATTTAGTCTGGCTCCATGCCCAAGACAATGGAAAGGAAAATCAGGTAGTTTCTATAACGGGTTGCCAATTCACAACACCTGGTTTACACCCAGGCGGCATGTTGAAAATCAATCTCATTGTGCACAATCTGAAACATTTACGGTCATTGTGGATGCAACACTCTGCAACGCTTAAGGGGCAAGATGACATTTCATTCCATTTGCACAGCCAGAGGCTTAGTTAAGGTAAATGCTTGGGAGCCTCAAGCTCACATATCAAAGGGTATCAACAGTTCGGGTGGCCAAGCTTCTGATCTCACAGATTTAAGACAGAGGACCGAAAGAAGGCTGCCTCCTTCTCTCTCGCTCTCTCTCTCCCCCAAACACAGCGGCTGAGCCGTGGGCTGACAGCAGCAGTAAGAAGCTGCTTAAAAGATCTGAACTAGCTACGCTTGGATAACTTAAGCTAGAAAAAGGGCCTTATGTTTATGAAGTAAATAAGTGACTTTTTCCACAACCGAAGAGCTTTTCAGTATCTTCTGGTGGAATGTGTGATATTTCAGTAGCCAATGTACAGAGCAAGGGTTCTCTTTTTCAATATGATTCAGAAACTCAACTAGACCAGCTACATAAATGTTGTGGCTATTACAGCAGGTCAGAGGCTGGGCATTCCGTGGCGGGTGACTCACCTAAGGATTTCCCAGAGCCTTTCCACCACCTACAAGATGTAAGTCATCAGTGTGATGGAATACTCTCCACTTGCCTGAATGAGTGCAGCTGCAACAACTCTTAAGAAGCTGGACACCATCCAGGACAAAGCAGTCCACTTGATCGGCAGCCCATCCACTACCTTAAACATCCACTCCCTCCACTCCGTGGCCACAGTGTGTACCAATTGCAGGATGCACTGCAGCAACTCGCCAAGGCTTCTTTGACGGCACCTCCAAAACCAGTGACCTCCACCACCTAGAAGGACACGGGCAGCAGTTGCATCACCTCCAGTTCCCCTCCAAGTCACACACAATCCTGACTTGGAAATATATCACCATTCCTTCATCGTCAATGCGTCAAAATCCTGGAACTCCCTACCTAACAGTGCCTTCACCACACGGACTGCAGCGGTTCAAAAAGCCCACCACCACCTTCTCAAGGGCAACTAGGGATGGGCAATAAACGCAGGCCTTGACAGCGATGCCCATATTCCCAGAACGAATAATAAAAAAAACAGGTTATTTCATCATTTAACTAGATTGGGGAATGTAGGGATAGAAGGTTCACTTATGGCAGTGACCATTGACGTTGAACACAAGAGAATATCTAAGGCAAAATGTGACAGGGATCGTGGGCTGCAAAGCCAGAGGAATAAAGCACAAACCTCAGCAAGTTGGCAGCTCCAACAACATTCAAGAAGCTCGACACCATCCAGGACAAAGCAGCCCGCTTGATCGGCACCCCATCCACCATCCTAAACATTCACTCCCTTCACCACCGGCGCACAGTGGCTGCAGTGTGTACCATCCACAGGATGCACTGCAGCAACTCGCCAAGGCTTCTTCGACAGCACCTCCCAAACCCACGACCTCTACCACCTAGAAGGACAAGGGCACATGGGAACAACACCACCTGCACGTTCCCCTCCAAGTCACACACCATCCCGACTTGGAAATATATCGCCGTTCCTTCATCGTCGCTGGGTCAAAATCCTGGAACTCCCTACCTAACAGCACTGTGGGAGAACCTTCACCACACGGACTGCAGCGGTTCAAGAAGGCGGCTCACCACCACCTTCTCAAGGGCAATTAGGGATGGGCAATAAAAGCTGGCCTTGCCAGCGATGCCCACATCCCAAGAACAAATTTTTTAAAAGGTGATTTTGACCTTGTACAAAGCGTTGGTCTGTCCCAACCTGGAGTACAATTCTGACCAAGATCCTAAAGGTAACAAACAAGATAAATGTCACTGTTTTTAACATTGTTACAGATCTAGAGGTCATCGCCTCGAACTTTAAATTTAACAATTTTATGCAGAGGGTGGTGAATGTTTGCAATGGGATAATAGTATCAGCAAATTCAAGAAAGAGTTGGATAAGTACCTGGAGAAAAATGCAATAGAGTAGTAAATGAGAGATATTATGGGATACATTTCCTATATGGTGGGATTGTCCAGATGGCCCTGTTCATTACTATGTTGCTATGGACAACTTATTGCTTGTACAGACTTGCTTATCACACTGACACACTGCTGAGCCGTGTTACTTGAAACCTGCTCAGTGTTGATCTCTTCCATTATGTTGATAATCGTGTCGCACTGTGTGTTACTGTGAACACATAAAATCGGGGAAAATAACAAACCGCGGCGGTGAATTTCCGCTGGGGTTCTTCCGATCGTCTGACGAGTCGCGGAAACGCAGGAAAAATGGGGTTCGTGCCACTTTCCTGGGATTTCCGCGGCACTTCCGCTGAAGGTACGGCAAGACGATCGGAAAGCCCGTTGTGGAAATTCACCCTTCCGGCACATACATGGGAACAGGAGTTGGCTATTCAGCCCCTCGAGCCTGTTCCGCCATTCAATCAGATCATGGCTGATCTGTATCACAACTCCATCTACCCACCTTGGTTCTGTAATACAATTGAGGATTAGCAGGGCTCTGACATTGAAAGAGGCTCAGTCATATAAAAGTTTCAGTAGAAACTATTTGTGATGTGTTTGTCATGGGAATGTTGCCATTTTAAAACCAAGCTTTACTAGGTAATATAATTCGCAATGACGATGCCACTGTGAACCTCTGTTACAAACCGGGAGAAATAATAGGAGAAGCCATTTTAACGCAAGCAGATTTGCCCTTTAAGGGGATTGCCTTAAGAGTCTGGCTATACTGTTCTTGTGGAGTCGAGTACAGATTTCCACTTGCTGGATCATTACATTTTTGTGTTAGGAGAGTATCAATTTGACCACCAGCTCTCTACACATAACATAAAGATTAAAAATTGAGTTTAAAAAGTCCCAAAGAAGTCCAATGGACTTTCTGGGAACTTTTTAAGCTTAGCTGCTCTACAGTAATTACACCATTGCTGGCGTGAAGGTTAATCAATGTTATGCTGAAGCTATACTGGTTTACCTCACACCCATCTAGTAAATTGTTAATGTTTTGAGAGCATGGGTGAGTACATTTGTTTTATCAACACTTTAAAACTAAACCACTGCATACATTTTTAAACTGCCCCAGTAGCATTTTTTAAACTTGGCCTAACACCATGGTATCAAAAGCCCAAATGGTGTGAGCGGGCCTTCGTTGATTGGAGTCAGAGTCTGGAGTCAGATCAGGGCCTGTCACTGTTAAAATGCCTGGCATTTGACTGCCACCTGCTCACAACTCTTGCCTCCAGTGTGTTGGGGAGCCATGTGACCCCTGAATTATTTGGCATTGAGTTGTTTTCAGTTGAATAGAGGAGATTGAGGGATGATTTAATTGAGGTGTATAAAATTATGAGGGTCCTAAATAGAGCGGATAGGAAGGACCTATTTCCCTTAGCAGAGGGGTCAGTGACCGGGGCCATAGATTTAAAGTAATTGGTAGAAGGATTAGAGGGGAGCTGAGGAGAATTTTTTTCATCCAGAGGGTGGTGGGGGTCTGGAACTCACTGCCTGAAAGGGTGGTAGAGGCAGAAACCCTCAACTCATTTAAAAAGTACTTGGATGTGCACTTGAAATGCCGTAACCTACAGGGCTACAGACTAAGTGCTGGAAAATGGGATTAAACTGAATAGCTCTTTTTCGGCCGGCACGGATACGATGGGCTGAATGGCCTCCTTCAGTGCCGTAAGTTTCTATAATTCTGTGATTCAAACCATCCTCTATTGATGCAAAAATGATAGTATAATTTGCATAGATAAGTTAGTATCATACAACACAGAAGGAGGCCATTCAGCCCATCATGCCTGTGCTGGCTCTTTGAAAGAGCTGTCCAATTAGTCCCACTCCTCTGCTCCTTCCTCACTGCCCTGCAATTTTTTTCCTTTTCAATTATTCACCCAATTCCCTTTTTGAAAGTTACTATTGAATCTGCTTCCACCACCCTTTCAGGCAGCGCATTCCAGATCATAACAACTCGCTGCGTAAAGGAAAATTCCCCACGTCTAACCCTCTGGTTCTTTTGCTAATTATCGTAAATCTCGGCCCTCTGGTTAATGACCCTCCTGCCAGCGGAAACAGTTTCTCCCTATCTCCATGAAAACCCTTTATATGAATGAGAGAAATTTCAACAAGGATTGGTGACACTCGCTCACACCTTTTCTGTTACATAAAAAGGGAAAAATAAATCGCCTAAAATTATTAAATATTCAAGAGTACCCAATAAGCTGAGGTCTACAGAAGAATCCTTGCCCGACAGTACCAAGAATAACATTCCATTCTTTTGAAAAGATTTCTCTCTGATTGTCAGACAGGGC
The DNA here is from genome assembly GCF_035084215.1 of Heptranchias perlo. Classification (NCBI taxonomy): domain Eukaryota; kingdom Metazoa; phylum Chordata; class Chondrichthyes; order Hexanchiformes; family Hexanchidae; genus Heptranchias; species Heptranchias perlo. Next base: position 10,575,313 of record NC_090330.1, read on the forward strand.
CCATTGGTTTACGGTGACTAAATAAGTCAAATTCTGTTTTCATTCAAGGAATACTGGCAATATTACCAGCGTTTTAGAGATCACATTCTGATATGACATCTGTTTTCCAGAAAAGCAAGTGACTTTGCCTATAATATACATTAGGGCTGCTATTCCCGATAATCAGAGTCACAGAGTGAGTGAATGGGGCCTATTTTCCTGTTCACCGTAACCTAGGCGCCAAGCGGTCAAAGTGCACCTGAAGCACGCTCCGTCTGTAATGACCTGAACCCACCTTTATTTCTGGGTTCAGATCATCTCCTACTCTCGCCGCGCTCCTATCACAGGGATGCTCCTTGGCCTGGAAACTTGTGCCTGGAAATGGTCACCAGCTCTGTCCAAAATCAGCAGCTGAAAGGCTTCCAGACTGAAAGATCCATGAGGAGCCTGTAAAATATTACTTACATTTTTGGGGCCTCCCTTGATTAGCTGCCTGCCCCCAGCGTTCAGAGTGGGGCAAGTACATAGACTACTGTCAACTTCTTCTGTCACCCCTCAGAATGGATGCGTTTTTGGCAAACCTAGAGGGAAATGAGGCAGGGGGACCACAAACTCCCCATCCCAATTTATTTCAATGGCAGCCCTTTGCCTGCACCTGTTGTAGGCACAGGTACTCTCCCTGCCCTCAAGCAAAGCCTCAGTTATCCTCGGGCAATGCAAAGGGGCAGAGACCTGGCATCATGGGTCTCTGACCCTTTTTCCTCCCCTTTGTGCCCGAGAACTGAGCATTCCCTAGGTGCAATGGAGAGGTAGATTGGGATCAATAAGTCAAAATCTATTTTTACTACACGGGAATTCTAGATTTAATTGGTACTTGGCAGATAGCATTCCATGCTTCTATCAGTTTTCCCATGAAAAAATGAAAACCAGTTATACTGATTATCAGATAAGAGAATATGTAAATTCATATTACCAGAAGGTGGCAGAAATACCAATGTCAGGAATATAAATATCAGAAATACCAATATCAATATCAGAAATACCAATCAGAAATATCAATAGCAGAAATTCTAATTGGAGAATTACTAATAACAATATCAGAAATACCAATATCAGAAAAACCGATAGCATAAATACCAACAGCAGCAATATTAATACTGATAGCATAAATACCAATAGCAGCAATATTAATACCGATAGGAGCAATATTAATACTGATAGCAGCAATATTAATACCAATAGCATAAATACCAATAGCAGCAATATTAATACCAATAGCATAAATACCGATAGCAGCAATATTAATACTGATAGCAGCAATATTAATACCAATAGCATAAATACTGATAGCAGCAATATTAATACCAACAGCATAAATACCAATGAGAAATATTAATACCAATAGCAGAAAAACTAATATGAGATATACTAATACAAATAGCAGAAATATTCATATCAGAAAAACTAATACCAATATCAGAAGGATGAAGCCTCCGAAAGCTTGTGATTTCAAATAAAAATGTTGGACTATAACCTGGTGTTGTAAGACTCCTTACATTTGTCCACCCCAGTCCATCACCGGCATCTCCACATCAGAAATACCAGTAACAGAATATCAGTTCCAGTACCCGAAATACCAATAGCAGAAGCAACTAATTATTCTCCAATTGTCCATTTAGCAGTAAACCAATGTTGTAAACTTTCAGCAATCTCACCACAGATCATGAGGACCGGGAGCAAAGTTTCAAGGAGGCCGCTTTAAGTGAAAAGCACAGAGCATCCAGCTAACAGAATCAAGGGTTAACATTCAAAGCGCTATTGGTCGCCGACTTAACGAGAGAGTGGAAAGATTATCTGAATATTGAGAAGGAATGATGGTGATCGTACAGTGTGGGACGTCCCCTCTCCAAGATCTTTAATACTTACTGATTGGATTCCAGGCACAGATAGCTGGTGGTGTCTCTGCTGTTGTGAGATTTCGAGTAATCAATCGGAGGGCTTAAGTCTCAGGACATCGCCTCTGCAGGTAAAGAGTGGGCGGAACTTCTAAAATTCCAAGTGACTAAACTCATACACCAGGGGGAAAAAAATTGCACCGCAGCTCAATGACTCACCACACACGCTGTAATACGTTGCGAATAATTTGTGAAAGCAGGTAAAGTATGACTCAGTGGCGACAGTACATTTGCTTATCCTCACACATCCTTGGTACAATGTTAGGCAATGAGGTGAGACTCGAAATGTTGTAATGTGCTACTGTAAAATAGGGCGTATAGGTTGCACCCTTCCGCACAGACGTAAAGGAATACACACTAACAACAATAAACACTTGAATTTATATAGCGCCTTTAACGTAGTAAAATGTCCCAAAACCCTTCATAATAGTTACCAGACAAAGGTTCCAGACATCAGGAGATATCAGGTCAGGTTGAGGTAGGTTTTAAGGAGCGTATTAAAGGAGGAGGGAGAGGTGCAGAGGCGAAAGGGTTTGGGGAGGGGGAATTCCAGTGCTCGGGGCCTGGACAGCTGAAGCCTCGGCCGACAAGGGTGAGGCGACTGAAATCGGGGAAGCGCAAGAGGCCGGAGTTGGAGGAACGCAGAGTTCTCGGAGGGTGGTGGGGTCGGAGGAGGTTGCAGACTTGGGGAGGGGCGAGGCCATGGAGTTGATTTGAAGACAAGGATGAGGATTTTGAATTCGATTCGTGCTGGACCAGGGGTCATTGGAGGTCAGTGAGCCCAGGGGTGGTGGGTGAACAGGGCTTGGTGTGAATAGGCTGATTTCTGCAGGTAGAGCTGTCGGCTGGGAGCCTCACCCGCTGGCTGGGTATATCAGGGAATCACAACCCGCTGCCCATTATTTCTTGATAAGGATGGCAAGTGGGCAAAGCTCCACTATTCACTGGGAAATGAAGAACTGCCTGACATCCAACCCAGTTCTGCCCCAACATAACTTGAAAGTGGTCCTCACTAACCTGTCCAATTGAAATAATTGATCTACATAAAAACAGTCAAAGCCCTTCATTATTTTATAAACAGCTATCAAATCCACCCGAGTCGATGCTCCTCCAAAGTATAGAGGCCTAGCTCTTTGAGCATATCTGGGTAACTAAGGTGTTTTAAACTGGGAATTCATCTCGACGCCCTCCTCTGCATCCGTTCCAGAATCTCAATATCCATCACAATGAGAGGAGACCAAAACTGGACGCAATATTCTTACTCACACCTAACTAAAGTCGTGAACAAAGACATGATGCAGCCCAAACCTCCAAATACCGGCAAGAATTTCCAGTGAGTAAAAGGAAACCTCACTTTAAGAGGTGCAAGTACACTTTAAACAGGTACTGGACCCACTGGAAATCCTGCTCTCCAATTAGGCGCGCTGCCCAGCTCCACCGGAGATGTCTGGCCAGTTCGACAATGAAACTTAAATGAGGCCCGACCATCATAATGGCTCGAGCTGCAGATTGGTGACCTTGGGCCCCATAATCCCGCTCTAAAGAACAGATTTCAGATTTTGCTGCACAGAGGAAATCCTGTCCCACAAATGCCTCAATCCTTTCTCACTCCAAAGTTTTTCAATAGTGACAAGGATCTTTTGCCCCTCAGCCCTTACTGTAAAAGTTATGGGTAAGTAATGGGTGCAACGTTTTCACCACTGTGAGTGATGTTATAGTACAATACCTTGAAGCAAAATCTGCTCTGATTGTGTTGATTCTACTGAGACCCACCCAAATTGTACTCCAGCAGTGACAACTAAATTTTTTTTATTCCTTCATGGGATGTCGGTGTCGCTGGCAAGGCCAGCATTTATTGCACAGCAGCCACGGTGCGCCGGTGGTGAAGGGAGTGAATGTTTAGGGTGGTGGATGGGGTGCCAATCAAGCGGGCTGCATTGTCCTGGATGGTGTTGAGCTTCTTGAATGTTGTTGGAGCTGCACTCATCCAGGCAAGTGGTGAGTATTCCATCACACTCCTGACTTGTGCCTTGTAGATGGTGGAAAGGCTTTGGGGAGTCAGGGGGTGAGTCACTCGCTGCAGAATACCCAGCCTCTGACCTGCTCTTGTAGCCACAGTATTTATGTGGCTGGTCCAGTTTAGTTTCTGGTCAATGGTGACCCCCAGGATGTTGATGGTGGGGGATTTGGCAATGGTAATGCCGTTGAATGTCAAGGGGAGGGGTTAGACTCTCTCTTGTTGGAGATGGTCATTGCCTGGCGCTTGTCTGGCACGAATGTTATTTGCCACTTATCAGCCCAAGCCTGGATGTTGTCCAGGTCTTGCTGCATGCGGGCACGGACTGCTTCATTATCTGAGGAGTTGCGAATGGAACTGAACACTGTGCAATCATCAGCGAACATCCCCATTTCTGACCTTATGATGGAGCGAAGGTCATTGATGAAGCAGCTGAAGATGGTTGGGCTTAGGACACTGCCCTGAGGAACTCCTGCAGCAATGTCCCGGGGCTGAGATGATTGGCCACCAACGTTGCCCATCACAACATTATAATGTTTATTGGAGCTGCCTTTTACCTGCCGATGTGAATCCGACCTCTTCAACTGGTGAGAGACGTATTGTCTATACTGACAGGTTATACTGGCCACCACACACTGTGTACTGAGGATTCCTCCAAAACCTGGAGCACCACTAAGCAGGCATAGGCAGTAAATGACGTAGGGAATAATGTATTGATGCATAGAAGTTCTATAACACCTGTTACATGCAGAGCACTTCATAGGGTAGTTGTTTCCCCCGGCTGGAGAGTCTAGAACTAAAGAGCATAGTCGCAGGATAAGGGGTCGGCTATTTAAGACTGAGATGAGGAGGAATTTCTTCACTCAGAGGGTTGTGAATCTTTGGAATTCTCTAGCCTAGAGGGCTGTGGATGCTGAGTCAATGAGTATATTTAAGGCTGAGATCGATGGATTTTTGGACTCTAGGGGAATCAAGGGATATGGGGATTGGGCAGGAAAATGGAATTGAGGTTGAAGATCAGCCATGATCTTATTGAATGGCGGAGCAGGCTCAAGGGGCCATATGGCCTACTGCTGCTCCTATTTCTTATGTTTTTATGAGTGGGCATCGAGCAGGTGGGAGAAAAGCAAAGATGGGGTTGGGTGCGAAACACACTCAGCACAGAAGGTAAGTGACAAGGTAAAGCTGCTTGGATGGAGGGCATAAGGGTGGAGCGATCAGCCACTGATAGTAGTGGGGACTGTAAGGAAATATAGTTTCCACACAAATTCAGTAATAATGGTTAAAAACACACAACCATGCTATCCGAGGCAAAAACAATGAAATAAAGGATGGGCCTGTATGTCCGAACCTGTCGCCAGGCAACCACATTCCAGAATCAGTAAACCTTGACCTATTGTACCACATGTATTTTTGATTTGTAACTTTTACTCTCCTTATGTGATCACCTTTCTGTATTAATCAAACAGTATATGGAATATATGGTAACTAACTCGCATTTATGGGTTTTGTAAGTTTTATAAGGCCTTTTGCTTCTAAGGTAATTGACAGACTGGTGGAGGTTGCTAACATAAACAGTTTCAGTCACAGAATGAGACCGCTGTCCAAGCTGCTAAATGGCCAACAGCCTTAACATAACAAAGGGGGCCTCAGAGTTAGTGGCTTAGGAACAGACATCGAGTGAAAGATAAACAGGCCCAAAGCCTCCAGCTTCAGCCTTGAAGTAAAGAGATAACAGTATAAGTTGGAAAGGCAGGTCCCTCTAGTGTTGGAAGCCGATGATTGATCAACCAATGACATTATTGAGGGCCACTCAATCCACCCGTTGCCCGTGAAATGTAGAGCTAAGGAGTGGGCTGACTCTTCTGCCTTTGTCTAAAGAGATGCATGATGCCTCATTGGCCACCTCACTCTTTAGAAAAACCCCGATAAGGTAAACACCTGTGTCAGTAACAGCCCCTGTGCCTGCCCCCAAAAGTAGCATAATAGAGAGACCATTTGCGAGAGTCAGGTTGTGGAGGACAGAGAAGAAGGTACCTAGCAGGTAAATGAGAATGAGAGTACGTGTATGAGGGAATATGGAACAGATCGTGGCCTCTACCCAAAGGACAACGGGGTAATATAATTCTCAATTGTGCTTTGTAAACTACTGCTTAAATACTGTAAGGTATTGATTCTTACGTGTGCTAAATAAAGTCATATGGCTATTAACCATTATGGAGTCAGTCTCGAACAATTGAACAGAGAGTTAAATACCCTACAGAACAAAGAATAGGCTGGCATTAGAGGGGTAGACAGTGCATGACATATGATGGACAGCCCAATTGTCCTGCTCACTTGCCGCCCAAAACTTGCCCAAAGTCAAAATCTGCCCGGCAGTCTTCTGAATCAGAGCTGAGAATACTCAAGGGGTAGCGGATAGATAATGGAGTGGAGGAGGCCAAAGGGCTCTGAGGTGCACAGCAAACAATGGAGAAGACATGGGATAATTTTGAGAGGCTCTGCTGCTGGTATGGAGCCTCAGTAGTGACAGGCATAGGTCAGAAAATCAGGGCCTTAATCTTACAGTCCTGTCTCTCTGATCCATCACTCACTTCTGATCAGATTCCACACCGGTAGTAGAGTCTGACAAAATTACCCTTATAATGTCAGTGCTATAACAAGTAGGAATGGAACCATGAACAACCAGTGGACTATGGGTAAAAAACATTGGAAGGGAATGGTGTGATCGATCGTGTGGAAGGCAGCAGGGAGATCAAAATCTATTGGGAGAGATAGTGATCTGGGTCGCAGTCACACAGGATGTTGCTTGTGATTTTGACCGGTGTGGTCTCAGTGGTGTGGGTGGTGTGAAAACCTAATTGGAATGGTAGTAAAGCTGGGAGTATCATGCACTTGACTTGAGTGATTTAGTTTGATCATCCTCTCACAGTTGCATATTACAATTTTTACAGCATTGTTCAGTTCTTCATAGGTATTAGATATGATCTTTCATGGTACTGTGGTTGTATTCCCTGGGGAGTCTTTGACTAGGGGACATAGCCTAAAAATTAGAGCCAGGATTTTCAGGAATGAAGTTAGGAAACACTTCTACAAGCAAAGGGTGGTAGAAGTTTGGAACTCTCTTCCACAAATGGCAGCTGATGCTAGTTCAATTATTAATTTTAAATCTGAGATTGAAAGATTTTTTTTAACCAAAGGTATTAAGGGATATGGGGCTAAGGTGGGTATATGGGTTAGGTCACAGATCAGCCATGATCTCATTGAATGGCGGAACGGGATAAAGGGGCTAAATGGCCTACTCCTGTTCCTATCTTCCTATTTTCCTATATTGCTGCTGCTTGAATACCATATAAGGCAGCATTATGTTGGGACTCATTCAATTAAACAGACAGACTTGATAAGCGGCACCAGGGCCGACTTTCCTGACCCTTGTCCCCGGAGAACGCTCAGCTCCCTAGGTGTAAATGTCAGGAGAAAGGGCAGAGACCCAGATGGCAGGGTCTCTGCACCATTAATATAGCCCCAGGATTTATGAAGCTTTCTCAGAGTTGGGGCTTAGCCTGCGCCTGCATTAGATGCAGCAATTCTAACGAGGTAAGATTCTTTCAAGCGAGAGCTGGACCTGTTTCTGGCTGGGGTGGAGATCACCTCGTACAAAAGGTGGATACTGTATAACATTAATCAGAGCCAGAGTGGAGTTCTGGACTAGTTTTGATTGCCTAAAGAATTTTCCAGATTACTTTCCCTAATTGGCCTGGGTTTTTTCTGGTTCTTTGCCTCTCCCAGGAGATTACATGGCTTTCGGGTGGGTAGGGAGTATATATATTGTGATGCACAAGGCACCGCAGTTGTGTGGGACAGGCTGGATGGGCCAGTAAGTCTTTTCCTGTCCATCATTGTTGTGTGTTCGTATGTTCTCATTCTCCGCCTTGATTTCCATGTTGCTTACTTGCTGGACACCTCAGAGCAGGGGAGGTCAGAAATCTGAGCACTATTACCTGTCTGGACTCCTGCTGACCAGAGGGTTTACAGGGATCCCAAAGCATGCCAAAGATTGCAAGGTAGGGCTGCCTTCAGTCATTGGCACCATCTACCCCCAGGATCTACTAATCAAATTGGGACCTTCACTACCATCAGCCAGAAGTTCCCAATCATCAAGGCCAGACATGATTTTCCTGCCAATATTGCTGGCATTAAGAGCTGCCAAGTGTTAGGCTGGTGCAGGTGCTGCCTCAAGGCAATTTACATAAGAACATATGAAATAGGAGCAGGAGTAGTCCGGACGGCCCCTCGAGCCTGCTCCGCCATTCAGGAAGATCATGGCTGATCTCCTACCTCAACTCCACTTTCCCGCTCTATCCCCACATCCCTTGATTCCTAGGACAGGAAATCCTGGCAAACCCAAGGCTGAACAGGTGCACATTTAAGAAGTTCCAGGGACTGCTGCACTAGAAGGCCCGCCCTCTGCCCCAGCCATTTTTAGGGCACACCAGAATGGCACTGTGCCAATTGCGCAAACTAGTGCAATTTCCAGTGCACCTCTAGATTGCCCTTGAAACGTTCCTAGTGTATATTATAAAGAGACCTGTGCCATGGAGCAGTGTGGACTGCTTTTTCTCCTGGCATGAACTGGAGGATTTTGAGGCAATTACTTGGCCTATCTTGAAAAGAGGCGGTTACTTGACATATCTTGAAAAGACTTGTGTGGGTCAGCAGACATATCTTGGAAAACCTGTTGTGAGTCAGCAGAGCCTCGTGGTGCACTCTCAACTTGTTTACAAGCTGTGGTCAACCAAGAATGTTCAAATTGTTAAAATCGTGAGTGTGTAGGCATGTGGTGTGTCAAGATTAGCAGAGGTATCGCTCAAAAAGGGATGGGTAACGTTTACTGGCAAAAGCTTGATGCACAAGTGAAGGTAACCTATCAGGAGAGGTGACCACCCAAATGACAAACCAAGAGTGGTTGAAGAGGACGATCGTGGCAGTGATCGCATGCTGTCCGTACCGCTAAGGAAGGATAAAAGAATATAGAATCAGGCACTCCGACATGAGCTGATGTTGAGGAAACATATCATCCAAGAAGATTGACGTCGGGAAGAACCTTTGTGAACAAAGAGATTGATCGCCTCAGCGTTCCGAGTGCTTTGCAGCCCATTCAAAGGTTGAATGTATCTAATCCGTTAAAGATAAGGGAACTGTATCATAGTATTACACTGATAATTCTATTAAGAACTGTATGACTTAAACTAAAAAGTAAAGAGCGTTGTGAGACTTTGTTTGAGACTCATTACTCTACTCGGTATATTAAGACCGAGAGATAGGGAAGTAAATAAACTTACAGGACCCACCACAAAACCCGACGTTGGGGCAGAACCCGAACAGAGATGAACTTTTCAGATGATTTTGGCCCCCGCTGCGCCACTTGTGTGCCTGGACTGGTGGTGCAAGGCACACAAGACTGAGATTGATAGATTTTTGGACTCTAAGGGAACCAAGGGATCGGGTGGGAAAGTTGAGTTGAGTTCGAAGATCAGCCACGGTCTTATTGAATGGTGGAGCAGGCTCGAGGGGCTATATGGGCTACTCCGTTTTTTAATTCATTTATGGGATGTGGGTGTTGCTGACAAGGCCCATCCCTAATAGCCCTTGAGAAGGTGGTGGTGAGCCGCCTTACTGAACTGCTGCAGTCCCTGTGGTAAAGATACTCCCACAGTGCTGTTAGGTAGGGAGTTCCAGGATTTTGACCCAGCGACGATGAAGGAACGGCAATAAGTCAGGATGGCGTGTGATTTGGAGGGGAATGTGCAGGTGGTGGTGTTCCCATGCGCCTGCTGCCCTTGTCCTTCTAGGTGGTAGAGGTCGTGGGTTTAGGAGGTGCTGTCAAAGAAACCTTGGCGAGTTGCTGCATTGCATCTTGTAGATGGTGCACATGGCAGCCACGGTGCGTCAGTGATGGAGGGAGTGAATGTTTAAGGTGGCGAATGGGGTGCCAATCAAGTGAGCTGCTTTGTCCTGGATAGTGTCGAGCTTCTTGAGTGTTGTTGGAGCTGGTTTGCGGGTCAGGAGATGAGTCACTCGCCGCAGAATACCCAGCCTCTGAGCTGCTCTTATAGCCATAGTATTTATGTGGCTGGTCCAGTTAAGTTTCTGGTAAATGGTGACCCCCAGGATGTTGATGGTGCGGGATTTGGCGATGGTAATGCCATTAAATGAGAAGGGGAGGTGGTTAGACTCTCTCTTGTTGGAGATGGTCATTGCCTGGCATTTGTGTGGCGTGAATGTTACTTGCCACTTGTCAGCCCAAGTCTGGATGTTGTCCAGGTCTTGCTGCATGCGGGCACGGAGTGCTTTATTATCTGAGGGGTTGCGAATGGAGCTGAACACTGTGCAACCATCAGCGAACATCCCCACTTCTGACCTTATGATGGAGGGAAGGTCATTGATGAAGCAGCTGAAGATGGTTGGGCCTAGGACACTGCCCCGATGAAGTCCTGCAATGATGTCCTGGGGCTGAGATGATTGGCCTCCAACAACCATTGCCAACTTCCTTTGTGCTAGGTATAACTCCAAACACTGGAGAGTTTTACCCCTCTTTCCGGTTGCCTTGAATTTTACTAGGGCTCCTTGATCTCCAGCTCCTATTTTTTATGTTCTTATGTTCTTACAATTTCAGGCCCAGAGACAAAGACAGAGAATGAGATTGAAAATGAATATTTCAAGATAATCAGGCTGACTTTAACTTTCGGCAGTGTCGAGAAACGAGCTGCCCGTTACACATTTTGTCCAATTTTCCATTCCAGTGGGCAGCCCATTTTCTGCCACTGTCAAAAGTTAATGGGCAGAGTGGCATGGCAACGCTGGCCACAGCTCCTGTGAAATACATTAACAAATGTTCTACTGTGTCTCACTTTACAGAAGATGTCTGGAAAAATACTCCCGTTTGAGTTCCTGTCATTCTGAATTCACATGAAAAACTGGTTTTCTGAGTGTATCCTTTCAGCTGCCTCTTTAATTGCACTCCCTAAGGATAGTTTGCTGTAATCTTTTTTTGGAGGCTGCACAAACCTCAAGTATTAGTCATGCACTAGACACATCTGTTCTGGCCTGCAGATCCGACAGTTTGGGTAACCACAACCCCAGTTCCTTCACAAGACAGCGTGAAAGTGTGTGTTATCTCGGGAAGTTGGTGTTACCTCTTTATGTCTACCATTTTGTTATTCAGACCACAAAATTACTTTTCAAAAGATTGACGTTAAATGCACCTTTGCGTTGTCATTTTGGCAGAAGGCATTGGGAGGTCATGTTGAAGGTAATTTGACTAGTTCCATAGGCACTTTATGGGCTGTTGAGGGAAATTTTCCTGTAGTTGTTAATCATGCAGAAACAGTAAATGTAAATTAACACAAACGCAAGATTGCGGTTAATTAGATAATTAAGTTCAATAACAATACAACATGAGAACATTCGCAATGCACCAAATGTGATAACATTTCTCAGCATTTCAAAACAATATTTGTTATACTATGAATGTTTAGGATACAATGGCCCGTTTGCTGTGATATTTAATATTTTACTATGAATTATTAGTATAATTTTCTGTTAATTGTAATGAGATATTTATAAAATGTAGAGTTTTCAAGACTTTGAAAGAGCATGCGCTTCCAGCCCGCCATATTGGAGGAGCCCATTTAGTGCCTGAAAAATGGGTGCGGTACTATCGAATTTCTAGGCCATTATCTGGTCATTTATCTCATTGCTGTTTGTGGGACCTTGCTGTGCACAAATGGGCTGCAAATTGGCTGCATTTGCCTACATTACAATAATAACCATACTTCAAAATTGGTTATGAAGCATTTTGGGATATCTTAAGGACATAGAAAAAGCTATATAAGTACAAGTTCCTTCCTTCTTTCTAATAACATTCCAAAGCTTTCCTGGTTGGCCTCCCATCCTCTGTAAACTTCAACTCATCCAAACCTCTGCTGCCTGTATCCTACCTGCACCAGGTCGCACTCACCTATCACTCCTGTTTTACTGACCAAATTTACTGTCAGTTGCCCAGCACCTCCAATTTAAAATTCTCATCCTCGTGTTTAAATCCCTTCATGTCCTTGCCCTTCCCTATCTCTGTAACTTCCCCATACTCTACAATCCCCCCAAAATCTCCATTCCTCTGATTCTGACCTTTTGTGCAAACCCCTTCCCTCACCCTTCAGCTATGAAGAGAGACTGGGAAGATTGGGTTTGTTTTCCTTGGAGCAGAGGAGGCTGAGGGGGGACATGATTGAGGTGTACAAAATTATGAGGGGCACAGATAGGATGGATACTAAGGAGCTTTTTCCCTTCGTTGAGGGTTCCATAACAAGGGGACATAGATTCAAGGTAAAAGGCGGGAGGTTTAGAGGGGATTTGAGAAAGAACTTTTTCACACAGAGGGTGGTTGGAGTCTGGAACTCACTGCCTGAAAGGGTTGTGGAGGCAGGAACCCTCACAACATTCAAGAAGCATTTGGATGAGCACTTGAAATGCCATAGCATACAAGGCTACGGACCAAATGCTGGAATATGGGATTAGAGTAGACAGGGCTTGATGGCCGGCGCGGACACGATGGGCCGAAGGGCCTCTATCCGTGCTGTATAACTCTATGACTCTATGACTCTATGACCCCACCTTTGGCGGCTGTATCCAGGCCCCACGCTCTGGAAATCCCTCCCTAAAACCCTCTGCCTCTCTAACTCATTCTCCTCCTTAAAGACCCTTCTTCAAATGCACCTGGTTGACCAACCCTTCTACATAAGAACATAGGAAATAGGAGCAGGAGTAGGCTATACGGCTTCTTGAGCCTGCCCTGCCATTTAATGAGACCATGGCTGATCTTTGACCTCAACTCCACTTTCCCGCCTGATCCCCATACCCCTTGATTCCCTTAGAGTCCAAAAATCTATCGCTCTCATACCCCGCTACTATCTCCTTCTTTGGCTTAGTGTCCATTTTCGTCTGATTACACCTCTGTGAAGCACCTCGGCACTATAAAAGGCACTATATAAAAACAAGGTGATGTTGATCATACTTTCAAAATGAGTAAAGCCACTTACACAATGTGGGATGAGTCAGCTGCTTTTTTTCCCTTTTCAAATGCAGCCTTATGTACAAAACTCAGATTGATTGGAAAATCAACAAAATTACTTGCAGACTGTCATAACAGGAAATAAATATTGCAATCAATTCCTGTGAAACAAAATGTTCAGTTTGAGACAAATTTGTTTGTAGTAGATACAAGTCTTATCAGGAATTGATCATCCACTGTTACTGCAGTAGTATATATATTGAGCTTTTTATCTAAGCCATCCTATATTTTGTGGTTGCCATTTTAGTAGAGCCTTACATGTGCCAAGTTTAAGCCCCCCCCCCCTCACAATATATAATGAACTAGGTAATCCACCATGGCTGAAGGTGGTCAGCATTTTGTTGAATATATTCTGCTGAGAAGGCAGGACATTCTGCTGTTTTTGTATTGCCCATTCTATTATGTGCCAGCTTCTCCTGCAAGAAGAGGGGAAGTGGGTTAATATGTTCCCCGTTGAAGGATTTTCAAGATGTATGAAGCGCCTTAGCATAGTGTGCATGACAGGAAAAAGCAGCAAGTGTAATCACGAGAGGGACAGTAGTTGAGGGCAGTAGCAGGTTTTGACGGGTGTGAGCGCACGAAGAAACAAGGTGCAGTAAAGTGTTCCGTGCTGAGTTGAGGAAACGCATGGGAAGCAGGGAAGGGAAGGATTGATAGTGCAGGGGCTAAGGTAGGGTATTGTAGGGTTGTATAGAGATTAACAGAGAAATGAAGTGAAGTCTTAGCTTGGCAGTCCTGGTGAGATCAAAATTTCTTCTTGCACTGTAGCCAAGTCCTGGGGACAGTGTGTGTGGCATTTATAAGCTCTGCCACCTCTCTCTTTTCTGCCTGACAAATTTTTCTGAGCACCCATCATCATGGACAGGAAGAAAATGTCCTTCCTGCCACTGATTTGGTCGATGAGCACACCCAATATTGCATCTGAGAATCTGGAGCCTCTGGTTGAAGCTGCTCCACAATATCACGATCCACTATCGAGAAATGCACCTTCCATTTAAGGTGCTGCAAGGCTGCCTTTAAGACTTGGCTAGCCCGACAGTTGTCCTTGCCCTCCTAGTCAGTGAGCTGCCTGTAGGGAGTGTAGTTAGCACTGGCAGCTCACCGGTTCAATTTAAATTAGGCCGGGTCACGAAAATGGCACTGGCCATCACACCGACTTTTTTTGGGTGGGCAGAGTACATGCACCATCCACCGCCCGCCCAAATTAAATCTACACGTGAAAATTACCCCGTGGTGTTCTCTGCCACCATCTCAACCTTCACGAAACCAAGGGCTTTTCTTGCAGGTGCAGTGGCCAATACTTCCGAATTTTCTTCAAACAGATTAATTCCAAAAATATGAAGGGGAGGTGGATTTTAATCCTGCCCGCCCGGCGGAAACCAGGCAGGTGAGCAGTTAAAATGCTCTGGATTACATAACCGACGATTCCCCTCCTGCTTCGCGTCGAATCTGATTTTAACCTGCTCTTCTGGGCAGGCGGCAAAGGCAGCCGCCTGAAGCCAGCGGGGTCCTGCTTTAAATATGATGTCATCCGGCCCCGACTGCAATTTTAACTCGGGCCGGAGCGGGGAAGCCGCTGTGGTTGTCACTGTGCATGTACGAGACATTGAAAATTTGCGGGGGTGATTTTTCAACTGCTGGCCACTCATTTCTTGCCTGACAAACAGCTGAAAACCTCCCGGGCACCTCTGACACCCCATTAATGCCAAGGGCTGTCTGATGCAATTTACGGGGAGTGTAAATGAGTGAGGTGCCCATTCACCTGAAATAGGTTGCAGGCTGTTTAAATGTCCAAAAACGGTCGTTATCCCGATTTTAGGACGCTGATCATAATTTTCTGGTACAAATGAACTGAGTATGTGCTATGCAAGCTTTGCCCATATGTATCAGGCACTGAGCGGCCAAATCAGTGGTCCTTAAAGGGACTGATGGTTGCTGCTCTGAAACGCCCAGCATATTTTCAAAAGTTTTGGGGCCAAGGTAGAGCAGCCAGCCCATTTGAAGCCCCCCCACCACCCCCACCCCAGACACGACCTACCAGCCAGCTCAGCGTGGGCGCTGGCTATTTTCCCGTCCTCTGCCCACCCTGCAGGCTCCTGCAGGGTGACCGCTTGGTGCCCACAGCTCGCCAGTAGCAAAAAATATGATGGGGAGGTGGATTTTAATCCTGCCCTGGATTACATACCCGACGTTTCCCCGCCTGCTTCGCCCCCTGGTTATTGACCTCTCTGCTAAGGGAATTGGTCCTTCCTATCCACTCTATCTAGGCCCCTCATAATTTTATACACCTCAAATCTCCCCTCAGCCTCCTCTGTTCCAAAGAAAACAACCCCAGTCTACCCAATCTTTCCTCATAGCTAAAATTCTCCAGCCCTGGCAACATTCTCGTAAATCTCCTCTGTACCCTCTATAGTGCAATTACATCCTTCCTGTAATGTGGTGACCAGAACTGTACACAGTACTCTAGCTGTGACCTAACTAATGTTTTATACAGTTCTAGCATAACCTTCCTGCTATTATATTCTATACCTTGGCTAATAAAGGAATGTATTCTGTATGCCTTCTTTACCACCTTCTCTACCTGTCCTGCTACCTACAGGGATCTGTGAACATGCACTCCAAGGTCCCTCTACACTTCTCAGTATCCTACCATTTATTGTGTATTTCCTTGCCTTGTTTTCCCTCCCCAAATGCATTACCTCACACTTCTCCAGATTGAATTCCATTTGCCACTTTTCTGCCCACATGATCAGTCCATTGATATCTTCCTGCAGTCTACAGCTTTCCTCCTCACTATCAACCACACAGCCAATTTTTGTATCACCTGCAAAATTCTTAATCATGCCCCCTACATTTAAGTCTAAATCATTGATATATACCATAAAAAGCAAGGGACCTAGTACCTGCGGAACCCTACTGGAAACAGGCTTCCAGTCACAAAAACACCCGTCAACCATTACCCTTTGCTTCCTGCCACTGAGCCAATTTTGGAGAGGGAAAGAAAGATTGAATTAAGAGAAAGAGAAAAAAGAGACAGAAAGAAAGTTAAAAAAATGTTTTATTTAAATTCTTTCTTTAAATGTCCAACAATAATTAAAATCTGAAGGAATGAGACTCCACACTTGTAAAAGTTCATTTTCAGTGCCAGTGGCAGTAATTAAGACTTACCACACTGTTAAAAAGGTAATTAGACTTGAAATGACTTGACTTAACTTTTGTTGGTGAGTGTAGTCCATATCAGCAAAGTTAGTACAGGAACTTCACGCCATTCAATACACAGCGAGCCAGATAGCAAGATGCCATTTTTGCGCAGCTTATGGAGGAGCAGCGCATCTCGGACAGCAACTTCTGAATTTCCACGTTTAATGTGCATGTGTGGTCGCCGGAAATTGATTTCCGGTTTGCACACATATAACGGTGAGCGTTGTTAGCCTCACTGATATTGTTACAGCAAAATCCGGCCCCATATCTGTTAGGTGTGGTAGACATAGAAGGGAAACATAAGAACATAAGAAATAGGAGCAAGAGTAGGTCATACGGCCCCTCAAGCCTGCTCCGCCATTCAATCAGATCACGGCTGATCTTCTACCTCAACCCCACTTTCCCACCCTATCCCCATATCACTTGATTCCCCTAGAGTCCAACAACCTAATTATCTCAGCCTTGAATATAATCAATGACTGAGCATCCACAGCCCTCTGGGGTAGAGAATTCCAAAGATTCACAACTGCCTGAGTAAATTCTCTGATCTTAAGGCCCATAACCTAATATCACATGCTCAATCGTTCCTAGATTTTGGCAGACCCCCACCCTTCTAAAAAGTGCATGCATTCACAAATCTAGTACGGCCACTTAAACTAAATATAGATGACTTCTTACTGAAATTGCCATAACAACCTTCTATCTATCTGTGCTTCTATCTCTCTATATATCTATGGAGTAATTGTGCCAGAACTAAGATGCCAATGCTGGTACTTTGGGAGGCATCTTGAACCCTTCAACTAAAGACTGATGAAAAGCCTGACTGTTTTTGCCTGGTGAAACAATGGGCCAGATTTGACTGTAACCGGTGAACGAACGGCACCCGCCATTAGTTAGACTTGCCCTCGCCCGTTTAATTTCCATGAGATCTCACATGGCAAATTGCTGTAAGTGGGGAGTGGAAATGCCGCGACGCCCTCTACAGGGCATCTGGGACCTGTGTGAACGGGACAAGCAACTGTGTGTCTCCTTAACCAGTCAGATTGAAGAATCGTTAATAACCAATGTCTGAACCAGAAAGTGTCAGTTAGGATAGTGAATTCAATGTCAAATCAGGTACAGAAAGAGAAATAAAGAGAGGGAAAGAAAGATTGGATTAACAGAGAGAGAAAAAAGAGATAGAATGAAAAAAATTAAAAAATAATTTTATTTAAATTTTAAAAAAAATCTCCAACAACAATTAAAAACTGAAGGAATGAGACTCCACACTTGTAAAATTTAATTTTCATTGCCAGAGAGGTTGTGTGGCAGTAATTAACACTTACCATGCAGTTAAAAAGGGTACTTAGACTGAAAAGGACAAGTCTTAGCTTTCTGTGGTGAGTTTCGTTTGTATCTACCGTACAAGTACAGGAACTTCACACCATTCAATATATTTGAATGGTGAGTCAGACAGCGAGATGCTGTTTTCGCGAAGCTGACAGTGGAATGGCACATCTCGGACAGCAACTTCCGGATTTTAGCGTTTAACCTCGCATCTGCCCCTCGCCTGAAGTTGCTGTGCGATTTGCAGATAAATAACAGTGAGCACTGTTAGCCTCACTGCTATTTTGACAGCAAGTTCTGGTCCATTGTTACAGCATCCTCGGCCTGTGGAAACTGCAGTTATTAGGCCAGCTTCTTGGTGTAAATTTTCAGAGACTTTGCTCCCTGCGCAGCATTTTGTTTGATGGGATCATGGATTAGAGAATTGAGTGTGAGGGTGATTTTTAAATTGGCAGCACAATGAATTAAGCTGACCCCCGGGGCTGACTCTCTAATCTGTACTCTCATCGAGCGAGACTCCGAAAATGTACTCTCTTGTTTTTTTTGCATGAGTTGGAACTGGTGTTTTCAGAATCTTACAGTTGTCTGTCACAATGGTAGAGATTCATGATAGTGATACATTCCCCTTGGTAGAAGAACTGGTATTATTTTACTTGTAGGCTTGTCTTTTTGACCCTGCTTTAGGAGAATTAATGTTGTTTCCAAGGTGAAGGATATAAGCCTCATGTTTCCACTTTTGATAGCAGGGGGTAGTTTTGAGCTTCTGGTGGGACAATTAAGGGACAATAGGAAAATTAACCCCTTAGTGTCAATGTTAAGCATGCACCCAGGTCAGACGTAGTACAAGCCAGATATGCACCAAATCGACGTTTATTAAAAATTATTTATTCTTAGGATATGGCTTGCAAGGCCAGCATTTATTGCCCATCCCTAGTTGCCCTGGAGAAGGTGGTGGTGAACCGCCTTCTTGAACCGCTGCAGTCTGTGTTGTGAAAATGCTCCCACAGTGCTGTTAGGTAGGGAGTTCCAGGATTTTGACCCAGCGACCATGAAGGAACGAGCAATATATGTCCAAGTCGGGAAGGTGTGTGACTTGAGAGGAATTGGGAAGTGATGGTGTTCCCGTTCTCTTGCTGCCCTTGTCCTTCTAAGTGATGGAGGTCGCGGGTTTGGGAGGTGCTGGTTTGGGAGAAGCCTTGGCGAGTTGCTGCAGTGCATCCTGTAGATAGTAAATACTGCTGCCATGGTGTACAGGTGATGGAGGGGAGTGGATGTTTATGGTGGCAGATGGGCCGCCAATCAAGTTGACTTTTTTATCCTGGATGATGTGGAGCTTCTTGAGTGCTGTTGGAGCTGCACTTATCCAGGCAAATGGGGAGTATTCCATCACAATCTCGACTTGTCCCAACTTAGCCTTGTAGGTGCTGGAGAGGCTTTGACGGGGTCAGGAGATGAACTATTTGCTGCAGAATACCCAGCCCCTGACTTGCTGTAGTAGCCACGGCATTTATGTGGCTGGTCTGATTGAGTTTCTGGTCAATGGCGACCCTCAGGATGTTGATGATAATGTCATTGAATGTCAGTGAGAGGTGGTTAGACCCACTCTTGTTGGAGATGGTCATTGCTTGGCATTTGTATGGCGCAAATGTTACTTGCCACTTATCCAAGCCTGGATATTGTCCAGATCTTACTACACGCGGGCATGGACTGTTTCAGTACCTGAGGAAATGCGAATGGAGTTGATATCATACTGTGCAATCGTCAGTGACCATCCTCACTTCTGACCTGATGAAGGAGGGAAGGTCATTAATGAAGTAGCTGAAGGTAATTGGGTCTAGGACACTGCCCTGAGGAACTCCTGAAGCAATTGCCTAGAGTTGAGATGATTGGTCTCCAATAACCACAACAATCTTCCTTTGTGCTGGGTACTGGAGAGTTTTCCCCCGATCCGCATTTTACTCGGGCTCCTTGGTGCTACACTCGGCCGAATGCTGCCTTGATGTCAAGGCCAGGCACTCTCACCTCACCTTTGGAATTTGGCTCTTTCGTCCAAGGCTGTAATGAGGTCTGGAGCCAAGCGGTCCTGGTGGAACCCAAATTGAGCATCGGTGAGCAGGTTATTAGTGAGTAAGTGTCGCTTGTTAGCACTGTTGACAACTCCTTCCATCACTTTGCTGATGATTGAGAGTAGACTGATGGGGCGGTAATTGGCCAGGTTGGATTTGTCCTACTTTTTGTAGATGGGACATACCTCGGCAGTTTTCCACATTGTTGGGTAGATGCCAGTGTTGTAGCTGTGCTGGAACAGCTTGGCTAGAGGCACGGCTAGTTCTGGAGCACAGGTCTTCAGTACTACAGCCGGGATCATAGAATTATAGAAAGGTTACAGCACAGAAGGAGGCCATTCGGCCCATCGAGTCCACACTGGCTCTATGCAAAAGTAATCCACCTTGTCCCATTCCCCTGCCCTATTCCTGTAGCCCTGCAAGTTTTTTACTTTCAAGTACTTATCCAGTTCCCTATTGAAGGCCATCATTGAATCTGCTTCCACCACCCCCTCGGGCAGTGCCTTCCAGATCCCAACCACTCGCTGTGTAAAAAAGTTTTCCCTCATGTCACCTTTGGTTCTTTTGCCAATCACCTTAAATCTATGCCCTTTGGTTCTTGACCCTACCGCCAATGGGAACAGCTTCTCTCTATCTACTCTGTCTGGACCCTTAATGATTTTTAATACCTCTGTTAAACCCCAGCTTCTGCAATCTGTCCACGTAACTATCCATGTCATCCCTGGAATCATTCTAGTAAATCTCATCTGCACCCTCTCTAAGGCCTTTGCATCTTTCCTGAAGTGCGGTGCCCAGAACTGGACACAATACCCCAGTTGTTGCCGAACCAGTATTTTACGAAGGTTCATCATGAATTCCATACTTTTGCACTCTATGCCTCTATATATAAAGCCCAGGATCCCGTATGCTTTTTTAATTGCTTTCTCAACCTGCCCTGCCACCTTCAACGATTTGTGTACATATACCCCCAGACCTCTCTGTTCCTGTATCCCTTTTAGAATTGTGTCCTCTAATTTATGTTGCCTCTCCTCATTCTCCCTGCCGAAATGTATCACTTCGCATTTTTCTCGGTTAAATTTCATCTGCCACGTGTCTGCCCATGCCACAAGCCTGTCTCTATCCTCTTGAAGTCTATCACTATCCTCCTCACTGTTCACTACCCTTCCAATTTTCGTGCCATCTGCAAATTTTGAAATTGTACCCTGTACACCCAAGTCCAAGTCATTAATATATATCAAGAAAAGCAGTGGTCCTGGCACCAACCCCTGGGGAACACCACTGTACACGTCCCTCCAGTCCGAAAAACAACCGTTCACCACTACTCTCTGTTTCCTGTCACTTAGCCAATTCTGTATCCATGTTGCTACTGCCCCCTTTACTTCATGGGCCGCAATCTTGAGGACAAGCCTACCATGCGGTACTTTATCAAACGCCTTTTGAAGATCCATATACACCACATCAACTGCATTGCCCTCATCTACCCTCTCTGTTACCTCATCAAAAACTCTATCAGGTTAGTTAAACACGATTTGTCTTTAACAAATCCATGCTGGCTTTCCGAATCAATCCGCAGTTGTCCAAGTGACCGTTAATTCTATCCCGGATTATCATTTCTAAAAGTTTCCCCATCACCAAGGTTAAACTGACTGGCCTATAGTTGCTGGGTTTATCCTTACACCATTTTTTGAACAAGGATGTAACATTTGCAATTCTCCAGTCCTCTGGCACCACCCCTGTACCTAAGAATGTTTAGAAGATTATGGCCAGTACCTCCGCAATTTCCACCCTTACTTCCCTCAGTAACCTAGGATGCATCCCATCCGGACCGGGTGACTTATCTACTTTAAGTACAGCCTTTAAGGATGTTGTAAGGGCCCATTGCCTTTGCTGTGTCCAGTGCACCAAGCCGTTTCTTGATATCACATGGAGGGAATGGAATTGGCTGAAGACTGAAGGATCATCCACTTGGCACTTCTGGCTGAAGATGGTTGCTGAGCCGTGTCCCTTAACAATCTTAGAAAAGCATTCCCCACTGCATAACCTTAAAATTAGAGCTAGGTCGTTCAGAGGTGATGTCAGGAAGCACTTCTTCACACGAAGGATAGTGGAAATCTGGAACTCTCTGCCCCAAAAAGTTGTTGAGGCTGGGGGACAATTGAAAATTTCAAAACTGACATTGATGGATTTTTGTTAGGCTAAGGGTATTAAGGGTTATGGAACCAAGGCGGGTAGATGGAGTTAGATACAGACCAGCCGTGATCTAACTGAATGGCGGAACAGGCTTGAAGGGCTGAATGACCTGCTCCTGTTCCTATATTCTTATGTACTTCAAAAGTACTTCATTGTCTGTAAAGCGATTTGGGACGTCCTGAGGTCATGAAAGGCGTTATATAAATGCAGATTATTTCTTTCTTTAACATTCAATCACAGGACTCAGCAGGGAAACTGGCCAAATCAAATTTGCATTTTTAAAAAATTTGTCTACTGACATTTAGCTGTGGAAAAAGGCCCCAAAGATATCCCTCCTCCTTCTCCCCCCACCCCCGACTTTCTGGCACTCTGTTGTGCCAAAAGCGGGGCCTGGTTCCTGCCCGATATATGTTAATGTCTCTGATCCTGGAATTTAGGATGAGGCTCGGGGTGTGTCAAAAGTGTGGGTGGATGTTCTTTCCCACCCCACATCTGCTCCTGGGGAATTTCCAAGCCAACATTCCTGGAAAATGACAGCCTTGTGTACAGCAAGAAGACTTATATTAACATCAGAGCAGTGTCTCAGAACAGTACAAAAACTAGTTTCAAAAGAGGAAATACATATTGCTGTCAATTCCTGTGAAACTAGATGTTCGGTTCGAGACTCAACATGTTTGTAGCAGATATAACCCTTATCAGGAATTGGTCTTCAACTGTTAGCGGTGTAAAACAGTTCCTTTTTCTAAGGGGGAGAGAGGTGAAACTCTGGAATGGCTTCAGCTGCAGGTGGGCTCGGGATCAGTTTCAAACCCTGGCCTGAAGACAACTTGTCCAATTCTTTCACCTGATGCTGATCCCACGATGGAACAAGACAAGACGAGCTGGAAACGTCAAGAGTTGAAAGTTGTCCATTGTGTGCAGCAGATCCCTCGCTCTTTGGCTCTTGTTCCCTTTGTCTCTCGCGCTCCGCAGGAAACCTCTTTTCAAGTCACTCCCATTGCTCCTAGTTGGCATTTAGGTAAAGAGAGGACAGCATGTTAATCCCGCACCCCGTGTTTAAAGAGCCAATGATTATGTTGCGACTGAGATTGGCCAGCATTTTGCTGGCTCTGTCGCTCTGATTTCATTTTGGCGTCTTGGCTTTCATCTGCACACACAATGTCAATCCAATAAAATACGCATTTCCCTGTAGTTTCTGGATTGCATCTCTCTGTCACTGGGGTCGACTTAGACCTTTGGGCGGGTGACTGGCGGATTGCGCTGCTCGGCCGCCTAGTCGGGAGGAGGTTTTGAGGCTCAAAAACCTCGCTCAGGCCCGTTTTCCTTTGATGAATCCGGCGAGCTGCAGGGCCTCAAACAGGCATCCTGATGCAGCTCGCAGGATTCATCAAAGGAAAACGGGCCCGAGCGAGGTTTTTGAGTGGGCAGTGTTGTCCGTGCCCTGGTTTGAGGCCGCAGTTGTGGCTGCAGCGGCTGAAATAGCACGGTGACAACCAACTTGGTAAAGCGAGGGCGTCTCGAACAATGCTCTTCCCTTGACAATTCTAGTCAAGTCATTGAACTTCTTCCAGGCGCTGCATCCATGTTCTGGGAGCAAATGCTCCTGGTACTGACCTCATTGGCGGTCTCCTCCTACTACCTGTGCATCAGATGCCTGGAGGGCTTTCTGCCCCCTGGGGGATAAAGGATGTACCTCCTCCTCTCCACTTTGGTAGGAAGAATAAGTTATTCACTTTGGTAGGAAGAATAGAAAAACAGATTATTTTTTAAATGATGAGTAATATTAAATGCTGGTGTTCAGAGGGATTTGGGTGTCCTAATACCTGAAACACAAAGTTAGCATGCAGGAACAGCAAGCAATTAGGAAGGCAAATGGAATGTTGGCCTTTATTGCAAAGGGGTTGGAGTACAAGAGTAAAGAACTCTTGCTGCAATATTGTACAGGGCTTTGGTGAGACCACACCTGGAGTACTGCGTACAGCTTTGGTCTCCTTACCGAAGGAAGGATATACTTGCCTTAGAGGCAGTGCAACAAAGGTTCACTAGATTGATTCCTGGGATGAGAGAGTTGACCTATGAGCAGGGATTGAGTAGAATGGGCCTACACTCTCCAGAGTTTAGAAGAATGAGAGGTGATCTAATTAAAACATAAGATTCTGAGAGGGCTTGACAGGGTAGATGCTGTGAGGCTGCTTCCCCTAGCTGAAGAGTCTAGAACTAGGGGGCATAGTCTCTGGATAACGGATCAACCATTTAGGGCTGAGATGTGGAGAAATTTCTTCACTCAGAGGGTTGTGAATCTTTGGAATTCTCTACCCCAGAGGGCTGTGGATGCTCAGTCATTGACTATATTCAAGACTGAGATTGCTAGATTTTTGGAATCTAAGGGAATCAAGGGATATGGGGATCAGGCAGGAAAGTGGAGTTGAGATTGAAGATCAACCATGATCTGATTGAATGGCGGACCAGGCTCGAGGGAACATGTGGTTTACTCCTGCTCCTATTTCTTATGTTTTTATGTTCCTGCACCAAGGCCTCCAGTGCAGTATCAGTAATTTTTGTTGCTCACTCTCACCCTGCTTCAGCCATTTGAGTAGAAAAACGAATCACAACACTTCATGCAACCACAATGCACCTCCCCTGTAAGAGGTGCTGGTTGCCTTTAAGTCACATCGCGGCCTCCTGATATCGGACTCTCCTTCATGCGTGCAGCCAATGAACTGCATGGGTAGCGCTGGCTGTACGCAGTAATCATTGTATTGAGCAGGCAGCACGGATTTTACATGCTGCCTGCATCGCTATCAACGGACGCAGGTTAATTGCGCACCTCGATCCCTGCGCGCATTGTCCTGCACTATGCTTCATGTACGATGATTTACTTTGAAGAACGGAGGCCTAGAAATTGGACGCTATGTGGCCTCATAAGTCGCCAGAATGGCGGGCAAGAAGTACACGTACAATCCTGACCGGAAATGCGCCTTCCGCCATACTGGGTGAGGACAAACAAGCAACGTCTTTTGCCCATGCCTGAAGCCGGTACTAGGCCATTTGCATCTGCAAATAAGAGGCCGAAAGCCTGCTTCAGGTCCCCACTGCAACATTGGCTTGCCTTGAGGCTGCAAATTGGTGGCCCCCCCCTTGCCAACAATTACCCTCTCACCACTGATTGCCCCCGTCACCGATCACCCCCCCAATCACCAATTGCTCCCTTCCGCCATTGATCGTCCCCCATCACCGATCGCCCCCTTGTCACTGATTGCCCCCCCTCGCCACCGATCACCCCTCCATCTCCGATCTCCCCTCCGCCACTGACCGCTCTGCCATCACCGATTGCGCCCCCACCACTGATCACCCACCCCCCCCGTCACGAATCACCACCCCTTCCCCGCCACCAATCGCCGTCCCCTTCACCAATCGCCCTCCCCGTCACCGATCGCGATCAATCGTTCCTTTCGGATCCCGTGATCCTCCCCGAGATTCCTGTAATTTAATTGACAATAGGCGTACCTCAATGTCGCCTTTACGTAATTTAAATAAATCTTTCATGTCAGGAGATAACACTTCAGTTCGTTCATCTTAGTTTTTAGTTAGTCCAACATTTCCAGACTGTGGTCATAGAGACAGAAGATTAAGTTTAATTCAGCCCAAACAAAATTACATTTAGCAAAACGTTTTGGTTTGTTTTGCTTTAA
Source organism: Heptranchias perlo (assembly GCF_035084215.1). Classification (NCBI taxonomy): domain Eukaryota; kingdom Metazoa; phylum Chordata; class Chondrichthyes; order Hexanchiformes; family Hexanchidae; genus Heptranchias; species Heptranchias perlo. The sequence goes on from NC_090330.1 coordinate 10,600,869, forward strand.
CCCATTTATTTTCTGAGACAGAGAGCTTACTTTGCGGGGAGGGGGGTGAAAATGACTATCCAAGAGTAATTACAAACACTTCTGTCTCTACTGTAAAACCACAAAGCTTGGACATAATTTGTTTCTGAAATTGGAACTGATAAGATAAATTGACATGAGTTGCTGTTCAAGCACTCGAGGGGGGAAAATTTGTCTGTAGTTTAAGGGGATAATCAAATTATATTATAAAATATAAGAAGTCCAGTCTAAATGGTTCCTATCCAATGCTGTGTATCAAGGAAGAAAGTATTTGGATGGAAATAAAATTGTACATTGACAAGTCCTGTCAGTCTAATAATACTGCTCTCGAATTGGGATAATGAAAAGTGGGTAAAAGAAGAATTTAAGTAAAATAAACAAATATGAATATTGGGGTATTGGACCACACGGTAAATATTGTATTGGACAGTAAAGTTCTTCCCTAGACTTAACTAGAGGCCGATCAGCACAGCAAGCTGAATTAGCCACAGTGGCCTACGTTCTCCAGATGGATGTCGGGGAACGAGCCCTGACCATTTTCTCCAACAGCCGTTTTACTTGTTTGTCACTGACTGATTATTTACCTCTCTGGGAGAAACAAGGGTTCACCTCAGTGGATGGAAAGCCACTACCCACTGCTGACCTCTTGCAGAAAACTTTGGAACTGTCCCGCAATCGAACAATTTTGGTAGCTATTGTAAAAGTAAAGGGCACATTCTAAAAACACGCCATGGGCGGCAGAAAATGGAAAAGCTGGTTTATTGGCTACAGCTTTCCTGCAGTGGCGAATGATGGGCCCCGCCCACTAGCGTGCGACCTTGGATGGCTCCTGTCTGAGTGGCCTGCAAACAGTTAAATTTGATAGATTTGCAAAACAAGGATCCCTGGATCCAACAGCTGCAGGCTGCCGTACAGGGCACAGGCCCGTGGCCTCAGTGATGTCCTAAAAATGGGGTTGACATCACATTGGATAAATAAGACACCGAATGATCACCCCCACAGAACTCAGAAAACAGATTGTCCGATGGACACATTCGTCCAGCAGACAACAGAGGGGAGAGATTTTGGTCCAACGATTGCTTGAATAAGTATTATCTTAGATAAATGTTGGAAATGCTTCAACAACAATTGGAATTTGATCTGCAACGTTTGTAGATAAAAAGGTTTGAAAACCAAAATTCAGGGTTAGGATCCTTTCAGTTAACAATAACATTGGACTAGGGAGGAATAATACTTAGCAAAAATATCCACAAGATGGATATTAGTAAAAGGAGAGTTGGAGAATCTTTTAAGTCCATAATTTCTTGACATTATGATATACTGTAGGTTTCTGTATTAACCAAATGAAACTTAGAAGCAATATGTATATGTTTATGTGTGCTCATGTAAACTCAAGATCATCTTAGGCAAGACCAAAGAGATAGTTGAGGAATAAAGTGAAAATTGAACCTGGGTGGAACCAAGAGCCAAGCATGGTCAATATCCCATCTCACATAGCTCGCACAAAGCTCCCAAACATTTACCAAGAGGGTGGTGTTATTAGGAGGGGGGGCAAAGTCATGTCTCGGTGTTTGTATGAACGATAGTTTGTAAGAGACAGAGCACGCTGACAATTCAGCACTATAAACACCTAAAGGTCAAGAGATGGCCTGTTTCTAGATGCTATAATTGAACCAGAATGTTTCCAAGAGGAGGGAATGTAAGAATATGGTTTAAAACAAGCATTGAAAATAGGAGGGCAAAGGTCCGCATCTCTGAAGAAAATAACTTCCAGAAACCCAAGAGGTCATTGAAAGAGTACTGAGGTATTAGAATAGAGAAAAACAGTAAGATTCCTGAGATAGGGTGTCCTAACCTAGTATAAACATACTAAGACCTGATAACGGTGAAAGGCTACGTAAACACTAAGACATTAAAACAATCCATGGTGGTTTTTGGAGAGTCAGCAAAGTAAGATGGTTTACGACCATGAGATAAGACCAGCGATGCTTACGTACAGATCCACACAGCTGAAAAGTAAAAAGATAGGGCATGCTCCCCCCAAAAGTTAGAGATCTCAAGAGGGGACAGTCGGAAGTCCATTGCCGCAGGCAGTCCACAAAGGTCAGGTCTGATCAACCTGAAGAACGGACAGATCAGGTTGTATTGATTGCTTGTCATTAATGTAATCTGTAGACAGTTATAATACTGCTGAATGTAATGTTGAAGACAGCTGTAGTGCAACTTTGTTGTAAGTCAATCTATTAAACTTTCTATTTTACAACCACTTGGGCTAGAATTAAGCGGAGATTATTGTTGATGGATTAACAACCCATAGTTGCGACAGAAATGGGAGAAACCTGCTAATAACTCCATATCTCCCCCCGACAAGGCCATCACTTACCTTTACGCTAGAGCTGCACTGTCAGAGGTGGCGTCTTTAGGATGAAACGTCTACCCTCTAAGGTGGATGTGAAAGATCCAACGGCAGTATATCGAACAACAGCAGGGGAGTTCTGGGCCAAAATTTATCCCTCAACATCACTAAAACAGATTATTTATAATTTATATAAACACACATTTTTCCTTGATTGATGCAACAAAGGGAGCTGTTACATTCCAGGATACATATTATAAATGTCCATTAGGATCTCTTTCCATTATATTATAATGGCTCAAATCATATCTTACAGCATTAGACTTGATATTTGCAGGGATTATGTGAAGTAACTCATCTTGAAACTATAGTCCCAATTTGGAACTCTGGCATTCTGGAAGCTAGTTTAGATTATCATGAAGATAGACTACAGGAAGTGATATTGAAAGTTTGAGTAGTTCAAATATACAGAGATTCTCCCAGTTTCGTGCTTATGTGTTAACCTTGCCCAAACCAGAGAACTCCACCTTCAAACCATATTGAATGACATAAGGCATTTGCCTCACACATTTACCCCAAAGTGAATCAAATGGCTGCTAATCTTTTCTGATTACTTTCAGCTGAGAGAGATGTTTTTTGATGTCAGCATGATTAACAGGGATACTACCATACAATGAAAATAAAGTACACATTTTGGAGAAAAAACTTGATAAATATAAGAGTGATCAATACTTCTGATGAGAATTTTAGATAGTATCTTAGCAGTCCAGAGTGTGAAATGATCTGAACTGCCTTCCATAAACAAATTAAAAAACTTGTAAGACAGGTTTCTCTAGCAAACACAAATGTAAATGTGATGAGAAGCTGTGTGCATGTATACAAGGCTGAAAACAACATTTCCTTCCATCCCAGACAGTTACTGTGGAAGATGGCTGTTAACGTCCCTGGACTTGTGGCAGTTATTGTTTTCTACGTGTTAATTCTTGCAACTGGAATTTGGGCTTCTCGAAAATCAAAGCATGAAGAGAAAAAGTGCCCTGGAAACAAAAGTGAGGTGGCCATGGTTGGAGGGAGGAATATTGGAACCCTGGTTGGCATTTTTACAACTACAGGTAAATAGACATATCTGTATAAGTAAAGCTGCTGAAGGCAACTTTAGTTGTTTAGTTCTAGGTATCAAAAGTTATGAAGTTCAAATTCCAAACACTTGTAGAGAGGAGAACCTGCAGTGCCCAACTTTTCCTGTATAACACAGTCACACTGGACAGAGCCCAGCATGCCACCAGAGTAGATTTGAGTTGTCTATTTAAAAGTGACTAATCCATGATGGGATTAGGTAAAATCCAATCCCCTGGTTCAATCAACAAGTATAAAGGACGTTCAGTCACTTTATAGTATACCTTGTCCCCAGAAAAACCTTTATTCTGTCCCATTCCAGTTGATGAAGGAATTTTAAATGTTATGTTGGAGGCATTGAGGGACTGGGCACCAATGCAGGTCAGCAAAGGCGGGGTGGTAGAAGTTTGGAACTCTCTTCCGCAAACGGCAATTGATACTAGCTCAATTGCTAAATTTAAATGTGAGATCGATAGCTTTTTGGCAACCAAAGGTATTAAGGGATATGGGCCAAAGGCAGATATATGGAGCTAGATCACAGATCAGCCATGATCTTATCAAATGGCGGAGCAGGCACGAGGGGCTGAATGGCCTACTCCTGTTCCTATGTTCCTATGTTCCTATGAGTAAGCGAGACTTAGTGCAGGACAGGATACGGGCAGCAGAATTTTGGATGAGCTGAAGATTACAGAGAATGGAAGATGGAAGGCTGGAAAGTAGAGCATTGGAATAGTCGAGACTGTAGGTGACAAAGCATGGATGAGGGTTTCAGCATCGGATAGGCTGGGGCAAGGGCAGAGGAGGGCAATGTTAAGGAGGTGGAACTAGCTGGTCTTTGTGATGGGATTGGAAGTTCAGATTGAGGTTGAATAGGATGCCAAGATTGCGAACATTCTGGTTCAGCTTGAGAACGTGGCCAAGGAGGTTGATGGAATCGCTGGCGAGGATACGGAGTATGTGGCTGGGCCAAACGTGAAGGCTTCAGTCTTTCCAACACTTAATTGGAGGAAATTGCATTTCATCCAAGACTGGATATCAGACAACCAATCAGGCAACATAGAGGCAGTGGGGAGGGACAAGAGAGATGGCGGAGAGGTAGAGATGGGTGTCGTCAGTGTACAAATGGAAGCTGACCCCATGTCTACGGATGATGTCACCAAGGGGCAGCATGTAGATGAGGATGAGTTGGAGGCCAAGGATAGATCCATGGAGGATCCCAGAGGTAACATTCTGGTGGCAGGAAGAGAAGCCATTGCTAGAAATACTCTGGCTATGATCAGATAGGTAAGAGTAGAACCAAGTAAGGGTAATCTCACTGCACTGGACAATGGAGGAAAGGCATTGGAGGAGGATGGTGTGGTTGACCATGTCAAAAGCTGCAGAGAGGTCGAGAAGGAAATTGCTCTCATGCCCCAAGAATGTGAACCCCTCCTCCTGCACCAGCTCTGCATGCACATGTTGATCTTCCTAATCTCCTTCTCCCTAACCTGTCCAGCACGTAGCACAGGAAGCAATCAGAGGGTTACCACCCTTGAGATCTTGTTTTTCAATCTAGTACTTAACTTCTTAAACTCCTTCTGCAAAACCTCAAACATAATTCTATCTATATCATTGGTTCCAATATGGACCATGACTTTTGGCTGCTCCTTTTCCATAAGTTTTTCCACCTGATCCATGATGTCCTTCATCCAAGCGCCCGTGAGGGAACAGACCTTTCAGGACTTCTGGTCATGGCTACAAACAAGGCTGTCAATACCCCTGCCTATAGAATTCTCCATTGCTACCATTCTCTACTTGCCTCTCACTCCCTTGGGCAGGCCTTTGCTCCTCAGTGCTGCAATGTTGCTCAGGGTCACACTTCTCTTGCTTTCTGTCACTGTCCATCTTATGCTTGTCCAACACTAAGTATCGATTGGACTGTTCCAGTAACTCAGGGCTTCCGTGCACACATGAGTCCTATCTCCCTCTGCTGCACCTGCAGATGGTCACCCACTTCTTTCTTTCTACACCATCCCTCTGTACTGAATTGTCCAACACTGCCTCTTGGCTGATGACATTCTGAAGAGTATGATCCAGGAACCCCTCAACCTTTCGCATTAATCAAACCTCCTCTCACTCACTTCACACATCTATTAATTATAGAGAAAAATATCTTGTCCAATGGCACCTCAAGCCTGAACTTCTTCTAAGGCTGAACTTCCACTAAGGTTAAACTTCACAATCTACTGCCCTTTCATATTTTTCACTGGCCTCTCACAGCCTCGTTAGTAAGGGAAACATTACATGGAAGGGACAATACCATTTGGCAATGGATTTGTAAAGAGTCTTGCATGAAGTCTAGTTAAACTCTTTTAATAGAGGGTCAGCAGTTTGTTTTTATTCTGTTAAATACTATTGGAGTCAGGGAATGATAAGAGGACTTGAAATTCCTGTAGGGCCACTACTCTGGTGGAATAGCAACATAGCAGTCTGCTCGAATGGAAAGGCTCAGACCTCATCCCAAATTATGGGGACAAGGTCATTTATATATGCGAGGCAGGCACATTGTTCCAATAAGGGTGCTTCATTGGCACCCATCCTGAACCTTCGGCAGTGATGCCATGCTGCTCTAACGGTAGAGTGAAGGCCGAGGAACGGCCCAGTAAAAATCTTTTTAAAATCTTCTGTTCCCACTGAAGCAAGTGGCCCTCTTGCAAACCCGAATGCAAACAGTCCTCTCTTGGATCGATTACCTTTCCTAGCAAAGGAAAGGGGGCCCTTGTAAGGCCTGCAGCAGGACTCACGCAAGCTCTCGGCTGGCAGGAGTTCTCCTGATGCCCTTATACAGGCGGAATGGGTGGAACTCCCGGAATAGCCGCCAAACTACCCCAGACATGCCTCTTGGGAGAGGGAGCGGGCAGATAATCCGCTCACAGCAACCCCACCACCTCCTTCCCCCAATACCAAATAGAAAATGGCAGGACATAAGAAATGGGATAAAAACCAGGTGGAATTTTCCACTCCCCAATCTGGGGGTGCTCTGGTTTTCTGCCTTGTTCTGGGCCGTAATGTTGGACCCAAAGTTTTGCCTGATTTCCAAAACTTAAGCAAGTTGTACATTTTTCCTTTTTAACTTCAAACAACACAATCCTGAAGAATGATGTGCTCTTGTTGCAGCTGGTGGTGGAATAGAATCTGCCAATTAAGACTATGGCCAAGAAATTCCAATGTCACACCTCCGCCAGTGTAAGTGCGCAAGAGCAGGTCTTAAATGCGTCACAATATTCAAGTCTGGAGATGAAAAAGGCATGCATAAGAGTTTCAGCATCAAAGGGGATGAGGTAGGGGTGGAGGCAGGAAATGGTGAGGTCATAGGTTTCCATGGAAGGATGAAATAGCTGGGCTAAATGAACTCAGCTGTACTTATCTTTGAGGCCTATTCTGCTACCCCCAAATCAAGCAGTAGTTTCAGTACTTGACAAAACTCCGCAAACACCTGAACCCCCAGTTCTGCCTTCTCAACTTAGGAAAGGCCTACAGACCCATCTCTACCCTATACACCACGCTGAAGGGCTGTAACTAAAAAAGGTGCACACCTGCATGTTTTTCGATCATGCCCCAACATCCAAACTTTCTGGAAAACAGTTTATGAAATCACATAAGCCATGAGACCTCATAAGATCCTCAAACCAATCCTAAGTTTGCTTGGCCTCCTTGCCAAAGACAGAAACCCTCACAATGTATAAACTTATGTAGCGATAATATGAATCCTATGCTGTGGTGATGTAAAACTGCTACCACAACGAACATTTGAATAAAGAATTTTGGGAATGTATGTCAATCCATGTGAGTGGTGCACTGCCTCTATCTGGAACATTTTTCGGGGGTTTTTTTTCACTCTCACCTCACTTCTGGAATTCAGCTCTTTTGTCCATTTTTGGAGCAAGGCTGTAATGAGGTCTGGAGCCGAGTGGTCCTGGCAGAACCCAAACTGAGCATCAGTGAGCAGGTTATTGGTGAGTAACTGCTGCTTGTTAGCACTGTTGATGACTCCTTCCATCACTTTGCTGATGATTGAGAGTAGGCTGATAGGATGGAAGTTGGCCAGGTTGGATTTTTTTTGCTTTTTGTGGACAGGTCATGCCTGGGCAATTTTCCATATTGTCGGCTGGACACCAGTGTTGTAGTTGTACTGGAACAGGGGGAGTATCAGACAATCTGAGTCCATTCCTGGACGCCTACACAGCCACATCTCCCATCCAACAACACGCTAATATCTTGTTCAGTACAACCAGTGCAACACAAGAGAGAAAAATCCCACTCTTAAACACCACGAGGGATGACCCAGTCCACTGCATCCACTTGCCTAACTTTTCCACAGAACCATAACTAATAGAAAGAAAGAAAAACTTGCATTTGTATAGTGCCTTTCATGACCTCAGGACATCCCAATGCGCTTTACAATTAAGTACTTTTTGATGTGTATTCACCTTTGTAATGAATGAAATAATGATTTGAAATGGGTTAGCAACTTCATTAAAATTGTGAACATGGGAATTTTATACAAGCTTATTAAACAACGCAACTATAGTAGAAGTGAACACAATTTTTACCCATATAAAATCTGTCGTATATACTAATTTGGGAAGCATACAAATGTAGGAGTGGTTATCGTAACTACAGCAGCAAATTGCAACAAGTGCATATAAACTGTCTTACTTTTGATTTTGATTTTTCTTACAGCAACATGGGTTGGAGGAGGCTTCATCAATGGGATTGCTGAAATAGTCTACATACCACACCGTGGATTAAGCTGGACACAGGCACCCATATGTTATTGTTTCAGTCTTATTTTTGGTAAGAATTAATAAACAAAACCGTACTATCATGACACAAGATCAGTCCAGCAACACAGATTTAAGTGCAAGCAGAGGTGCAACTCTCTTGCACAAAAGTAAGTGTCTGACCATGAACTTTGTCATTTCTCAGTTGGTACACTGAAGAAAGTATTATGCAATATATAACCCCAAGGAATTCAATTAAGCTTTTGAACATTTTTATAACCTGCATGGGTTTAGATAAAACAAAATTACTCAAGCTCTTTGCATAACAAAAGTGCAGTGAATGAAGTTATGGTCAAGAAATTAGGTGTTCAAGTAGTTTTTAAAAGATGGGACAGTGGTACAACACATTGGGACCCTAATGTGCTTCACCACGGATTGGTAGGGCACAGGTTTTAACCAAGTGGTGAATTCTTGATCTCAGTTGTACAATTATGAGCAAGCAGGTGAAGACCAGACTCTTTTCACAGGAAAGGAAGGAAAATTGGAGTGTGAGCCACATTTGGTTGTTCTTAAGCACCGTCTAAAGCCTAACCAAAAGCACCATAAGTAGAGCTCTGCGAGCAGATCACTCGCCTGTTTCTTAGCCAGGAATCTATCTAGGGATGGTGAGTAATGTGAGGAGACCATCAGGTGGGGAATGGGTGAAAAGCAAAAGGATATAAAAAGGATATGGATATGAAAGAGGTTGAATGTTATCGAACTGTGACCAGCCATAGATAATCAAATATTCAAAGGATAACTCCACTGAATATCATCAGAATGTCATCAGCGGAACAACACTGGTTAGTTGAATATTGTGTATTAGTTAGTTAGGTTGATATCCTGGAAATTCTGCTCAATTGTTTTTGAGCTCAGGGGAAGAATTCACAGCTTATTTTCTTGGAAACAGTAACCTGGAGACATTCCCAAGGTTTAACGTATGAGGTTAAATAAATTTGAGAGAGTCCCTGCCAATTCAAATTGTACATGGTTCATTAGAGAAGAATTGGTTTGATGTGCCAAATAGTTACATAGTTTCTTACAATCTTATCAAGTATACTTAGATGCAAGTGCCGTATATTAACAAGCCAACATTTTTCACAGTTCCATTGGGTTTCCTACATTTCTGGGTCCTTTTTGCCTTGAAAGAGTTGGAACTTCCCTCCGCCCTCACAAGGGAAATGACAGCAAAAAGGCAGAGCCAGGAACGGGGACAACCTCATCCCTGAGCTCCTGCTCCTTTGTCTCAGTCAGGACCGGGCGTATCAGTGCTGAGTGAGATGAGCCATACCAGGATTCAGAAGGGTGAAAGTAGGCCCCACCAGCCTGGACACCTGAAGAAAGTGATTCTACTTCTAACATTTTTTGATAAGATTAGTCCATTTGCACAGAGAACTACGGACACCATGGCCAGAGTTGGGGGGGGCATGCCATAGACGGGCGATTGCCAGAGTTGAGCCCGAGGTGGTATTTGCACCCATTGGTACCATGCTAATAAGGTGCTCTCCCACTGATCCTGTCAACTATGGTGGAGTCAACTCTAGAGGGCAATGGCAATGGGAGATCTTGGTACAACTGCCAGGATTGCAACCCATAGGTTTTCTGCCCTTGTAAATATAAAAGCTGCTTTTATTTTTATTTGCAGGTGGCCTTTTTTTTGCTAAACCAATGAGAACCAAACAGTATGTCACTATGATGGACCCATTCCAGAGGAAATTTGGTAATACCATGAGCAGTCTCCTTTTTATCCCAGCTGTACTGGGGGATATATTTTGGTCAGCTTCTATTCTTGCCGCATTAGGTAAATATTAAAAATGTTGTTGAATATATACAAATTATAGTATTTGTAGACTAGGTTACTTATTATAATTCTATGATTTATTAACAATGATTCACATCTATTTCAGGTGCTACAATAACTGTAATTTTGGATATTGAAGCCTATTGGTCCATCATTCTATCAGCTTGTGTAATTATCATATACACATTATTAGGCGGTCTCTACTCTGTGGCATACACAGATGCAATGCAAATAGTTTTTATTATAGTTAGCCTGGTAAGTGTTAACACTTTTTATATGATTTCAGAGATTCTGTTAAAAAGTATCACTATAACAGAATGAAAGCTATGGGCCCGGAGTTTCCTCCTGATTTGCGTCCTGAGTTTCACCTCGGCCAGATGGGCGCAGTGTTGGGCGCATTTTGGATGCAATTTCCTGATTGCGCCCATGGAGGAAACTCCAGTCCTATAGATCTTTTGCTCACTTCTATCTATCTCATGTCAAGGAGGTTTGTGTAAGAGATGAAAGGTGCTTCTGTGGAAATACATCTATACAGTGAAACTGTACAATATTAAAGGATTTTTAAAAATTAAACATTCTGAGAGGTTGCATGCATGATACTACAATACAAAATGACAATATGCAGATTGCACAGTAGCTCAAGTGACTGAGAGCTTGACTTCCTCCCAGATAATTATTGAGTTCAGGTCCTAGGACTGCCTGTGCAAAATCTTGGTTGGTCAATAGGAACAGTTTTGATCAGTCTGTTATGTAGAAAAATTGACTTCATTGCACATGCACTGGCTTTGAAAAGTGAAGAGTGCAAAAGATCTTAAGCCAGCAGGTTCTGTTCTTCAAAAATAGGTATCAGTTTAAAATAATTTATGGTGTAGAGAAGGTGCTTACTTCTTTCTCCTTTCTCCTGCCCTTTATGTAGTTCTCGTGTGGCATCACATCCTCAACTATTTATGACCAGTTTTATCCATTTCTATTCCTGTATAACCTTCAACTTTATTCTTTATCAGAGATCTATCTGTTTTGGAAGGAATTAATTGGCAAAGCAATCATTTTTGCAGGGATTTTGCAGTGATCAGAAAACTGGCCGTCCTTGTGTTGGATGGAAGTCCCATGTTGCCACACTTCCTCCAACATAACAGCCAAGCGGCAGATCTAAGCCTATCTATCCTGATGTCTCCTGAAAGGGGGGGAACCTGTCTGAGGCTATAGTACCGATTTTTCTTTAGCCAATTCATCCATAGATCATCCAATTAGACATTTTTAATGTTGCCCTAGTCCTTCAGATGATAGATATTATCACCAAAATATACTGATTTATTGCACATATATGTTACATATAATTATATAGAAATTACAACATGGAAAGTGTCCGTTTGCCGTAACCAGTCCATGTTGGGGTTTATCCTCCACATAGCCCATTTCCCTTTATTCCCCTTTCCTTGAACCACCTATCTAACTTGTTCTTAAAGGTTGACATGGTCTCTGATTCAATCATTAACTCTGGTAGCACATTCCTCACAATCTTCAGTGTAAAAACGTTTCTCCTGTTCTCTGTCCATAATCTCTTACATTTAATCTTATATCTATGTCCCCTTATTGTAGACTCTACAACCACTCTGTCTCATCTCTTCTTAATTTAAACCACTTTATCAAATCATCTCATAATCTCCTCTGTTCTAACAAAACAACCTCAATTTTTCATGTCTTTCTTTGTATTTATATTTCCTCATACCAGGCAGCATCCTAGTGACTCTATGCTGTACCTTTTCAATTACCTCAATATTCTTCCTATAGAGCAGAGCCCAAAACTGCACACAATACTCCAACTGTGGTCTTACTATGGTTTTATATATATCATTATATCTTGACTTTTATATTCTATACCTCCTGCAATAAAACCCAGTTTTCCATTAGCATTTTTTATGGCACTCGAGGTGCTGCTTTTAAAGACTTGTGAGCCTGAACCCCCAATTCCCTTTGCTCTTCCACATCAGCTAGTTTTCCTCCGTTCAAAGTATAATTATTAACTTTTATTTTTTATACCAAAATGTACCACCTCACATTTTTACATTCCATCGGCCACTTTCTTGTCCATCCTATCATTTTATCGTAATCCCCTTGCAAGTTCCTTTGGTTCTCAGAATTATTTAATGCCTTCTATTTTAATATCCTCTGCTCCCTCTAGCCCTATATTCAAATCATTGATATACAGAGTGAACATAAGCAGCCCCAGACCTGAACTATATGGGAACACCATTACCCACTTCCAACCACTCCAAAAAACTGCCCTTAACTCCTACTCTCTGTTTCCTCCCTTCTAACAAGTTTTTAATCACAGGGACATAGGAAGATACGAACAGGAGTAGGCCATTTAGCCCCTCGAGCCTGTTCCGCCATTCAATGAGATCATGGCTGATCTGTGACCTAACTCTATGGGCTCGATTTTAGCGTCGGGTTTCCTGCGGGTTTCCAGCGGGGGGGCCCCGAAAATCCCGATATCCGGTCACGTGACCGGATCGCGCCGCGATCCCGACCACTTCCGGGTTCCCCGATGACGTGCGGGGGTGCGTGCGTGGCCCCCGCTGGTGGGAATCCCGCAGGCAATTAAAGCCAGCGGGGTTCCACTTGAGAGTACTTACCTTGCTTGTTGAGGTCATTTAATGAGCTGAATCAGCTGTCAAAAGAGGAAGTGTGGGATTTCACCTTCATCGCAGAGTGTTTCACACACTGGGGGAAACAGTCTCCCTCCAACCAGGCGTGTTGCAGCCAGCAGCCTGTGGCAGATGCCAAGGTGCACTCCACGGGGGAGAGCCCTCACCCACGCAGGAGACCCACGCGTCACATAGGGCAACCCCTGCCCCCCACCACCCCCCGCCAAGCCAGAGGACAGACCGACACGAAACCGCAGCCCCAGTCCGAGGAACCACCCACCTACCCTGCACAACTCCTCAGACCAACACCTGCCAGATGGGTGGTGCGTGGACACCCTCGGAGGACGAACAGCATGACTAGCCCCAGCAGCCTCGCAGTCCACGCCGTCCGCCGCAGAGACGTGGAGCCCCCCAACACGGTGTTGTTGCACGCCCACCTGCACAGCAGGAGGGAGGGCTACCGCAGAGAGAGACGCATCGCAGAGGGCACTACCCTCGCCACAGGGTCCACAGACCGAGGCGCAGCTCCCTGGACCTCTCCGAGCAGCAGTGCACACGGAGGCGCAGATTCGCTCGACATGTAGTCGTGGAGATCTGCAGGCTCTTTCATGCCGAGCTGCTCCTGGCTGACCCCAGCACCAACTGCTTACCCGTCGCTGTCAAAGTCACCACTGCCCTCCACAACTTCTCCACCGCATCCTTCCAGGGTGCAGCTGGGTACACCGCCGATGTCTCTCAGTCGTCTGCGCGGAAGAACCCTGCAAATACACCTGCACCTACTCTGCAGTAACACAATGGGTGGCATCAGTGGTGGGTCCTCATAGTGATACCCAGGAGCGGGCATTATTGGACACAACAGACAGGATTCGCGGAGACATGGCAGTGGTGGTGCCAATATAATGTGTGATGTTTGTTGCTCTGAAATTCAATATAGGTAACACCCGTGGCAAACCCTCAGACACCCTTGTGCATCCCCTTCATGCTCACGACACGTTTGCCTTACGCTGCCTACTGCACATATATGATGCATGCCCTGTGGCTGCAGCACAGGTGGTGGCAGGTTGAGTGAGGCTGGCCGTGAGGGAGATGCACGAGAGGGTGAGTATGGGATGGAGCCATGAGATTGTATGAGGATTGGGTTGCGTGTTAGTGGCAGGATGAGTACTGGCGAGGTGAGTAGGTGGAGGTAAGATGAGGATGGGGTTTGAGTGGGTATGAAGGGTGATGTGACAGAGTAGTGTTGGCGGTGCCGAAGGAGATGTGGGGTGGGGGCAGTGTTGTGGCAGACCGAGTGTAGGGGAAAGACTTTGTGTTCTCACTGTGGCTGACCTACTGCGGTCATTGGAGCGCCTCCTGCACTGTATGCAGGTGGGCGATATGTTGGTGGCGCAGGTGACCCCCTCTGCCACCTCGAGCCAGGCCTTCTTGGTGGCAGAGGCAGGCCGCTTCCTCCCGCCCGCCGGGTGGAAGATCTCTGTCCTCACCCTCCTCCGCACCCCATCTGATGATACCTGGGATGAGGCATCATTAAACTGGGAGCAGCCTTCCCCCTGGGCTGCTCCATGCTGTAATTTGTTCCATTGGTTGCAGCATCTGTCAGTGGAGGACTGCCCCTTTAACTAGAGAGCCTCCAGCTGACAGATCGTACTGCGCATGCGCAGCCCGCCCGACGCGCAGACCAGCAGCACGGACCCCGGAGGAGCAGGTAATTGGATCCAATTAGTGGATTGCCTGCTACGATCACGCGGGCAACCCACTAATTTCACCGGGCGCGGAGGCCACGCACCCGAAACCCAACCCGCCGGAAACCCGCAGGCCTGCTAAAATCAGGCCCTATATATTTGCCTTAGCCCCATAGCCCTTAAGCTATGGTTAACAAAAATCTATCAATCTCAGATTTAAAATTAACAATTGAACTAGCATCAACTGCGGTTTGCGGAAGAGAGTTCCAAACTTCTGCCACCCTTTGCTACCCTCGCCCTAATTCCATACCTCTTAATATTCTCCAATAGTCTCAGGCCATGTATATTAGAAAAGCGAAGGTAATTTTTTAAAATGTAATTAGAGTACAACACAACTTTAGAGTTACAGAAACTTTCGAAGCGAATTGTGTCTAACTCTGAAGTGATAATAACTCTGACATGTTTGTTTATATAAGCTTTATATTCAGACTCTTGAGTAAATAGATATTACACCACAAATCAAAGCGAGACTGCCTAAGGTTACTGGGGAATATCTACATATCCAAAAATTATAAACACACAAAAGTATTAACACTAGGATGAGGCAAATCATATAGAACACAAGGTACTATTTTCATACATACACCATAAAAAAGTTCGAGAAACTGTCAAACTACTATGAACACTTTTCTCCAGTAGAAATAGTCTCCTGTTTTGAAAGTTTCTCCCAAAACTCCACTGTCCAGCATAGACTTGATTGCAAAGCCCCTCCAAAATGACAGGCTTATCACACAATCTCTCCTCCCTGCAGTCATTTTATAAACACAAGTTCTCTTCGATCTTTTTTGAAGTATGGCTCTTACAATCAAGCCTGATAATGGTATTTTTGATAAGATTACAGTTTCGTATACAAAGACATTGGTTAATCAGCCAAAACATGACAATATTAATTTCAGGAAACCATGAACAGTGATGCCGTCTTATCCTCGGTTATTTAAATACAGTGACCTTGAATGTCCTTTGGAGGTTCCGTTGGACTCCCTCGGAGGCTGATAGGACCCACTGGAAAACAGCAGGGACCTAATGGTGTCAGGTACTCGCCGGTTCTGGGATTTCTCAATCAATCATGTATGGCATATAACCTCCACCCACCCCTTACAAAGCCAATCACTTCAGGGGTTGGCCCCGGGGATAGAGCCGGGGAGAGAACTCTCTATTCCAGGAGACTGGAGGTCAGTATACTGAGTGAAATCAGGTGGACCAGCCTCCAGATGGGTGCAAATAGGCCCCCACCGGAGAGTCCGGGCAAGGGAGTAGCCTGGACCCCCGAAGAAAGGGCAACTTTTTTTTAAGTAAAATCTGGACTGACCCCCCCTTATACTGGAGGTGAAAGGAGAGGTGGCTGGGATCTCGGGGTAGCCTAGAAGCCTCCGAACGGGCAAGCTGTAGATTTTTCAGCCGCATGGGGCAGGTGGGTACCAGAGATCTTCCCAAAATGGCCTCATGCAAATAAGGTGACCTCATAAACACTGTAATCGCAGCCTGTAGATTTTTGGGGCTAATGCGTTATCAAAAATCCGCAATAGAATGTGAATGTGAAACTTCAGGACGAACAGCCTTAAATTATGCTTGGCAACTGTGTTTACAACTGTGCATAAATTTACCCCATTTTCTTAATTAAACACCAGATCAAAGAGCCAAAGTGATTGGAACCTGATTGCTAGCTTGGATGTTCTAGGAAACGTGACAAGATTTATTTTAAATTTAGTTATATAAGGGATTAAAAATGACAGTACAAAAAACGACATCTCAGTACAAAAACACAATTTGTTTCACAGCTGCACAATTACCTGAAGTAATCATAAAACTGATAACCATAACTCAAAGATTGTATTGTGCTACTGATACTGCACGTAAAGTGCCATAAAATATCGCTGGATGCTTGACAAAAGAATTATATAGTAAGAAGAGGATTGGTGACTCTTTTTGAATGTGGACTATGCAGGTACAATTATTGTATTTTGTTTTCCTTACCAGTGGCTTTGTGTGCCTTTCACCATTATAAATCCGGCAGTTGCAGACATCAAATACACCATGGTAAATGAACTGTACCAGAGCCCATGGATCGGTAAAATAGAAGTGAACCAGATCGGCCGATGGATTGATGATCTCCTTTATATGGTTAGAACTCTTCATAAATTGAACATTAATATTAAAATTATTCTATTTATTCCGCAATTAAAATCATTAAAACTTTGACATTCAGAGCCTACCTGAACATACTGTTTTCAATATTTTATTTATAGTTTTTTATTTAAATGTCTCTATTTACTTTATTCTGCACTAGCAGGGCACCAAGTAGTTAAGGGAGGGAAATTATAGGGTGGCAGTTAGTAAAGGATTCTATCACAGTGCTCTCACATTAAGACAGAATCTTAACGGATATAATTAAGAAATAGGAAGGGAAATGGTACAATTCTTGATGTGCATTACAGGGCACCAACAGTTGATATGAGGTGGAGGTGGAGATCTGCAGATAATTCAGAGAGATTTCCAAGAACAACAGGGCAAGATAGATTGGAATAAAGGTAATGGACATGGTCAAAGTGGAGAACATTTACTAGAATGCATCCAGGACTGCTTACTGGATCGGTATGTTTCTAGTCCAACATGGAAAGATCCACCGCTTCATTTAGTACTGGGAGAGTCCAGAACTAGAGGGCATAGTCTCAGGATAAGGGGTCGGCCATTTAGAACTGAGATGAGGAGGAATTTCTTCACTCAGAGGGTTATGAATCTTTGGAATTCTCTACCCCAGAGGGCTGTGGATGCTCAGTCGATGAGTATATTCAAGGCTGAGATCAATAGATTTTTGGACTCTAGGGGAATCAAGGGATTTGGGGATCGGGCGGGAAAGTGGAGCTGAGGTAGAAGATCAGCCATGATCTGATTGAATGGCGGAGCAGGCTCGAGGGGCCATATGGCCCACTCCTGCTCCTATTTTTTATGTTCTTATGGGAAATGAAGTAGGATAAAATAGTGATCATAATATGGTTAGGTTCAATGTAACATTAGAAAAGAAAAATGAAGAGTCCAAATAAGGGTACAGGATTGGGAAAAGGCAAAGTTCAATGAAATAAGGAGTATGACTGTAGTTAACTGGGCAGAAAGATTAATAAACAAGTCAATGGATCAGCAGTGAAAAATCAACAACAACAACAATTTGCATTTATATAGCACCTTTAATGTAGTAAAACATCCCAAGGCGCTTCACAGGAGCATTATCAGACAAAATTTGACACTGAGCCACATAAAGAGATATTAGGACACGTGACCAAAAGCTTGGTCAAAGAGGTAGGTTTTAAGGAGTGTCTTAAAGGAGGAGAGAGAGGTAAAGAGGTGGAGAGGTTTACAAAGGGAATTTCAGAGCTTAGGGCCTAGGCAGCTGAAGGCACGGCCACCAATGATGGAGCGATTTAAATCGGGGATGCACAAGAGGCGATAATTTGAGGAAAGTAGAGATCTCGGAGGGTTGCACGGCTGGAGGAGGTTACAGAGATAGGGAGGGGCGAGGCCATGGTGGGATTTCAAAACAAGGATTGAGAATTTTAAAATTGAGGCGTTGCCGGACCGGAAGCCATTGTAGGTCAGCGAGCTCAGAGGTGATGGGTGAACGGGACTTGGTGCGAGTTAAGATTTGGGAACAGAGTTTTGGAGGGTGAAAGATTGGAGGCCGACCAGGAGAGCATTGGAATAGTCAAGTCTAGAGATAACAAAGGCATGGATGAGGGTTTCAGCAGCAGATGAGCTGAGGCAGGAGCAGGGACGGGTGATGTTATGGAAGTAGGCAGTATTTGTGATGGAGGGGATATGTGGTCGGAAGCTCATCTCAGGCTCAAATAGGACGCCAAGATCGCAAACAGTCTGGCTCAGCCTCAGACAGTGATCAAGGAGAGGGATTGAGTCCGTGGCTAGGGAATGGAGGGCTAGAAATTCGTCCCCGTCATGGTTCGGGTTAACCAATTTAATATGCCCGCGCCCAAATTCAGGGGTTAACCAATTTAACTCCCAGAGTTTGTGGCAGGGACTGAAGACCTGTGCCCAGTGGTTCCAATGCAGGTAGCATGTGAGATTCATTTCATAGAATCATAGAATCGCTGTATAAAAAAGTTTTTCCTCATGTCACCTTTGGTTCTTTTGCCAATCACCTTAAATCTATATCCTCTGGTCCTTGACCCTTCTGCCAATGGGAACAGTTTCTCTCTATCTACTCTGTCTAGACCCTTCATGATTTTGAATACCTCTATCAAATCTTCTTGCAACCGTCTCTCTTCCAAGGAGAACAGCCCCAGCTTCTCCAGTCTATCCACGTAACTAAAGCCCCTCATCCCTGGAATCATTCTCGTAATCTACCTGATTGTAGTGAAGCAGCCAGGCCTGTCTACATTGTTCTCATCAGCAGGGGGGTCCAGATATCGCTCCAAATGTTAGGCTATGTCCCCTAGTCGTAGTATTCAAGTATAGGAGACCTCCAAAAACAGGTACAAATGCATCAGCAGCCAGAAGCACTAATCCGGCAACTAACCTGTAAATCCTGCATGGTCCCTTTAAATAGTGCTGGTGGATGTCGGACAAGCAATGTGACAAATCAGAGACAGTGGAGGGGTCGAGAAAGGTGGTGGTGAGGTAGAACTGAGTGTCGTCAGCATGTGGAACCTGACGTCGTGTTTTTGGATGATGTCTCCGAGGGGCAGCATGTAGATGAGAAATAGGAGGGGGCCAAGGATAGATCCTTGGGTGACTCCAGAGGTAACGGTGAGGGAGCAGGAAGAGAGGGCATTGCAGGTGATTCTCTGGCTACGACTGGATAGATAAGAATGGAACCAGGCGAGGGCAGTCCCACCCAGCTGGACGACAGAGGAGAGGCGTTGGAGGAGGGTGATGTGATCAACCGTGTCAAAGGCTGCAGACAGGTCGAGAAGGACAAAGAGGGATAGTTTACCATGGCCACGGTCACATAGGATGTCATTTGTGTCTTTGATAAGGGCCGTTTCAGCACTCTGGCAGGGGTCAGAGGGGTCAAGGGTGTGTTTTTTGAGGAGGGGGGATGCCGACCGCAGCTTTGAAGGGGGGGGGAACAGTACCCGAGGAGAGAGAACCGTTAACAATATCAACTAACATGGGGCCCAGGAAGGTAAATTGGGTGGTTAGCAGTTTGGTGGGAATAGGGTCGAAGGAGCAGGAGGTGGGTCTCATGGACAAGATGAGCTCAGAGAGGGCATGAGGGGAGATAGGAGAGAAACTAGAGAAAGATGTGAGTTCAGGGCCAGGGCAGGGGGAGAACCTTAGGGGAAGCTTGGCTTGGTGGGCTAGGGGAAGGAAGGGAAGGGGCAGAGGTAGCTGATGGATGATCTCAATCTTAGTGACAAAGAAGTCCATGATTTCCTTGCACTTGTTATTGGAGGTGAGTGTTATAAAATTGGATAGCCAGATGTGAAGGATAGGATACTAGAGCCTGGTCTTCAGTTGCTTCCAAGCCTTTATTCACAGGGATCTACATTACACACTCCACACCCTAGATAAGCTCTCATATATATGGATACAAGAGAGTCCCCAATTGATAGGTACCACCTGAATACAATTAACACTATTTGATATAAATCATATGGATACAATTAACAGTGAGGGTGGAGGAGGCAGGGGAGAGGGGTTTAAGAAGACAGTTTGTAGTGAAGAGAAGCTGGGGGTTATCTTTGAATTCCAGGATGATCCTGGAATAGTGAACAGTTTTGGCAGAGGACAACAGGACCCGATAGTGTTCTACATGGTCCAGCCAGATCTGGTGATGAATGGCTGAGCCAGTTATCTGCCATAAGTGTTCACGTCTACGTCCCTTGGAGTTAAGGGATTGGAGATGAGGGCCGTACTGGGAAAACGACCAGGGTGAGAGAGAGTAATGGTTTTAATGGGGACAAGGGCATAAAAGGTAGAGGTGAGGGTGTGATTGAGCAAATCAGTAACTGCAGAAATGTCATGGTGAATGGAGGGCCATAGGCTAGAGAGTTGGGAATTTGAAAGTGCCACTGTAAGTGACTTGGGGGAGAGTTTTTCCAGGGCAGACACAGAGGAGTGGGAGGGGGAAGGGGGATGTGGGTGGAGAGGGATACATGGAAGTGATCAGAGATGACTTTGCCTGTGATTGACATGATGGCAGACCAAGGTGTGATTTGGTGATAAGGGCCACACTGCCACCGCGGCAGTCTGGATGGAGCAAGTGATGGAAGATATAGCCAGGCGGAGAGGCTTCATTAAGGGGGGGAGGTGTCATAACCCATCAGCCAGGTTTCCGTCAAGGCCATGATGTTGATGCAATCATCCACAATAAGCTCATGGATGGCAAGGGCCTTATTCACAAGTGAACGGACATTCTGGAGGGAGATGCGGAGAGGGGAGGTTATAGTAGATTCCACAGAGTCAGCGCTGGGAGGGGTGAGTGGGATGGGAAGGAGATTGGCAAGATTAGCCCCGGCAGGCACGCTGGTCGGGAAGATCGGTGAGATGGTGTTGCTGCTCATAAGGAGGCAGCGACGAGGGCCTCACTGGGCCCTTTGGAGGGTGCGAAGAGAGGCGCAGAGGGTAACTGTTGGCTCATCTAAGACAGAGCGAAGCCTGGGACAGCGGCAGGAGAGTAGGAAAGTCGAGGAGTGCTGAAGGGTTGAGGTAGGAATTTGGGGGGCAGAGCACCGGAGAGGGGAGAAATGAAGGAAGGCATGACGACAGGAGAGGGGGGCCTGGGGGGGATAAAGAGAAAAGCAGAAAAAAAGGGGAAATAGATGTGATGGGCTCGGTTCCAGAGCGGCAGCCAAAACGGTCACGCAAATGGACACAGGGAAACTCAAGTTACATAGGCATGGTTACATAGCAAGATTAGAATAGATAAATCCTGGTAATAAACAGGGAATAGAGAGGAGACAATAGGAGGGAGTCCAAAGTTAAAGTCAGAGGTCCCATGGTGGGATAAAGCTGACATAGATAGGGTGGAGTCAGCTTGGAGCATCGACAAACTGATGTCCAGGTTTGTAGACAAGTGTGGAGGCCGAGTGAGTCCAGAAGCTATTTGAAGGGTACAGTATCGGAGGACGCACTGCTGGAGGTACTTCCATGGGAATGAAGAGCCGGGGGTGTGCAGGCTTGATCGCGGGGCAGAAAAACAGTTGCGAAGTTGGGAAGTCACTTTAAGATCAGGAAGCGGCGAAGAAATAGACTACGGCCCAGGAGAGTGAATTTCTGGCCAGAAACTACACTGTAGCAAAATAAAGCTGGAAAACCAGTAGGACAGTCATAAACTCAGCAGGTAACAGCAGAGGTGGGGGATGAGCTGTAGACTAGACAAAGTCACCTTAAAACTTAAGCAACTGAATAGCAGCTGAGTCTTACAGTGTACTCCAGTGTAGTCCAGTGGAGTAGCGTAGTCTTGATGGCAGAGAAGTCCAGAAATTTGGAAGCTAAATTTGAGCAAAGAGCGAGTGCTCACCGATGAAAACAAAGAGCAGGCATGGTCGGGGGATGGGAGGGGGAAGGGGGAAGGGGGACGAGGGTGGAGAGGGAGACAAGAAAGTGATCAGAGATGGCCTTATCTGTGATTGACACCATGGGAGTAGAGAAGCCATAAGATGGCAAGGTCAAGGGGGTGGTCGTGAATACAGGTAGGGGAGTTAATATGGAGGGAAGGGTTGGTAATCACCAAATATAAGATAGATAGAGTAGAAATAAATATATTCCTGTAAAGCAAAAAGCACAGCATTCCATGGATAAATACAGAGATTAAAACTAAATTATAACTTAAAAGGGAGGGAAATTATATAATTAGTGCCAACAATACTGAAGTGACCAAGCAATCTACTCAGTTGTATCAAACTACTACAAAGAATAACAAGAATAAAACAAGATAGACCACTAGGCTGTGATCTAGTCATCGCACCAGGGCATGCCTTCATCGTCGCTGGGTCAAAATCCTGGGACTCCCTACCTAACAGCATTGTGGGAGCATCTTCATCACATGAACTGCAGCGGTTCAAGAAAAAGGCCTAGCATTATCTTTTCAGGGCAACTAGAGATAGGCAATAAATGCTGGCCCTGCCAACGACGCCCACATCCTGAGAATGAATTTTTAAAAAATTGATTACAGCATCAAAATAACATTTACCAAAATGATGTGTAAGGCTGTTAGTAAGCTGTTTATTGCATGTAACTCTTTTAAACTTTTAAGTTGCTTTTTAAGAGCAGAATTAAAAACAACCTTTCATCTCAGTTTGTGGCAATGTTTGTTGCAAAACTGACAATATAATTGTCCACTCCTGGATGGCATGTTGATGTAGGCTCTTGGGACACAGAATGGTGGATATAAACTTATCCCTACCCCTCACACCTGCATTCGGAGCTGTGTGTTTCATGTATGTCTCCATAGCTGGGTCCTGAACAGAAGCCAGATGACTCCTCACAAGGAGCAATGGAAAATCAGAGAGAGAGAGTAATTCTTGGGCTGCTTTTGCACATCTAGTGGCTGCCATCAAAATGGAATTGGTGGAGATCTGGGATAAGGTTGTTCATTTCTGATAAACAATGGAACTACCACCTTTAACCTCCAACCTCTTTTACTCCATACTTTTTTGTGTTGCTTTATTTTATCAATACTATAATTATGGCTCATTTGAAGGTTTTGCTCTTATGCCGTCTAATTTCCATGCACCATGCTATGTAATCTTTCTCATCATATGTTGCTATGTTGCATCCTCACAATGCTATTAACATTCAGCACACATTCTTCAATTCATTCTTTTCTGAAATTCAAAACTATGAAATACTTAGAATCATAGAATCATAGAAGTTACAACATGGAAACAGGCCCTTCGGCCCAACATGTCCATGTCGCCCAGTTTATACCACTACGCTAGTCCCAATTGCCTGCACTTGGCCCATATCCCTCGATACCCATCTTCCCCATGTAACTGTCCAAATGCTTTTTAAAAGACAAAATTGTACCCGCCTCTACTACTGCCTCTGGCAGCTCGTTCCAGACACTCACCACCCTTTGAGTGAAAAAATTGCCCCTCTGGATCCTTTTGTATCTCTCCCCTCTCACCTTAAATCTGTGCCCCCTCGTTATAGACTCCCCTACCTTTGGGAAAAGATTTTGACTATCGACCTTATCTATGCCCCTCATTATTTTATAGACTTCTATAAGATCACCCCTTAACCTCCTACTCTCCAGGGAATAAAGTCCCAGTCTGTCTAACCTCTCCCTGTAAGTCAAACCATCAAGTCCCGGTAGCATTCTAGTAAATCTTTTCTGCACTCTTTCTAGTTTAATAATATCCTTTCTATAATAGGGTGACCAGAACTGTACACAGTACTCCAAGTGTGGCCTCACCAATGCCCTGTACAACTTCAACAAGACATCCCAACTCCTGCATTCAATGTTCTGACCAATGAAACCAAGCATGCTGAATGCCTTCTTCACCACCCTATCCACCTGTGACTCCACTTTCAAAGAGCTATGAATCTGTACTCCTAGATCTCTTTGTTCTATAACTCTCCCCAACGCCCTACCATTAACGGAGTAGGTCCTGGCCCGATTCGATCTACCAAAATGCATCACCTCACATTTATCTAAATTAAACTCCATCTGCCATTCATCGGCCCACTGGCCCAATTTATCAAGATCCCGTTGCAATCCTAGATAACCTTCTTCACTGTCCACAATGCCACCAATCTTGGTGTCATCTGCAAACTTACTAACCATGCCTCCTAAATTCTCATCCAAATCATTAATATAAATAACAAATAACAGCGGACCCAGCACCGATCCCTGAGGCACACCGCTGGACACAGGCATCCAGTTTGAAAAACAACCCTCGACAACCACCCTCTGTCTTCTGTCGTCAAGCCAATTTTGTATCCAATTGGCTACCTCACCTTGGATCCCATGAGATTTAACCTTATGTAACAACCTACCATGCGGTACCTTGTCAAATGCTTTGCTGAAGTCCATGTAGACCACTTCTACTGCACAGCCCTCATCTATCTTCTTGGTTACCCCTTCAAAAAACTCAATCAAATTCGTGAGACATGATTTTCCTCTCACAAAACCATGCTGACTGTTCCTAATTAGTCCCTGCCTCTCCAAATGCCTGTAGATTCTGTCCCTCAGAATACCCTCTAACAACTTACCCACTACAGATGTCAGGCTCACTGGTCTGTAGTTCCCAGGCTTTTCCCTGCCGCCCTTCTTAAACAAAGGCACAACATTTGCTACCCTCCAATCTTCAGGCACCTCACCTGTAGCGGTGGATGATTCAAATATCTCTGCTAGGGGACCCGCAATTTCCTCCCTAACCTCCCATAACGTCCTGGGATACATTTCATCAGGTCCCGGAGATTTATCTACCTTGATGCGCGTTAAGACTTCCAGCACCTCCCTCTCTGTAATATGTACACTCCTCAAGACATCACTATTTATTTCCCCAAGTTCCCTAACATCCATGCCTTTCTCAACCGTAAATACCGATGTGAAATATTCATTCAGGATCTCACCCATCTCTTGTGGTTCCGCACATAGATGACCTTGTTGATCCTTAAGAGGCCCTACTCTCTCCCTAGTTACCCTTTTGCCCTTTATGTATTTGTAGAAGCTCTTTGGATTCACCTTTGCCTGATCTGCCAAAGCAATCTCATATCCCCTTTTTGCCCTCCTGATTTCTCTCTTAACTCTACTCCGGCAATCTCTATACTCTTCAAGGGATCCACTTGATCCCAGCTGCCTATGCATGTCATATGCCTCCTTCTTATTTTTGACTAGTGCCTCAATCTCCCGAGTCATCCAAGGTTCCCTACTTCTACCAGCCTTGCCCTTCACTTTATAAGGAATGTGCTTACCCTGAACCCTGGTTAACACACTTTTGAAAGCCTCCCACTTACCAGACGTCCCTTTGCCTGCCAACAGACTCTCCCAATCAACTTCTGAAAGTTCCTGTCTAATACCATCAAAATTGGCCTTTCCCCAATTTAGAATTTTAACTTTTGGGCCAGACCTATCCTTCTCCATAGCTATCTTAAAACTAATGGAATTATGATCACTGGTCCCAAAGTGATCCCTCACTAACACTTCTGTCACCTGCCCTTCCTTATTTCCCAAGAGGAGGTCAAGTTTTGCCCCCTCTCTAGTCGGGCCATCCACATACTGAATGAGAAATTCCTCCTGAATACACTCAACAAATTTCTCTCCATCCAAGCCCCTAATGCTATGGCTGTCCCAGTCAATGTTGGGAAAGTTAAAGTCCCCTACTATTACCACCCTATTTTTCTTGCAGCTGTCTGTAATCTCCTTACATATTTGCTCCTCAATTTCCCGTTGACTATTTGGGAGTCTGTAGTACAATCCTATCAAAGTGATCTCTCCCTTCTTATTTTTCAGTTCTACCCATATGGACTCAGTGGGCGAACCCTCGGATATATCCCCTCTCACTACTGCCGTGATGTTCTCCCTAATCAAGAACGCAACTCCCCCTCCTCTCTTACCTCCTGCTCTATCTTTCCTATAGCATCTGTACCCTGGAACATTGAGCTGCCAGTCCTGCCCCTCCCTTAGCCATGTTTCAGTAATAGCTATAACATCCCAGTCCCATGTACCCATCCATGCCCTGAGTTCATCTGCCTTGCCCATCAGACTTCTTGCATTGAAATAAATGCAGTTTAATCTAGACTTCCCTTGGTCTTTGCCCTGCTTTCTCAGACCATCTGTCCGGTCATGTTCTGTACACTCTCCCTTACTGCCTTTTGTTTCTGTCACCACTTTATTTCCCACTGACTTCCTGCATCGGTTCCCATCCCCCTGCCACATTAGTTTAAACCCTCCCCAACAGCACTGGCAAACACTCCCCCTAGGACATTGGTTCCAGTCCTGCCCAGATCCAGACCGAGTTGACTTAACTCCCTCATTGTTAGCTCTGAGAATCCACATGCTTTTAAAACCCAAGTTTGTTGTCACGTCATCACTATTTCTTGTCTTCGCTCCATCTTTTCTCTTTTCAATGTTGGTAGATGAACATTGACCCTTCACTTAGGATTCTCAGTAAAAACAGAACTGTACCATTTTGGTCAAGGATAATGCATGGAATGGGAAGATCAAGGAGCAATAGAGGAGAAAGTTATTTTCCCCCAAAAAAGAGGGAGTCTTAGCCTCAACAAAGACTGCTCCTTTCTGATAACAACAGCATCTCTCTCTAAATCTGCTAACAGGCAAGCCGTAATGTTATCAATTTCAGAAGAGTATAAAAAGTAGCATTGATCATAAACCTTGAAAATAATTTACCCTTATCGGTCTGTTGACATTAAAAAAAGCCAATTTAAAAAATGCAAATTAGTTGTGTCTAGTCCTATCTAAAGGAGGCTGATTTGCAGCTATTGCTACCAAAAGTATAAATGCTGCTCCTGGAGTTACTGCTTCAGAGTAAAGGCCATGCACTCGTGTCAAGTCTAATTTCAAATTGGGACCTATCAGTGCAAATTTAAATGAATCTCATTATTTTCACCTGTGTGAGTCATCATTAAAGATGGTCAGGGACTTCTAACATTTGCAGATAACAGGCGATATAGTAAATGTTAACAGCAAGATGGAAGATCTTCAGGACATAGGCACAAAATGTCATAGAACTTAACAGAGCCCTATACCACCTTCTCCACACTGCTATCACATACTAATCTGAGGGTTCCTGTAAACTTCAAAAAACTTTAAAGGACATTGGTGTACATCGGGGTGCAAAGGCACCAAAGAATTTCAATACTGGCAAAAATTCATCAAGAGGACCACGGATTCCAAGGAGAGCTGTGAATATTGTGTTATAGGAACAAATAGAGGGTAATGGGGCAGCTCAGCTCAAGAAGATTCCAGTGATCGTACTGAAGGATTTCAGCGTGACCAGGTATCATTATAATAGAGAGTTGGATTTTCCAAAACCTCCCAAGCAGCGCAATGTTTCAGCAGTCAAGTAAAATAATAGGGGAACAGGAAAGAAAAATGATTCAATAACTGTAATATTTTTGATAGGGCAGTACAGGCAGGCACAGTTTTAAAGGGAGGGTACTTGAGAAGTTACAGTTAAAGGGGTAGAGAGAACACTTTTGGGAAATAGTTGACAAAGAGGAACACCTGGAACACCGAGGAGAGGCAATATAAACTAGAGGGCACAATTCTAAAAGGGGTACAGGAACAGAGAGACTGGGGGTATATGTGCACAAATCATTGAAAGTGGCAGGGCAGGTTGATAAAGTGGTTAAAAAATCATAAGGGATACTGGGCTTAATAAATAGAGACATAGAGTACAAAAGCAAGGAAATCAGACAAACCTTTATAAAACACTGGTTCGACCACAACTGGAGTATTGTGTCCAGTTCTAGGCACCACACTTTAGCAAAGATGTGAAGGCCTTAGAGAGGGTGCAGAAAAGATTTACAAGAATGATTCCAGGGATGAGGGACTTTAGTTACATGGATAGAATAGAGAAGCTGGGGTTGTTCTCCTTGGAACAGAGAAGGTCGAGAAGAAATTTGATAGAGATATTTAAAATCATGAAGGGTTTAGACAGAATAGATAGAGAGAAACTGTTCCCATTGGTGGAAGGATCAAGAACCAGAGGACAGAGATTTAAGGTGATTGGCAAAAGAACCAAAGGTGACATGAGGAAAAACCTTTTTACACAGCGAGTGGTTAGGATCTGGAATGCACTGCCCGAGGGGGTGGTGGAGGCAGATTCAATCATGGCTTTTAAAAGGGAACTGGATAAGTACTTGAAAGGAAAAAACTTGCAGGGCCACGGGGATAGGGCGGGGGAGTTGGACTAGCTGGATTGCTCTTGAATAGAACCGGCATGGACTCGATGGGCCGAATCCATGCTGTAACCTTTCTATGATTCCAAGCCAAATTAAATAAGAACACCCCAGGAAAGTAATACTTAAATGCAGGCATGAGATCGAAGTAAAATAAAAAGGGAACACCTGGAATAAAAAAATGAAAGCAAAGAGGAGCAATGGAAGAAATACAACAAGAAAGGGGAACTGCCATTGCTGTGGGATGTTCACAAATGAGATGTGATAAGCCAGATACAACAGAGGGGCAAAAGTTGGTCAGAAAGCCATGTAGGAGAGCCTGGTTAAAGACACAGTTTTCAGGTTAGAGAGGGATTGTAGTCATAGCCAATTCTTGCTCAGGAAAGTGGATAACCATGTGTATCGTAAGGACAAACCCACAGGATGGTGAGCTGTCCAACTGGAGCTAGAGCAGTACATATTGAGGAAAGATTAGAATGGATACCGAAGGGCACAGGTGCAGACCCAGTGGTGGTAGTCCACATAGAGGTAAATGGCATTGGGAGAAATAATATAGGGGCCTTAAGCGCCACATGTATGAGGGCTGACTCAAAACTGAAGATAAAGGATGCAGAGTAACATTCTCTGATATACTTTTAATATTTGGGAAAAGGAGAGTTCATCAAAAGAATTGAGGAGATAAACAAGTGACTGGCAGCATGGTGTGAGATCAACGCCAACTTCATAAATAACTGGGAATCCTTCCAGAATAAAAAGCACTGGTACAGGAGAGACGGGCCACAGTTAAACCAAATAGGGACAAAGAGACCTGTGAGAAACATTGATGCAGCAATAGAAAATCATTTCAATTGCACAGGCAGGGTGTAGGACAGGGTGGAAGCAGGATCCCAGATGGGACCAATGGCAGCATAGAAAGTAGTCAACAGGTGGGTACAAATTCAGAAACTCAGAGAGACACAAATGAACTAGAAATCAGGAATAAGCAGAGACTAGAGGATGTGAGAGGAGGCAAATATATAATAAAATGTATGTACATACATACTACAAGCTTTAGAAATAAGATACTGAAACTGGAGGCTGTTGTGGCAGTAGGGAACTATATGGTGGGAATCCAGGGGATGGAGATGAATATAACATTCTAAAGTGTTTAGATAAAGCAGAGTAGACAGAAAAGGAGATGGAATAGCCTTATATATGCCAGGTACACCTGGGAGGTAAAAAAAAGTTGCTCATCTGTAATTATCTTGTATTTGTGATATTGTGATGAAACCATGCAACTAAGATTGTTTTAGTGTTTGAAATAATCATTGCTAACTAACCGACTTCCTGAATAACTTTTTTGTTTTGTTCTAAAATGCTAGCCTGTTATTAATTTCTTTCAGACGCTGGGAGGTATTCCTTGGCAAGTGTATTTTCAGCGAGTTCTTGCTGCATCATCAGTTTCTCAAGCACAAAGAACATCTTATATAGCTGGTATTTCCTGCTTCACATTGTCTTTCCCTTCCATCATTATTGGTGCAGTTGCTGTTTCTACAGGTATGAAAAGTAATCCACCATATTGTGAAATGATACAATATACTAGTGTCGTTCATCATGCATGTGAGACACTTAGATAAATTATGATGGTCCTTGACACAAGTGAGTACTGCAAACTAGCCGTCACTCAGACCGTATTGTTTTCGTTCTATTGTCATGTGGCTTCTAAGCAATAAAATGAGCATTCTGGGGAGAGAGGAAACTGGCTGATTGTATGTACACAAAGACCAAAAAATGAACTATACATGCCAATCATAATGACTCCAAATTTCTTGGGGCCTTTTGGAAGGTAGAAACACCAAGACGTCTGGCCACCCATGAGGTACACAGCTGAGCCCAACAGAATTTGCAGGATCAGATTATTTGCATAATGGTTGGCGAGGCAGAGGCACAAGTCCCATGTGAAACGTCATCATAATAATCATCATCCTTCTCCTCCTCCTCCTCTGGCTCTCTGTTGGTTTGGGGATAGGAAACTTGTTGCTGTGAGATTTCAAAGTCTACAGCACTTAAAGTGACAACAGCTTCCTGGAGGGCCAGCAGGTATGTGTTTATCCTCCAACTTCAGTCAGCATGTGGAATTGCAATGAATTATTACCAAAGTAATTTTGTGCTTCTTCAAGTCCCTTTTCACAACAAGCAGCAGAATTTTCAGGAGCCAAAACATTTAATTTCATCCTCATCAACTCACGGAAAGCAGCCCCAACCCATTCTATACTTATAGGGATCATTTCTATCGTTTGTGACTTGAGAAATATGTTCCAAAGTGTGTGGTCCATCATACCAAGAATGTCTAAGCACTGACCGCAAACATTTTCTGATATAAATCTTGAGCTAGAGCAAATGGCAGTGGAAGTGATTGCTGGGATTGCATGGGAGAAAGTTGATGATGGGAGTAACCTGAGCCATTTGGAGGGAGGTGGCAGTGGTGCTGATTGTCACCTCTCTCACCCCCAGTACAGCAGGCCAGTGCTGCAAAAAGTTCAATGACCTGAAAAGAGCAGGCAAGGTAAGAGAACTGCCACCTTTGCCTTTCCACTCTGGCACTACGGACCCTCTAACTCTCACATCTTAAATGGAATGACAAGTATTCCTGCACAGTAGACCGTGGCCTAATGACTCTCTAACCCTGGGATCCGTTCTGAACTCCCCTCACAAGCTGATTTTGCATGCAGCACCTTACAACACCCGCCTCTCCTGTGACAAAGTCCTTCTAGCATTTGTTCTTCTCTCCGGCAGAGTGATCCCTGACATAAGACTGCTGACCCAGGCCATAGAGTTGCTGGAGAGGCATTCCAGCTTGGCTGTCACCGATTGGTGAGCTGATGCCAGTTGTAGGCAATTGAGTGCAAAGCTGTGCTTTCACTTGCTACAGCGCTTTAAAGAACTCAGCTGTCAGAAAATCTCGAGCTGTCTCTATCTCATTGCTTTTCCTGAGTGCTGAACAGTCATTCCTACCTCATTTCCTTTTCTTCCACAGATCAGTCTCAGCAACAGCGGGGGAGGGGGGGGAGATGAGAAGGAGGAGGAGCAGGCTGATGATTATTATGACAATGATGATAACAACATGACAATGAAGAGCCTGATTCCTCTACCTCTGGCCACGGCAGATACCTCCCTATCTCTGTAACCTCCTCCAGCTCTAAACCCTCCGAGATCTCTGCGCTCCTCCAATTCTCGCCTCTTGCGCATTGGATTTTAATCGCTCCACCATTGGTGGCCGTGCCTTCAGCTGTCTAGGCCCTAAGCTCTGGAATTCCCTCCCTAAACCTCTCCATCTCTCTACCTCTCTCTCCACCTTTAAGACACTCCTTAAAACCTACCTCTTTAACCAAGCTTTTGATCACCTGTCCTAATATCTCTTAATGTGGCTCAGTGTGAAATTTTGTTTGATAATAGCTCCTGTGAAGTGCCTTAGGACGTTTTACTACGTTAAAGGTGCTATATAAATGTGACTTCTTCTTGTTGTTGTTGTTGTGGTGGTGGTGCGAGTGTCTACCTGGAGGTGCTTGACAGTAGCCTAAGGCATGTCTCCCTTTATGTGCTAGAGCTCTGCTCAGGGCCTGTAGATAATGACTTGCTTGAGATCAGGAGTTCACCAAGTGTAACACCCTGGATGAGAGTCTGCCTCCTGCCCTTCTATAACATAGTGCTTTGGGCATTTTCACACATTTGAAGTAAAATTTGTTTTCTTCAAGGCCTCCTGACCTTGTATTAAGAAAATACTGATGAAAGCAATTCCAAATGCAAAATATCTCATTTCTTCCAGATTGGAATCAAACAAGTTATGGTTTACCAACCCCAAGTGAAAGACACAAATCGAATATGATATTACCCATTGTCCTTCAATACCTTTGCCCGGTTTACATTTCTATATTGGGAATTGGTGCCATTTCAGCAGCAGTTATGTCATCTGCAGATTCATCACTTTTATCAGCAAGTTCAATGTTTGCACGCAATATCTACAAGACCATTATTAGGAAAAAGGTGAGCATCTGTTTGAATTGTTTAGAAAATGAATTGACGGCAGGGCCCTCTTGGTGTGGAGCAGTGCCTGTAGGGACTGTCGGTCGGCAAACTGCGGGCCCGCAACATAATGGACAGAAAATCTGGCACTGCAGACCCACAATTTCCCAGTGAGTGCTGCTCTGCACCCGAAGCACTCTACTGCAGGATCAGCTATGTTATGAAAACTGAAATGTAAGAATTCCTCTTCTCTTATGTGTGATGATACATGATTTATAGTATTAAAAAAATAAAATCTTGTTAATGTCAGTAGCAGAAGTAGTAGGAGGGCTTCGGGCACTCGAGCTGGTGACTGCCACACTCTGGCTTTGCTTTCACCATTTCAGGTATATGGTTGTGAGAAGTTTGCAGTTGGGTCTTGTGTCTTCAACTTTTGGAAACCATCTATTTTTAGCTGGAGGAGATTATGTAAAAGGATTTGATCTGGAAAAGGCTATAAGTGTACTTTAAAGGCAAACCTTGTCTTGCTAAGAAGTCGTACATCATTTTCATCCCTTAATATAATTTGTACACAGGGACTAGTGGAGATCATAGAATCATAGAATCATAGAAGTTACAACATGGAAACAGGCCCTTCGGCCCAACATGTCCATGTCGCCCAGTTTATACCACTAAGCTAGTCCCAATTGCCTGCACTTGGCCCATATCCCTCTATACCCATCTTACCCATGTAACTGTCCAAATGCTTTTTAAAAGACAAAATTGTACCCGCCTCTACTACTGCCTCTGGCAGCTCGTTCCAGACACTCACCACCCTTTGAGTGAAAAAATTGCCCCTCTGGACCCTTTTGTATCTCTCCCCTCTCACCTTAAATCTATGCCCCCTGGTTATAGACTCCCCTACCTTTGGGAAAAGATTTTGACTATCGACCTTATCTATGCCCCTCATTATTTTATAGACTTCGATAAGATCACCCCTTAACCTCCTGCTCTCCAGGGAAAAAAGTCCCAGTCTGTCTAACCTCTCCCTATAAGTCAAACCATCAAGTCCCGGTAGCATCCTCGTAAATCGTTTCTGCACTCTTTCTAGTTTAATAATATCCTTTCTATAATAGGGTGACCAGAACTGTACACAGTACTCCAAGTGTGGCCTCACCAATGCCCTGTACAACTTCAACAAGACATCCCAACTCCTGCATTCAATGTTCTGACCAATGAAACCAAGCATGCCGAATGCCTTCTTCATCACCCTATCCACCTGTGACTCCACTTTCAAGGAGCTATGAATCTGTACTCCCAGATCTCTTTGTTCTATAACTCTCCCCAACGCCCTACCATTAACGGAGTAGGTCCTGGCCCGATTCGATCTACCAAAATGCATCACCTCACATTTATCTAAATTAAACTCCATCTGCCATTCATCGGCCCACTGGCCCAATTTATCAAGATCCCGTTGCAATCCTAGATAACCTTCTTCACTGTCCACAATGCCACCAATCTTGGTGTCATCTGCAAACTTACTAACCATGCCTCCTAAATTCTCATCCAAATCATTAATATAAATAACAAATAACAGCGGACCCAGCACCGATCCCTGAGGCACACCGCTGGACACAGGCATCCAGTTTGAAAAACAACCCTCTACAACCACCCTCTGTCTTCTGTCGTCAAGCCAATTTTGTATCCAATTGGCTACCTCACCTTGGATCCCATGAGATTTAACCTTATGTTCAGTGACACCCATTAGCTGCACTCCCACTCCCCCCACCCAGGCTAAGTTGTAATATTGTAGGATACAAAAACGCAGTGAAGCCCATCAATGTCTGAAAACTTTCTTGCTATTTTTTCTGTTTGTGTGATATATGCAGAGTAATAATTATAGCACCTGGTGACCTTATTTTTGTTAAAACAAGTCATTTGCTTTTTATTACCAATCCTGGGGAAAATATATGGCTGATAATACGATGCTGGGTGCCTGCTGTACTGAAGCCTGCGTCTTACAGTTCACTCAAGGTGCCCAGTGTGCCCCATTGTAGCAGTGAACACAAAGGGGCTGGATATCAGTGTACAAGCTTTCATCCAGGTTCACCAGGCATCTGACTTTAATGTATACAAAGTAGCTGTCCCATAATACAGCTGGACTACTTGATCAGCAGTCCAGCCACACAGTGCCTGTTTGGAACTTGCTCCCTTGCCTCTTCCCCCTCCCCCCACCACCTACCAGCCTCCGCCCACCCCCCCCAACCATGTTTTACCCAGATTATCAAAATAAACTATTCACGTTGACAAATTAGCATCACATATTATTGCACAAGAATGTAGGCAAATCAATAGGACAGTAGAGATCAGTTAAAGTGTAACCTGTTGCTAACAATATGCATCCAGCAATACTAAAACAGATTATCTGGTCATTATCACATTGCTGTTTGTGGGACCTTGCTGTGCACAAATTGGCTGCCACATTTCCTACATTATAACAGTGATTACACTTCAAAACTACTTTTTCGGCTATAAAGCACTTTGGGATGACCTAAGAGTGTGAAAGGCATTAAATAAATGCAAGTCTTTCTTTCTTTAAAGGAAACCTGAGCAGATGCTGTGCTTAACAGGAGAGGAGAAATCTATTTAAATGGAAAGAGTTGCACATAGGTGTCATTCTCAAAGGAAATGCCTGGATATTGAATTATAGGCGGGATTTGAAAGAAAGGTTCGCCAGCTAATAGTCTCAAGGTTAATCCGATAACATATCCACAGGCTGCTGAGAAAGAAGTGATATGGGTTATGAGGACAACAATAGTTCTGTTTGGAGCTGCAGCTACAACACTGGCACTTCTAACGGACTCGATTTTTGGCCTATTGTTCCTGAGTTCATGGTGACTAAACCATTCTCTCTATGCTACCAAGCAAATTTTCTTCCCTACATAACTGCATTCTAGGTGCACCATCACTGCAAGGACTGCAGGGGTTCAAGGAGAAGGTTTACCACCACCATCTCAAGGCAGTCAGGGATGGGCAATAAATGCAGCTTTGCCAGTGTCGCCCATAACCTGAGAGAAAATGTCAACAAATTCTTTTACGTATTATAAAAAGCTCCCATTAAACGGCATCTAATGTTATGGCGATTAATCTAATTGCATCTTCTCCATTTTATTTCCTCTTCCCTGTTTTCGAATTTATTTCCAGCAATGGTTCAGGTCACTGCACGACACAAAGCTCCACAACTGAGAAAGCAGATAGCTACCATTACGACACTGTGACTGGCAACTGGGAGATGCAGGGGGTGGTGTACCCTCTGGTTTACCTTCCCTGCAGGGAACTATTCTGATCAGTGCTTGTCCACCATATAATGAATGTTGTAAACAATTTTACAACACCAAGTTATAGTCCAGCAATTTTATTTTAAATTCACAAGCTTTCGGAGGCTTCCCCCTTCGTCAGGTGAACGATTTCACATCGTTCACCTGACGAAGGGGGAAGCCTCCGAAAGCTTGTGAATTTAAAATAAAATTGCTGGACTATAACTTGGTGTTGTAAAATTGTTTACAATTGTCAACCCCAGTCCATCACCGGCATCTCCACATCATCACATATAATGAATGTGGTTGGGAAGTAGTCAAATAGGGACTCAAAGCCATGAACCACACTCTACCATACTGGAGTACCATCACCCATTATTTTAAGTTTAATGAAATAAACAAAGTGTTGTTGTATTTTTACTAATCAAACATATTTATTTTATCCACAGGCTGCTGAGAAAGAAGTGATATGGGTTATGAGGACAACAATAGTTCTGTTTGGAGCTGCAGCTACAACACTGGCACTTCTAACGGACTCGATTTTTGGCCTATGGTTCCTGAGTTCAGAATTAGTGTATGCCATACTGTTTCCACAGTTTGTCTGTGTCCTCTTCATCCCAAACACAAATGCGTATGGATCGGCTGCAGGATATGCTATCGGATTAACCTTGAGACTATTAGCTGGCGAACCTTTCTTTCAAATCCCGCCTGTAATTCAATATCCAGGCATTTCCTTTGAGAATGACACCTATGTGCAACTCTTTCCATTTAAAACTTTCACAATGGTGCTGTCCCTTCTTTCTATTGTGGTGTTCTCAGATCTGGCCTCGTTTGTATTTAAGAGAAAGCTTCTACCTGTAAGATTTGATGTTTTCAAGATTACTCATGAAACTCAGGAAGTGTCTGCAACACCAGTGGAGCAAATTGCTATAAATGATCGTAACAATCATAAACTGGAGCCTGACAAGAGCCATATGTAACAATTACTACTTTAGGTCTGCAGATACCTGTTGCCAACAAAGGTGTTGGGGATGAATTTCCTGCTTCTCCGGCTCCACAGCCGTAACTTCATCGGAAGAAGTTGCTCCTCCGATGCTGTTATGACGGCGAAACGGGAGAAGCCCGAGGAAATTTACCCCCATCGTTTTCTAAATATGCATAGTAATTGTGACCTTTTTATGTCAAGATGTAATGCGTTCTATCATTATTGCCAGCGTGACTGAGAGGTTCTTGTCTCCAAGAACCTTTAGCCGCTTACAAACACTGGAGCCTATATTTTCTAATCGGCAATTTGGGTGGAGATCTATAATGCTGGACCTTTCTCATTATGCATTGCACACACATTACCAGGGTCAGAATAAAAACGGGTGGCAGGAATCAGAAAATGGGAATTAGAAGGGGTTAAGGTCAGTTTGCCCTGCGCACCATTTCACAACATTCGTGAAGAAGGCTGAGTGATATTCATACCCATAAAAACTGGGCGTCCAGCGTTGCTAGAGGAACAGCTGTAGACACATGGGGGGGGTAATTTTGACTTCAATGGAAATAAAAATCAGGCGAGATGTAGAACGGATTTGCTATCACCCATTTTACACTATTGCACAAAGTCAAAATTACCCCCATGTTCATTTAAAGAGCCTGGTAAGAAGATTCTTCGGAAAGTGTTGAGGTAATTTCTCAGCCATTTTTTTTAGTGCTTTTTCTGCAGCCACTGATTTCACCCACCCTTCCCCCACAACAGCTCTATTGGTGCCACCAATGGGTCTCTCAATAGGAATCTCCCTGTTTAAGCTTTTTACAGGAAGATGAGGAGAACCAACGAATGGACGCCGGACAGAGCAGACAGTACGAGGGGTGCTCAACGGCCACCCTCCAGTACCCTCACACATGCATCTCCAGATAGAAATGCATTTAACTCACTTTGGCAGAAGATGCTCTGAGTTCCAAGGGAGCCCACGACAGCTGACTTGACAGCAGTTAAATGATATGTGAAGGCCTGACTATTGTAATTCTGGATGTGAGCTCCCCAGTCACAGTGCCTCGTTCTTGCAGTGGTGCTGCATGAAAGAAGAAATGATCAATCAGCAGTATAGCCTGATTGGTTTCACTTTCCAAGATACCACCAACTGTAGCTGTCTGCCCTGGAGTATCTACCTGGCAACCACTGAACTAGGGCCTCATACAGACCTCATGAAAAAGCTGGAGTGTTAGACTATGCCGTTGTGTATTAAAAATGTAACAAGTATAAAAGAATTGTTTTACATTATGTTATCATGAAATGCATTTAATATGTAACCACATGTATTGTATAAATCATACGTTTGTATTAACCACATTTTTTTTAGGTTGCCACATTTGTTCAGTATATTAAAATAGTTAGCTTGGACGATGCGTATTTAAACCCCACAGTTCACACTTTGCTTGAGACATAGAAGAATGTGGCATAAAATCAGAAAATGCTGGAAAAGCTCAGCAAGTCAGCCAGTATCTGTGGAGAGAGAAACAGAGTTCACATTTCAGGCCTTTCGTCAGAATTGGAAGATGTTAAAGAGTTAACAGTTTTTGAGCAAGTACAGAGCAAGGGAAAGGGGGAGGGGGAAAGAACAAAAGGGAAGGTCTCTGATAGGGTGGAGGGCAGGAGTGATTAAATGACAAAAGGGATGATGGTGCAAGGCAAGGAGGGTGGTAATGGGACAGGTTAAGAAAGAAAAGATGGGTCTAGAGGAGCTGTGAATGGCAACAGCAGAACCATTACCAGCACCTGTAGACCCACACAAAAAAAATGGGAGCAGTGGTTATGATCTGAAGTTATTGAAATCAATGTTGAGTCCAGAAGGTTGTAAAGTGCCTAATCGAAAGATGAGGTGCTGTTCCTCGAGCTCCCGTTGAACTTCATTGGAACAGAGTAAGAGGCCGAGGACAGAGAGGTCAGAGTGGAAGTGGGATGGGGAATTAAAATGTCAAGTGACCAGCAGGTCACGGTCACCCTTGAAGACTGAGCAGAATTGTTCTGCAAAGCGAAAACCCAGTCTGCGTTTGGTCTCCCCAAGGTAGGGGAGACCGCATTGTGAGCAGCGAATACAGTACACTAAATTGAAAGAAGTACAAGTAAATCGCAGTTTCACCTGGAAGGAGTGTTTGGGACCCCGGACGGTGGAAAGGGAGGAGGTAAAGGGGCAGGTGTTGCATCTCCTGCGCTCGCACAGAAAGGTGCTGTGGGGAGGAGATTGGGTGTTGGGGGCAATGGAAGAGTGGACCAGGGTGTTGAGGAGGGAGCAGTCCCTTCGGAATGCTGAAAGGGGAGGGGAGGAGAAAATATATTTGGTGGTGGGATAGTGCTGGAGATGGCGGAAATGGCGGAAGACGATACGTTGAATGTGGAGGCTGGTGGGGTGGAAGGTGAGGACAAGGGGGACCCTATCATGGAGGGAGGGGAAGGGGCGAGGGCAGAAGTGCAGGAAATAGGTCAGACACGGCCAAGGGCCCTGTCAACTATAGTGGAGGGGAATCCTCAGTTGAGGAAAAAGGAAGACACATCGGAAGCAGTGGTGTGGAAGATGGCATCGTCAGAACAGATGAGACGGAGACGGAGAAACTGGGAGAAGGGAATAGAGTCCTTACAGGAAGCGGGGTGGGAGGAAGTGTAATTAAGGTAGCTGTGGGAGTCGGTGGGCTTATGGTAGATATTGGTTGACAGCCTATCCCCAGAAATGGAGATAGAGAAGTTGAGGAAGGGAAAGGAAGAGTCAGAGATGTCTGGGAAAGGGTGGGCTACATTCCCCAAATGAGATAAGAAATCATCAGAATTGATGAGGTTAAATGTCTTGCCATTGTCTAAAACACCTTACTGTTATCAGCCTAATTGCCCCAGAAAGTTGATAATATCAAGTCAGTGCTGTCAGCCAGGATCTCTTCAGCAAGTTGGTGAGGCTAAGTCTGGCCTCATCATTAATTTTGATGATGTTAAGTCAGCGTACAGTGTATAAAGGTACAGCTCAAACAAAGGTTCAGGGTAAAGGATCCCCCGGAAGATGCAGACTAGATTTGTCCAGGCGGACTTAAATGCTGGCAGGAGCCTAATGCCTGGGTAGTTGGAAGAATTGAAGAAGTCTGCAGAAGGCAGGATCCGCGGGATCCACGGTGGTGGGGGCCGCAAGAGGCGAGAGGCCAAGCCACGAGCTCCACCCAGCGTGGAAGCAGGTAATATATCTCCAGTATTCATTCTGTAAACTGCTGCTTAAATACTGAGTGTATTAAACTGTTCTTTGCAATAAAGTACTTGCCACTGCAATTAATTGGTATCAACTCGAATCTTTCAGAACTGTGAAGTAAATAGCAGAGCGGGAGCTCCCTAAGTGGTCCTAGACCGTATTCCTAATAGGAGGCTATGGGAATACAAGGCCAAATCTTAAATTGTAGCCAGGATATCTATTCCAGCTCCAAGATGCATGTAAAGGTGGATGAGAGGCTCATTGGGGAGAAATTCATCTCTGTTGTGTCTGTTTTCCGCGTGGAAAACGGAAGCAAAAAGGACCAATTTCGTGAGGCTATGTCCCATGCCCCCATATTGGCCTCATCGATATCCAGGCATCCCAGGCTGCCCCCTTAAACAGGCAATAGTCCTCTTGAATATGTTAATGAGGGGCCCAACGCCTGTTTAAGGACCTTTTCCAGGCCTGCTCCACTCAGGTCTTACAGCGTTTGCTGCGGCCTAACCAGCGGCCACCAACAAATAGGTATGTTTTTCTTCTAATTTTATCTTCACGTGGAGTCAGGAAGACCTGGCGTGCTCCTCCTGACTCCACCGTACTCCTGAGGCTGCTGCCCATCCGTGCCTGCCCCTACCATTCTCCTTACCCCACACCACCACCCCCCACCACGGCCTGCCTTAGGGCCACTGCCAGCAAGACAGCTGGTCCAAATTGGAAATATTCAAACTGGCAAGCTGGCTCTGGAAGTGCGACAGGCGCTGGGGAACAATTTTGGGAGATCCTTGGATGTGCGTTGCCGTCATGCCAACTGTTTCATGCTCGTAGTCAGGCACTGGCCAATTTCCTGGCACTCATCTCGTTGGCGATCTCCTCCCACCGCCTCCTTTCCACTTCCTGCACCATGAATCACAACACTTCTTGCAGCCACAATGCACTTCCCCCGTAAGAGGTTCTGGTTGCCTTTAAGTAATGTCGCGGCCTCCCGATACTGGGACCTCCTCCATGCGTGCAGCCATTGAACTGCGCGGATAGCGCTGGCTGCACGCAGCAGTCATTGTAATGAGCAGGCAGCATGGATTTTACGTGCTGCCACCGCTCGCGCCCCCGCCACTAATCACTCCCCCACCGATCGCTCCCCCACCAACAATCTGTCCCCCACCAACGATTGCCCCTCTGCCAACAATCTCACCCCCTGCCACCAACGATCGCTTTCCCGCCACCAATCTCCCCCCCACCAACGATCACCCCCTGCCCACCAATCTCCCCCCCTACCATTGAATGCCCCCTTCCACCGATCGCTCCCCCACCAATCGCCCACCCGTCACCAATCGCGCCTCTGCCATTGATCTCCCCCTCGCCAGCGATCTCCCCACCCCCGTCACAGATTGCCCCCCCTGCCACCGATCCCTCCTCCGGCCACCAATCGCCCACCCATCACCGATCGCCCCTCTGCCACAGATTGCCTCCCACCCACCGATTGCCCCCGCCGCCACCGATCACTACCAATCGCTCCCCCCCAGAGCTCTGTGATCCCACCCCCGAGGCCATCACTTACCTTTACGCTTATGCTGCACCGTCTTTCGGATGAGACATTAAACCGAGACCCCCTTCTTCCCTCTCAGGTGGATGTAAAAGATCCCATGGCACTATTTCGAAGAAGATCAGGGCAGTTCTTCCCGATGTCCTGGCCAATATTTATCCCTCAACAACACTTAAATACAGATTATCAGTCATCGTCTCATTCCTGTTTGTAGGACCTTGCTGTGCACAATTTGGCTGCCGTGTTTCCTACATTACAACAGTGACTACACTTCAAAAGGACTTAATTGGCTGTAAAGCGCTTTGTGACGTCCTGAGGTTGTGAAGGCACTATATAAATTCATGTCTCTCTTTCAAGTCTTACTTGGGCCGGCAATGCTGACCCACATATGCCACGGCCTGGTGCCATGGCTAAACCTGCCCCTCCTTCATTGCTATATGTTTCCAGCATTATGCAGATTGGATTTGGGACAGGGTTAGTGGTGCATCTACGGGGTGGGCTGAAGTTCTACCCCATCCCAAATCAACCCCCAGAAGGCCTTCCCAGGATTCTGGGTCCCATTGACATTGATCTTGTCTATAATCTTTAGGATCTTAAATATTTCAGTAAGATCGCACAGCATCAACAGGGCATTGGATACAAGCATCACCCATAGAAGGCATCGGCTTCTACTGTTCAAAGGTTGGCTGGGGGGAGGCAAAAAAAGTTTCATTCAGCCAAGGCCTGTACAAGCACTCGCAGAGTGTTGTCTTGCATAGCTCCCCCCCACCACCTGCACCCACCGCCTGCCCCGCCCCATCAAAAAATTGTAGAGATTTAGAAGGAAATTTCGGCCCATTTGACTAGGCTTACATATCTGCACTTGGAGATCTCTCCGTTCAGATGCTACCATTAGAATATAACTCCTCACACTATTCTTTTTCCCAAAATGTACTACTTCACATTTGTCTACATTAAATGAGGTGCCAACCCAGTGAAGCTACAACACAGGACTACATGCTTGCTAAACAGCAGAAGCAACATGCTATAGACAGAGCCAAGCGATTCACTGCCCAAACCCGCAACCTCTACCACCTAGAAGGACAAGGGCAGCAGGCACATGGGAACACAACCAACGGATCAGATCAAAGCTCTGCAGTCCTGCCACATCCAGTCGTGAATAGTGGTGGACAATAAAACAACTAACGGGAGG
Source organism: Heptranchias perlo (assembly GCF_035084215.1). Taxonomy (NCBI): domain Eukaryota; kingdom Metazoa; phylum Chordata; class Chondrichthyes; order Hexanchiformes; family Hexanchidae; genus Heptranchias; species Heptranchias perlo. The sequence continues at coordinate 10,643,417 of NC_090330.1, forward strand.
AGGAGGTTCCATGAACATCCCCATCCTCAATGATGGTAGAGTCCAGCACGTGAGTGCAAAAGACAAGGCTGAAGCGTTTGCAACCATCTTCAGCCAGAAGTGCCGAGTGGATGATCCATCTCGGCCTCCTCCCGATATCCCCACCATCACAGAAGCCAGTCTTCAGCCAATTCGATTCACTCCACGTGACATCAAGAAATGGCTGAGTGCACTGGATACAGCAAAGGCTATGGGCCCCAACAACATCCCGGCTGTAGTGCTGAAGATTTGTGCTCCAGAACAAGCCGCGCCTCTAGCCAAACTGTTCCAGTACATACAACACTGGCATCTACCCGACAATGTGGAAAATTGCCCAGGTATGTCCTGTCCACAAAAAGCAGGACAAATCCAATCCGGCCAATTACCGCCCCATCAGTCTACTCTCAATCATCAGCAAAGTGATGGAAGGTGTCGTCGACAGTGCTATCAAGCGGCACTTACTCACCAATAACCTGCTCACCGATACTCAGTTTGGATTCCGCCAGGACCACTCGGCTCCAGACGTCATTACAGCCTTGGTCCAAACATGGACAAAAGAGTTAAATTTCAGAGGTGAGGTGAGGGTGACTGCCCTTGACATCAAGGCAGCATTTGACCGAGCATGGCACCAAGGAGCCCTAGTAAAGTTGAAGTCAAATGGGAATCAGGGGGAAAACTCTCCAGTGGCTGGAGTCATACCTAGCACAAAGGAAGATGGTTGTGGTTGTTGGAGGCCAATCATCTCAGCCCCAGGACATTGCTGCAGGAGTTCCTCAGGGCTTTGTCCTAGGTCCAACCATCTTCAGCTGCTACATCATAAGGTCAGAAATGGGGATGTTTGCTGATGATTGCACAGTGTTCAGTTCCACTTGCAACCCTTCGGATAATGAAGCAGTCTGTGCCCGCATGCAGCAAGACCTGGACAACATCCAGGCTTGGGCTGATAAGTGGCAAGTAACATTCGGGCCACACAGCGCCAGGCAATGACCATCTCCAACAAGAGAGAGTCTAACCACCTTCCCTTGACATTCAACGGCATTACCATCGCCGAAACCCCCACCAGCAACATCCTGGGGGTCACGATTGACCAGAAACTTAACTGGACTAGTCACATAAATACTGTGGCTACAAGAGCAGGTCAGATGCTGGGTATTCTGTGGCGACTGACTCACCTCCTGACTCCCCAAATCTTTTCCACCATCTACAAGGCACAAGTCAGGAGTGTGATGGAATACTCTCCACTTGCCTGAATGAGTGCAGATCCAACAACACTCAAGAAGCTCGACACCATCCAGGACAAAGCAGCCCGCTTGATTGGCACCCCATCCACCACCCTAAACATTCACTCCCTTCACCACCGGTGCACCGTGGTTGCAGTGTGTACCATCTACAGGATGCACTGCAGCCACTAGCCAAGGCTTCTTCGACAGCACCTCCAAAACCCGTGACCTATACCACCTAGAAGGACAAGGGCATCAGGCACATGGGAACAACACCACCTGCACGTTTCCCTCCAAGTCACACACCATCCCGACTTGGAAATATATCGTCATTCCTTTATTGTCGCTGGGTCAAAATCCTGGAAATCCCTAATAGCACTGTGGGAGAACCTTCACCACACGGACTGCAGCGGTTCAAGCAGGCAGCTCACTCAAGGGCAATTAGGGATGGGCAATAAATTCTGGCCTTGCCAGCGACGCCCACATCCCATGAACGAATAAAAAATCAACTGCATTTGCTACCTACGTACCCAGTGCACTAACCAATCTCCTACTGCAATCTCCTAGGTTTTTCCTCACAGGTTTCTATGCTCCATAATTTGGTATCAGCAGCAAACTTGGTGATCATTCCTCTTGTGTTTATATCCTAATCATTTATATAAATAAATATAAAAGAGGTCCCAGCACAGATTCCTGGGGTACACCACTACCCACACCCCACCAACCCAAAACACATTTATTTTCCCTTACTCCTAGCTTACTGCCCCTAGCCACCTCTCTATCTATGTGGCTACATTGCCATTAATATCAGGAGCTTTAATTTTCATAGCTACCCATTTATTGTGGTATTGTATCAAATGCCTTCTGAAAGCCCATGCATGCAACATCCTCCAGATCCTTTAACTTACACACTTTCCAATTGCCTCAAAAATTCAACACCAACCTAAAAAATTACAACAAAAAAAGTGAGTTTCCTTTCCCAATGAACTGAACCTTTCTTCCATTCTATGGACAAAGCAGAGACCGCCACCTAGTGGAATGCACAAAACTGTAGGCTGAGATTATAGAACCGAGGTGCCCACAATTTTCTGATGCATGTCAGCCTAGATTATGGTGTAAATTTTAGAAGATGCCACGCCACTGGAACATGTCACATCCACTTCCTATTTGCATTCCTTCAGTCATGGTCCCTTAACACTGAGACCACCCTGGTAAAAGTAATCAATGATATTCATGGTGTGTTATCCTCATCCTTCTTGATCTCTCTGGAGCCTTCTACACAATTGACCACACTCATCCTCCTTCACTATTTCTCCTTTGTGATCCAATTCTGTGGCATGTCTTCTGTAAGAATGGTTTAAAACTAGCATGGTCAAGTATTCCGTCTCGCAAGAGGGCGGTGCTAAGGGGGTGCTCATCTCTGGGTTAACAGAACAGACAAGGACACAGATAAGAAGAGCCAGTGCATTCCTAAGAGGAACAAACAGCTTGTAAACAGAGATGAAGGTTGAGGTCATTAGTTGTGTTATGTAAAACAGCTCATCTTGAGTTGCTAAGGTGGCGCCAGCCTGGCAGGATAATTTTTAAAATTTTTTAAAATTCGTTCACGGGATGTGGGCGTCGCTGGCAAGGCCGGCATTTATTGCCCATCCCTAATTGCCCTCGAGAATTAACAACTAGGCGATAAGGACAGAGATGCTTATGAGCAGACCAAAGCAGTCGAATAATATAAAGATAGGGCACGCTGCCTCCCAAAAATTAGACCTCTTGGGACAGTCGGAAGTCCACAGCCCAGCAACTTGAGTCCAGGTTGTATGAACTGCTTGTCATTTAATGTAATACTGAAGACAGACGTAGTGCAATTCTGTTGTAAGTCAATGTTAAAACTTGTTGTTGAATAACCACTCAGGACCAAATCACACGGAAGTTATAGTTGAAGAACTAACAACCCTTCGTTGCAACAGTAACGGGAAAATCCGCTTACATCTTCTCATGGTCCAACCTGTCTCAATACAGTGAGTGCATCTCCTGCAATGCTTTGTGTTCCTATGTCCACATGACAACCTCAAGGTTCCATCCTTGGCTCCCCTTCTGTTCCTTAATTATATGTTGCCCCTCAGTTATGCTATCAGTAAACATGGAGGTCAGCTTTCATATGTATACTGATGGAACCAAACTTTACTTTTCCACTCCCACCCTTGATTCCATGACTGGCACCGTGCTGTCCAATTGCTTGTCAAACATGAATCCGTGGAAGTGCCAAAATTTCTTACCAGCTTAACATTCGCCAGATGAAAGCCACCTTGCTCGCTAAACTGCCAGTAAGTCCTGTTCTTGGATGCAGGGCTGCAGGAGGCTGCAAAGATGAGCAAGGGCAAGGGCAAGACCGTGGAGGGATTTGAAGATGAGGACAAGGAGTTTGAAATCAATCCACCGAGGATGCGGAGCCAATGAGGGTTGGCAAAGATCGAGGTGTTAGATGAGCAGCCCTTAATCCCATTCACTTTGCTCAATGCCCGCTCAAATCCAACCTGGCGGTGTGCAACCTTGATGCTCATCCCTGAGGTGAGTTTCAAACCCCACATTTAGTCTATGAGATCCTAATTCTGTCTCAGCAGCATTGCCCATGTCTGTCCCCACCTCAGCCTCGCTGCCGCTGAAATTTTTATCCTCACTTCCGTCACCTCCAATATTAACTCTTCCAACTCTCTCCTCACTGAGTTCCACCCTACAATTTATCCAGATCTCCACCACTAGCACCCCATTCCATGCAAAATTTCACTCACCTAACACCTTGATCATTGCCAACCTTTGCTGGCTCCCCATTCCTCAGCTCATTGATTTCATAGAGTCATAGAGTCATAGAGTTATACAGCACGGATAGAGGCCCTTCGGCCCATCGTGTCCGCGCCGGCCATCAAGCCCAGTCTAATCTACTCCCATATTCCAGCATTTGGTCCGTAGCTTTGTATGCTATGGCATTTCAAGTGCTCATCCAAATGCTTCTTGAATGTTGTGAGGGTTCCTGTCTCCACAACCCTCTCAGGCAGTGAGTTCCAGACTCCAACCACCCTCTGGGTGAAAAAGTTCTTTCTCAAATCCCCTCTGAACCTCCCGCCTTTTACCTTGAATCTATGACCCCTTGTTATAGAACCCTCAACGAAGGGAAAAAGCTCCTTAGTATCCATCCTATCTATGCCCCTCATAATTTTGTACACCTCAATCATGTCCCCCCTCAGCCTCCTCTGCTCCAAGGAAAACAAACCCAATCTTCCCAGTCTCTCTTCATAGCTGAAGCGCTCCAGCCCTGGTAACATCCTGGTGAATCTCCTCTGCACCCTCTCCAAAGCGATCACATCCTTCCTGTAGTGCGGCGACCAGAACTGCACACAGTACTCCAGTTGTGGCCTAATCAGTGTTTTATACAGCTCCATCATAACCTCCTTGCTCTTATATTCTATGCCTCGGCTAATAAAGGCAAGTATCCCATATGCCTTCTTTACCACCTTATCTACCTGTTCCGCCGCCTTCAGGGATCTGTGAACTTGCACACCAAGATCCCTCTGACCCTCTGTCTTGCCTAGGGTCCTCCCATTCATTGTGTATTCCCTTGCCTTGTTAGTCCCTCCAAAGTGCATCACCTCGCACTTTTCCGGGTTAAATTCCATTTGCCACTGTTCCACCCATCTGACCAACCCATCTATATCGTCCTGCAGACTGAGGCTATCCTCCTCGCTATTTACCACCCTACCAATTTTTGTATCATCAGCGAACTTACTGATCATACCTTTTACATTCATATCCAAGTCATTAATGTAGACCACAAACAGCAAGGGACCCAGCACAGATCCCTGTGGTACCCCACTGGCCACAGGCTTCCAGTCACAAAAACAACCTTCGACCATCACCCTCTGCCTTCTGCCACGAAGCCAGTTTTGTATCCAAAGTGCCAAGGCACCCTGGACTCCATGGGCTCGTACCTTCTTGACCAGTCTCCTGTGCGGGACTTTATCGAAGGCCTTACTGAAATCCATGTATACCACATCCACTGCGTTACCCTCATCCACACGCCTAGCCACCCCCTCAAAAAATTCAATCAAATTAGTCAGACATGATCTTCCCTTGACAAAGCCATGTTGACTATCCCTGATTAATCCTTGCTTCTCCAAGTGGAGACTAATTTTGTCCTTCAGAATTTTTTCCAATAATTTTCCTACCACTGATGTTAGGCTCACTGGCCTGTAGTTCCCCGGTTTTTCCCTACTCCCCTTCTTGAATAATGGTACTACATTAGTGGTTCTCCAGTCCTCTGGCACATCCCCTGTGGCCAGAGAGGTTCTGAATATATGTGTCAGAGCCCCCGCAATCTCCTCCTTTGCCTCACACAGTAGCCTGGGATACATTTCGTCCGGGCCTGGGGATTTATCCATTTTTAGGCCTGCTAAAACCGCCAATACCTCCTCCCGCTCGATGTTAATATGTTCGAGTATATCACAGTCCCCCTGTCGTATATCTATGTCTACGTCGTCCTTCTCCATAGTGAAAACAGATGCAAAAAATTCATTTAGAACCCCTCCTACATCTGCCGGCTCCACACACAGATTGCCATTTTTGTCCCTAATGGGCCCTATTTTTTCCCTAGTCATCCTCTTACCCTTAATATACTTATAAAACATCTTCGGATTTTCCTTTATTTTGCTCGCCAGTGTTTTTTCATGGCCCCTCCTTGATCTCCTAATTTCCTTTTTAAGTATCCCCCTGCACTTTTTGTACTCCTCTAGGGCTTCCTCCGTCCTTAGCCTTTTGTATCTGCCAAAAGCCCTCCTTTTTTTCCTAATCCATTCTCGTATATCCCCTGACATCCAAGGTTCCCTGGAGTTCTTGGAACCACCCTTGACCTTTACGGGAACATGTTGCCATTGTATGGTCTCAATCTCCCTTCTGAAAGACTCCCATTGCTCCGATGCGGATTTTCCTACAAGCAGCTGATCCAGTCCATTTTGGCCAGATCCTGCCTTATCCTATTAAAATCGGCCTTCCCCCAATTTAGAACCTTTATTTCCGGCCCCTCCCTGTCCTTTTCCATGACCACCTTAAATCTTACCGAATTATGGTCACTGTCACCAAAGTGCTCACCTACTAGCACTTCTTCCACTTGGCCGGCCACATTCCCTAGAATTAGGTCCAGTACCGCCCCCTCTCTTGTAGGACTTTCTACATGCTGGCTCAAAAAGCTCTCCTGGATGCACGTTAAAAATTTTGTACCCTCTAAGCCTTTTACACTCTGAGTATCCCAGTTAATATTGGGGAAGTTGAAATCCCCCACTATTATTTCCCTATTATTTGCACAATTTTCTGAGATTTGCCTACATATCTGTTCCTCTATCTCCCCCTGACTGTTTGGGGGCCTATAGTACACTCCCATCAAAGTGCTTGCCCCCTTTTTGTTTTTAAGCTCCACCCATATGGCCTCATTTGAGGAACCTGCTAATATATCATCCCTCCTTATGGCAGTAATTGATTCTTTAATTAATATTGCGACCCCCCCCCTCCTCTTATACCTCCCCCTCTGTCTCGCCTGAAGAGTCTGTACCCCGGAATATTGAGCTGCCAGTCTTGCCCCTCCCTCAACCATGTCTCTGTGACAGCAACAATATCATACTCCCATGTGTTTATCAACACCTTCAGTTCATCCACCTTATTCGCAAGACTCCTTGCATTAAAATAGATGCCATCCAGCCTTGCTCTTACATATTTGCCCTGTCTTCCAAGCTGACTTGTTTTTTTCTCAATATTTGGCTGCACATCACCCCCTATTGTAGCTCCACTCTGTATCCCATCCCCCTGCCAAGTTAGTTTAAACCCCCCCCAACAGTGCTAGCAAACCTCCCCGCAAGGATATTTGTCCCGCTCTGGTTCAGGTGCAACCCGTCCGACTTGTACAAGTCCCACCTTCCCCAGAAGCAGGCCCAGTGATCCAGGAAACTGAAACCCTCCCTCCTGCACCAACTCTTTAGCCACGCATTCATCTGTTCTATCCTCCTATTTCTATACTCACTAGCCCGTGGCACTGGGAGTAATCCAGAGATTACAACCTTTGAGGTCCTGCTCTTTAATCTGCTACCTAGCTCCCTAAATTCTTGATGCAGGACCTCATCTCCCTTCCTACCTATGTCGTTGGTCCCAATGTGGACCACGACCTCTGCCTGCTCACCCTCCCCCTTGAGAATGCCCTGTAGCCGCTCAGTGACATCCATGACCCTGGCACCAGGGAGGCAACAAACCATCCTGGAGTCATGTTTACGGCCACAGAAACGCCTGTCTGTTCCCCTTACGATAGAATCCCCTACCACTATAGCTCTTCCACTCTTTTTCCTCCCAGCCTGTGCAGCAGAGCTACCCCTGGTGCCAGGAAGTTGGCTGCTGCTGCCCTCACCTGATAAGTGATCCCCCTCAACAATATCCAAAGCGATATATTTGTTTGAGAGGGGACGGCCACAGGGGACCCCTGCACTGCCTGCCTGCTCCTCTTTCTCTGCCTGGTGGTCACCCACTTACTTCCTGCCTGTACAACCTTTACCTGCGGTGTGACCATCTCACTAAACGTGCTATCCACGACGTTCTCAGCATCGCGAATGCTCCATAATGAATCCATCCGCAGCTCCAGTGCCGCAATGCGGTTTGTCAGTAGTTGCAGCTGGATACATTTCCCGCACACATGGTCGTCAGGGACACCGGAAGGGTCCCTGATTTCCCACATAGAGCAGGAAGAGCATAACACTGGGCTGGGCTGTCCTGACATGACTTACCCTTTAACTAATTAATTCAAATTAAATGAATCCCACCAATTTCACTTCAATTAAAAAGGTATACTCAAGGGCCCTTGCTGAACAGCAGTCCCCCACTACACAACAGAGACCCAAGAATCCACAAACTCTAACCTTAGACAAATTCAGCAGGAAAATACTCACCAACCAATCACTTACCTCTTCCTTGGTGACGTCCCACTTTGGATTACTTTTTGCTTCTTATTTATCTTAGGTCCAGGAGTTAAGTCCCTGAAAACAAAATATAAAAACGAACCTACCCTTTAAATTCCCTCTACCCCCCAAAAGGTTAGAGGAGGTGGGAGGGTGGGAGTCACTACTAGTGTAGTGTCTCGGGTTTAGCAACCGCTCCACCTATATACGGGTACCAATGAATTGGCCCCGCCCCCTGCCTTTGAAAAAGCCGCGAAGCTCCTTCCCCGCTGGGGAAAAAGACTCCCGTAGGTGAGTTTAATCACTCACCTCAGGCCTCCGCTGCTCCCTTTATCGACTCGCCAATCACCTACCCGCTGTCCTGTGACGTCACTCCTTGTTTTTTTCACCTATTGCCTCTCTGTAGTCTCCGAGTCCCGCGCTCTCTCCTCGGTCCGCTCCCGCCTGTAGCTCCGCTCCGAGTGCGAGTAGGCCCTCGAGCCTGGGCCTTTAGTAGTCTCCGAGTCCCGCGCTCTCTCCTAGGTCCGCTCCCGCCTGTAGCTCCGCTCTGAGTGCGAGTAGGCCCTCGAGCCTGGGCCTTTAGTAGTCTCCGAGTCCCGCGCTCTCTCCTCGGTCCGCTCCCGCCTGTAGCTCCGCTCCGAGTGCGGGTAGGCCCTCGAGCCTGGGCCTTTAGTAGTCTCCGAGTCCCGCGCTCTCTCCTAGGTCCGCTCCCGCCTGTAGCTCCGCTCCGAGTGCGGGTAGGCCCTCGAGCCTGGGCCTTTAGTAGTCTCCGAGTCCCGCGCTCTCTCCTAGGTCCGCTCCCGCCTGTAGCTCCGCTCCGAGTACGAGTAGGCCCTCGAGCCTGGGCCTTTAGTAGTCTCCGAGTCCCGCGCTCTCTCCTCGGTCCGCTCCCGCCTGTAGCTCCGCTCCGAGTGCGGGTAGGCCCTCGAGCCTGGGCCTTTAGTAGTCTCCGAGTCCCGCGCTCTCTCCTAGGTCCGCTCCCGCCTGTAGCTCCGCTCCGAGTGCGGGTAGGCCCTCGAGCCTGGGCCTTTAGTAGTCTCCGAGTCCCGCGCTCTCTCCTAGGTCCGCTCCCGCCTGTAGCTCCGCTCCGATTTCAAAATCCTTTTTCTCATCTGCCCCACTTCATTCCCCCGAACTATTTCCTTCCTGATTGGGCTGGAAATACTGTTCCAGAAAGTTCTCTTAAACACATTTCAGGAAATCCTCCCCCTCTTTGCCCTTTACACTGTTACTGATATTGGGATACATTAGGATAATTGACGTCCCCTATTATTACTACTCTATACTTCTTGCATCTTTCTGTAATTTGCCTGCAAATTTGCTCTTCTATCTCCTTCCCACCAATTGGTGGCCTATAGTATACACCCCAGTAGTGAAATAGCTCATGAAGGTAGGAGGACAGGTAGATAAGGTGGTTAAAAAGGCATACAGGATACTTTCCTTTATTAGCCGAGGGATAGAATATAAGAGCAGGGAGGTTATGCTAGAACTGTATAAAACATTGCTTAGGCCACAGCTTGAGTTCTGGTCACCACATTACAGGAAAGATGTGATTGCACCAGAGAGGGTACAGAGGAGATTTACGAGGATGTTGCCAGGACTAGAGAATTTTCGCCATGAGAAAAGATTGGATAGGCTGGGGTTATTTTCTTTGGAACAAAGGAGGTTGAGGGGAGATTTAATTGAGGTATATAAAATTATGACGGGACTAGATAAAATGGATAGGGAGGATCTATTTTCCTTAGCAGAGGGGTCAGTGACCAGGGGGCATAGATTTAAAGTAATTGGTAGAAGGATTAGACAGGAGCTGAGGAGAAATGTTTTCACCCAGAGGGTGGTGGGGGTCTGGAACTCACTGCCTGAAAGGGTGGTAAAGGCAGAAACCCTCATTGCATTTAAAAAGTACTTGGATGTGCACTTGAAGTGCTATGGACCAAGTACTGGAAAGTGGGATTAAGCTGGATAGCCTTTTTCGGCCTGCACGTTCATGATGGGCTGAATGGCCTCCATCTGAACCGTAACTTTCTATGATTCTATGATTCCTCTATTGTTCCTTAATTCTAACCAACTAGATTCTATCTTTAACCCCTCAACTACATCATCCCTTTCCAGCGCTATAATAGTTTCTTTGATCAATACTGCCACTACCACCCCCCCAACCCTTTCTTCCTTCCCTATCTTGCCTGAATATCTTGCAGTAAAGAAAGAACTTGCATCTTTATAACACTTTTCACAACCTCAGGACATCCCAAAGCACAATGAAGTACATGTTGAAGTGTAGTCACTGTTGTAATGTAAGAAACAAGGCAGCCAATTTGCACACAGCAAGATCCCACAAATAGCAATGTGATAATGATCAGATAATCTGGTTTTGTGGTGTTGGTTGAGGGATAAACCTTGATCAGGACACCAGGGAGAACTCCCCTACTCTTCAAATAGTGCCATGATACCTACATCCACTTAAGAGGGCAGGTGGGGCCTTCGTTTAACAGCTCATCTGAAAGATGGTGTAGCATTATCCTCAGTACTGCATGAAAGTATCAGCCTGGATTATGGGCTTACGTCTCTGGAATGGGTCTTTGAACCCACAACTTTCTGACTTAAAGGCGAGAGTGCTACCCACTGACCCACGGCTGACACCGTGACTTAGCCTGATACACAGTCACACACAGCTACATAGAACGTAATGGACACATTCTTGTGAGGGGCAAAGGAAGGGCATCCAAAGCTAGAGCTCCCTGGATGACTAAAGATATGGAGATTAAAATGAAACAGAAAAAGGAGGCTTATGACAAACGTAAGATTTATAATACAGTAGAGAACCAGGCTAAATACAGAAAGTACAGAGAAGATCTAAAAAAGAGAAGTAAAGGGGAAAAGAGAGAGTATGAGAATAAATTAACGGCTAACATGAAAGGGAACCCATAAGTCTTTTATAAACATACAAATAGTAAAAGGGTATCCAAAGCAAGGGTGGGATCAATTAGGGACAAAAAGGGAGATCTTCTTGTGGAGGCAGAGTGTATGGCTGAGGTACTAAATAAATACTTTGCATCGGCCTTCACTAGAGAAGATAATGCTGTCAATGTAACAGTAAAGAAGGAGATAGTAGTGATACTGGATAGGATATAAATAGATAAAGAGGAGATACTTAAAAGATTGGCAGTACTCAAAGTAGAAAAGTCACCTGGTCCAGATGGGATAGAAACATAGAAACATACAAAATAGGAGCAGGAGTAGGCCATTCAGCCCTTCGAGTCTGCTCTGCCATTCACTATGATCATGGCTGATCCTCTATCTCAATACCATATTCCCGCTCTCTCCCCGTACTTCTTGATGCCTTTTGTGCCTAGAAATCTATCTAGCTCCTTCTTAAATATATTCAGTGACTTGGCCTCCACAGCCTTCTGTGGTGGGGAATTCCACAGGTTCACCACCCTCTGAGTGAAGAAATTTCTCCTCATCTCAGTCCTAAATGTCTAACCCCATATCCTGAGACTGTGACCCCTCCTTCTGGACCCCCCAGCCAGGGGAAACATCCTCCCTGCATCCAGTCTGTCTAGCCCTGTCAGAATTTTATATGTTTCAATGAGATCCCCTCTCATTCTTCTAAACTCGAGTGAATACAGGCCGAGTTGACCCAATCTCTCCTCATATGACAGTCCTGCCATCCCAGGGATCAGTCTGGTGAACTGCACTCCCTCTATGGCAAGTATATCCTTTCTTAGGTAAGGAGACCAAAACTGAACACAATACTCCAGGTGTGGTCTCACCAAGGCCCTGTATAACTGCAGTAAGACATCCTTGCTCCTATACGTAAATCCTCTTGCAATGAAGGCCAACATACCATTTGCCTTCCTAACTGCTTGCTGCACCTGCGTGTTTGCTTTCAGTGACTGGTGTACAAGGACACCCAGGTCACTTGTACATCAACATTCCCCAATCTATCACCAGTTAAATAATACTTTGCCTTTCTGTTTTTCCTTCTGAAGTGCATCCTAGGTTACTGAGGGAAGCAAGGGTGGAAATTGCAGACGCTCTGGCCATAATCTTCCAATCCTCCTTAGATATGGGAACGGTGTCAGAGGACTGTGGGATTGTAAATGTTATAACCATGTTCAAAAAAACCCGGCAATTACAGGCCAGTCAGCCTAACATCGGTGGTGGGGAAACGTTTAGAGACAATAATCCGGGACAAAATTAATTGGCACTTGGAAAATATGAGCTAATAAATGAAAGTCAGCATGGATTTGTTAAAGGAAAATTGTGTTTGACTAATTTGATTGAGTTCATTGATGAAGCAACGGAGAGGGTTGATGAGGGTAGTGCGGTTGATGGGTATGTGGACTTTCAAAAAGCATTTGATAAAGTAACACATAATAGACTTGTTAGCAAAATTAAAGCCCATGGAATTAAAAGGACAATGGCAGCATGGATACAAAATTAGCTAAGGGACAGAAAGCAGAGAGTAGTGGTGAACGGTTATTATTCAGATTGGAGGGGAGAAAACAGTAGTGTTCCCCAGGGGTCAGTATTAGGCCCACTGCTCTTTTTGATATGACCTGGATTTGGGTATAGAGGGTATAATTTCAAAGTTTGCAGATGACGCAAAACTCGGAAATGTAGTAAACAATGTGAAGGATAGTAACAGACTTCTGGAGGACATAGACGACTGGTGAAATGGGCAGAGACGTGGCAGATGAAATTTAAACGCAGAGAAGTGTGAAGTGATACATTTTGATAGGAAGAATGAGGAGAGGCAATATAAACTAAATGGTACAATTTTAAAGGGGGTGCAGGAACAGAGAGACCTGGGGGTGCACATACACAAATTGTTGAAAGTGGCAGGAAAAGTTGAGAAGGTTGTTAAAAAAGCATATGGGATCCTGGGCTTTATTAATAGAGGCATAGAATACAAAAGCAAGGAAGTTATGCTAAACCTTTATAAAATACTGGTTAGGCCTCAGCTGGAGTATTATGTTCAATTCTGGGCTTTAGGAAGAATAATCCGGGACAAAATTAATTGGCACTTGGAAAAGTATGGGCTAATAAATGAAAGTCAGCATGGATTTGTTAAAGGAAAATCGTGTTTGACGAACATGATTGAGTTCTTTGATGAAGTAATGGAGAAGGTTGATGAGGGTAGTGTAGTTGATGTTGTGTATATGGACTTTCAAAAGGCATTTGATAAAGTACTGTACACCACACTTTAGGAAGGATGTCAAGGCCTTAGAGAGGGTGCAGAAGAGATTTACTAGAATGGTGCCAGAGATGAGGGACTTCAGTTATGTGGAGATACTGGAGAAGCTGGGTTTGTTCTCCTTAGAACAGAGAAGGTTAAGGAGAGATTTAACAGACGTGTTCAAAATCATGAACGGTTTTGATAGAGTAAATAAGAACAAACTGTATCCAGTGGCAGAAGGGTCGGTAACCAAAGGACACAGATTTAAGGTGAGCGTTAAAAGAACCAGAGGCGACATGAGGAAACATTTTTTTACGCAGCGAGTTGCAGTGATCTGGAATGAACTGCCTGAAAGGGTGGTAGAAGCAGATTCAATAGTAACTGTCAAAAGGGAATTAAATAAATACATGCAGGGAAAAAATTTACAGGGCTATGGGGAAAGAGCAGGGGAGTGGGACTAATTGGATAGCTCTTTCAAAGAGCCAGCACAGGCACGATGGGCAAAATGGCCTCCTTCTGTGCTGCACCTACTATGATACTATGATTTATAAGCGGATGCTAAGTCATGAATTGCACGAATGGCACGTAGACGTGATGCTACATTTAATACCTTGCATCATGTGTTCTAACATCTTACGCCAAGGTGAAAGGTCATGAGCAGATATAAGGTCCCAATAAAAATTAGTCTGATTACAGGGTGAATTGGAATGGAAGTAGCTTCCTGTACTATACTACACTCACTGTGCTATATTAACCTCAGTTACCTATGTGAAGCCTGATAAAACAAGCTAATCGTGTACTGACATAACATGCGTAATTATAGGGTAGTGTACTGGCCAGCAACATGATTCTGTCTACTGTTGCATCTGTGTGAAAAATCGGAGTCCCCTTGTGCCTTAACAAAATGTTTATATATACATAAATGCTTAGCACTGAATTCAAACTTGGCAATGAAGTGGGCAAGGGCTATAGTTGTACACAGGTGAGCTGTACAACAGAAACTTACTTTTGACAAGAGATCTTACAGCACAGAGGTGGTGAGGGTGAATTCATTTTTGCCCATTCTGGTGTATATTTATCAGTGCTCACTGGAAGTATTGTTAAACTATTTGGTTTGGGGGAGGGGGTCATACTTGAAATCCTTAGATGTAGTGTTCAGTATTGCTGTGTTGATAGGAGGAGGGCAATGTCTGTCTGTGTTTCCAGCTGATTTAGAGAACCTTATCAAGCGGCCTACAGTTGGGTTCAGTCATTGGTTTTGACTTCAGGCCAACACTAGAGATAAACACAAAGCTAAAATCTTAAGAGAAAATAAAGCTTATTCCCAGAAAGTGGATTGATTAAATTTCTCCCTTAACGTCTATACCTCAACAATTGTCAAATAAATAAATTCAACATTAAAGGGCTGATTCCATGATTGAAGCCTCTGGAATGGCGCTGCACTCCCAGAGAATACAAGTTGGGAAATTGCGAGCCTGCAGCCTGTGGTGATCCATCCTTAAAATGAATGGGCGGAAAATCCCAGGGCTGTGGGCCCACAATTTCCCGATTTCCATGCTCTGCTAGTCCCATTCTATGCCGGGAGCTCCTAATCATGGAAACAGCCCTTCAATTCTTTCCTAATTCTAACGCCTACTCATTCCCCTCCCCTGCCTCCCTCCCTGGTGTGCTTGTGTCAGCCATGGCTCAGTGGGTAGCACACCCCCCCCTCTGGATCAGGAAGGTTGTGGGTTCAAGTACCTGCTCCAGAGGCTTGGGCACAAAATCTAGACTGACATGCCCAAGTGCAGCACTGAGGGAGTGCTGCACTGCTGGAGGATGAGCTATAAAACCAAGGTCCAGTCTACCCTCTTAGGTGGATGTAAAAGATCCCATGGCACTGTTTTGATAAAGAACTGGGGAATTCTCCCCAGTGTCCAGGCCAATATTGATCCCTCAACCAACATCACTATAAACAGATTATCTTGTCACTATCTCATTGCTGTTGGCGGGACCTTGCTGTGCACAAATTGGCTGCCGTGTTTACAACAGTGATTACACTTCAAAAATACTTCATTGGCTGTAAAGTATTTTGGGACGTCCTGAGGTCGTAAAAGGCGCTATATAAATGCAAGTTCTTTGTTTACCATCAACTGTGGTGAAGACTGATGGTAAATCATCTGCTGGCCACGCTGAACTAGATCCCAAACGGTAGAGATGTCTCTGTGCGCTGTGCTTTAACCCATTCAAAATGGCGCCCAGAGGAACTGGTGCCCCTAAATGTTGGGATAAGAGTAGCCCTGGGATGACTGGCTTGATAGTCCCTCCCTCCGTGTGGAGAAATGACTGGCCACCGTTAGCTGCTTCTTCGCAATAACAGCGACTGGAAGCAGCAGCTCATTAGTGAGTGCTTCGTAATGAGTCATTGTGCACCTGGCCTGTCAAAGATAAACAGTTCCAGCATTGCGATTTATGAATCAAGTCAGCTGCAAGTGAGCAATAAGTGCAAGTGAGGCCCTCTAGTGGGGACTCTGAAGCTGTCCCCTACCAGGCAGGGCTTCAGTTCTACGGCACTCTCCTGCCCATGTGGACCATTGTAAACCTTTCCCTGAGAGGTTATAGGAGCTGCTTGACTGAATATTCTGCCAATTTTTTTTTTTATCTCTCCACACTCTTTATGCACGCGATGTCTGGAAATGTTACTGCATACAATTGCTGTTAAACCTGCCTGAAGGATTTAAACATATGTTATCCAGTCAAGAGGGAATAAATTGCCTCCTATTCATTTCAATTTAATTATCACTGAATCAGTGCAGTTCATGAACTGTCTAACATTATAGCACAAAAATGGGCTGTAGACGGATAATATCCCTTATCGGGGTTTGTAATGATATCATGTGAGTCTTTAGGTATTAACCTGGGTTCAGTGGTAGCACTTTTACCTCTGAGTCAGAAGGTTGTGGGTTCAAGTCCCACTCCAGAGAGTTGAGCACAGAATCTAGGCTGACACTCCAGTGCAATGCTAAGGGAGTGCTGCACTGTTAGAGGTGCCGTCTTTCAGATGAGACCTTAACTCAAGGTCCTGTCTGCCCTCTCAGGTGGACATAAAAGATCCCAGGACATTATTTCAAAGAAGAGCAGAAGAGTTCTCCCTGGTGTCCTAACCAATATTTATCCCTCAACCAAAACCTAAAACAGATTATCTGGTCATCGTCACATTGCTGTTTGTGGGACCTTGCTATACGCAAATTAGATGCTGCATTTCCTACATTACAACCGTGATTACACTTCAAAAGTACTTCATTGGCTGTGGGATGTCCTGAGGTCGTAAAATGCGCTATATAAATGCAAGTTCTCTCTTTCTTTCCTTCCTTTTCTTTTCTTACTTCAGAACACTGCTTTTGTACAGATCAGAGGTTGTTGGGATTGGACAAACCCAATGCTATCATATGCATCTACCAATGCCTCCTTCCACCGCCCTAACAAGGAAGAGAGCGCCACTAAAACTAACAGTCTGCCCGAAACTTGCTGGTCTTCCAGTGCACGGAGCTGTCCTCGACCGAGTGTTGCAGACTGGCACATTCCAAGGTCCAGGACTACGTGCTCAGGGACGCACTGAAGCTAGGTGCGGCCGCCGCAAAGGCTCTGTGGGGAAAGGCAACCATTTAGAGCCTTCCCGCTATTGTATACCGAGGGGCTGCAATCAGGGAAACCCCCCAGGCAAAATGTAAAATTCAAATTGCTGTAATGCACCTGTAATACACCTGTAATTAATCTGAAATCAATAATCTGTATTGAGTGTATTGCAATGAGACACCCCAGAGTGTCATGAACTGTAATTATGCACAATGTGTTCATTGAACTGTACTTGATTTAACCTGCAAATTGTATAATCTGTATTGTGTACGATTGGAATGTGATATGACAAATGTATTGTATGTTTTTGCTACAAATTTTATGAATAAAGTATATTTTTTGAAAAAAAAATCAGTTCAGGCTGAAAGAAATCAGCCTGAAAGAAACCAGCCGTCATGGCGTGTTTTAGGTGGGCCAGTGGACAGTGCAAGCCTGCACTCCAGGGTCAATCCTGGGCCTACATATAATCGAGGAATGAGGGGAGTCACAAACAGCAATGTGATAATGACCAGGTCTTCTGTTTTAATGATGTTGGTTGAGGGACAAATGTTGGCCAGGACACTGGGGAGAACTCCCCTGCTCTTCTTCGAATTGTGCCATGAGATACCTTTGCGCCACCTGTGATAGAGCAGACAGGACCTCGGTTTAACGTCTCAACCAAAATGAAGCACCTCCAACAGCGCAGCACTCCATCATCCTAGATTATCTGCTCAAGTCTCTGGACTGGGACTTGAACCCACAACCTTTTAGACTCAGGGGTAAGATTGCTACTACTGAGCCAAGGTTGACATAATAATCTCTATCTGATTCCCAGATATTAAATTAATGGACAGAGCAAGGGTGTCCAAAAACTTTAACAATTCATATGCTAATATTGCAAACTGGTTTGTATTTCTAACCTGTTAATTTTTTTGCATAATATTCATTCAATAGCTAATAAAAGTTTTCCATTTGGCCAGTTGGAGGATGCAAGATGTGATTATTGTGCAGTAGTGACGAATACTATATTTGGCCACTGGAGGGTGATCTTCCCTTTCATATGTTCACAGTCACATAGACTTTATTAAACTTTGCTGATCCTACCTCACCTGATGGTTAAAGTATGTTACAGGGCCTTATAGACCAGATGATCTCATGAGAACATAAGAACATAAGAAATAGGAGCAGGAGTAGGCCAATCGGCCCCTCGAGCCTGCTCCGCCATTCAATAAGATCATGGCTGATGATCCCAACCACAAATCTAAAGAACACAAGAAGTAGGAGCAGGACCCGGCCACATAGCCCCTGGGCCCTCTCCGCCACCCACAGGGCATTGACCGATCCGAACTCAGCTTCATGTCCAATTTCCTGCCCGCTCCCCATAACCCCTAATTCCCTTTACTTCTAGGAAACTGTCTATTTCTGTTTTAAATTTATTTAATGATGTAGCTTCCACAGCTTCCTGGGGCAGCAAATTCCACAGACCTACTACCCTCTGAGTGAAGAAATTTCTCCTCATCTCAGTTTTGAAGGAGCAGCCCCTTATTCTAAGATTATGCCCCCTAGTTCTAATTTCACCCATCTTTGGGAACATCCTTATTGCATCCACCCGATCAAGCCCCTTCACAATCTTATATGTTTCAATAAGATCGCCTCTCATTCTTCTGAACTCCAATGAGTAGAGTCCCAATCTACTCAACCTCTCCTCATATGTCCACCCCCTCATCCCTGGGATTAACCGAGTGAACCTTCTTTGTACTGCCTCGAGAGCAAGTATGTCTTTTCTTAAGTGTGGACACCAAAACTGTATGCAGTATTCCAGGTGCGGTCTCACCAATACCTTATATAACTGCAGCAATACCTCCCTGTTTTTGATTATAGAATCATAAACCATTACTGCACAGAAGGAGGCCATTCAGCCCAACATGCCTGTGCTGGCTCTTTGATAGAGCTATACAATTAGTCCCACCTGCCTGTTCCTTCCCCATAGCCCTGCAAATGTTTCCTTTTCAAGTATATATCCAATTTTGAAAGTTACTATTGAATCTGCTTCCACCTTCCTTTCAGGCAGTGCATCCCAGGCTCATCATCATCATCATCATCATCAACAACAACATCAACAACTCGCATTTAAATAACACCTTTAACATAGTGAAACATCCCCAGGTGCTTCACGGGAGTGTTATCAAACAGAATTTGACACCAAGCCACGTAAAGAGATATTAGGACTGGTGGTCAAAGAGGTAGGTTTTAAGAAGCGTCTTAAAGGAGGAGAGAGAGGTAGAGGGGTGAAGAGGTTTAGGGAGGGAATTCCAGAACTTAGGGCCTAGGTGTCTGAAGGCACGGCCACCAATGATGGGGTGATGGAAATCGGGGATGTGCAAGAGGCCAGAATTGGAGGAGCGCAGAGGGTTGTAGGGCTGGAGGAGGTTACGAAGGTAGGGAGGGGCGAGGCCATGGAGGGATTTGAAAACAAGGATGAGACTTTTAAAATTGAGGCGTTGCCAGACCGGGAGCCAATCGAGCACAGGGGCAATGGGTGAATGGAAGTTGGTGTGAGTTGGGATACGGGGCAGCAGAGTTTCGGATGAGCTGAAGTTTACAGAGGGTGGAGGGTGGGAGGCCAGCCAAAAGAGCATTGGAACAGTGGTGCCTGGAGGTAACAAAGGCATGGATGAGGGTTTCAGCAGCAGATGAGCTGAGGCAGGGGTGGAGACGGGCGATGTTACGGAGGTGGAGGTAGATGGTCTTGGTGATGGAGCGGTAATGGGGTTGGAAAATCAGCTTCAGGTCAAATAAGACGCCAAGGTCACAGTTTGGTTCAATCTGAGACTGTGGCCGGGTAGGGGGATTGAATCGGTGGCTAGGGAATGGAGTTTGTGGCGGGGACCAAAGACAATGGCTTCCCAATGTTTAATTGGAGGTTCATTATCAGTGATCAAAGCATCTGTTGGCTTGGATTATCGGTAGCACTGTAACCTCTGAGTCAACAGGTTGGGAGTTTAACCCTCTCTCCAGGACAGCTGGAGATTTAAACAGTTCAGTAGGTTTCCATAATGTGCTGATTTGAGTTCTGTCAAAGTAAAAACAGAAAATGCTGGAGAAGCTCAGCAAGTCAGGCAGCATCTGTGGAGAAAGAAACAGAGTTAACATTTCACGTCGAGGACCTTTCATCAGAACTGTCACTCTGGCTGCCTGGCACGCGGGAAACCCGGAAGCACAAATGCTTACCTTGAATTGAGTTGCGATCGCAGATTGTGACGCACTCATTTGGCATCTGGGTTCCACGCGAATATCTGACGAAAGGTCTTTGGCCTGAAACTTTAACTCTGTTTCTTTCTCCACAGACGCTGCCTGACTTGCTGAGTGTTTCCAGCATTTTCTGTTCTTATTTCAGATTTCCAGCATCCGCGGTATTTTGCTTTTGAGTTCTGTCAAGTCGTCTTTCATCTCCTAACAGAAGGAGAGAGCTTAGGAGAAATGTTGTTATTCAAAGGGTTGTTGGAACATGGAATGCTTTGCCGCAGGAAGGTTTAAGGGAGAATTGGATAAATCTTTGAAACAGTGGAAGATATAAATAGGGCTATGGGGAAGAGCAGGGCAGGGGATTAGTATTGAATTGTTCGAGCAAAGAGTTAGCATGGACATGATGGGCCGAAGGACCTTCCTCTAAGCTTTAAACTTCAATTGTTCTATGGTTCATCGTTTTTCTGATTGTATTTAATTAGTCTTCTTCATTTTCTTCTTCAAAATTTTCTCTATCTCCAAAAATCTTCTAAATTAGGTGAAAGGATAGGAAAGGATACAGAAGAGAGCGACCAAAATGATTGTGGGGATGGAGGGATTGAATTGTGAGGAGCGATTGTGTAAATTGGGCATGTTCTCACTGAAAAATAGAAAAGGCTGAGAGGTGATATGATTGCTGGATTTAGGGTTCTAAAAGGACGAGATTATGTAGACCCTGACAAGCTGGTTCACCTTGTCCAGGAAAGTGGAACCAGAGGACATGGCCTGCACCTGAAGGGGGGAAAGTTCAAAATGAATCTGAGCAAACAATATTTCAGTGAGCAAGTAGTAAATCTATGCAATAAAAACAGGAAATGCTGGAGAAGCTCAGAAAGTCAGGCAGCATCTGTGGAGAAAGAAACAGAGTGAATGTTTCAGGTCGAAGACCTTTCGTCAGAACTGGAAGAAGTTAAAGAGTTTAATGTTTTAAAGCGAGTACAGAGTCAAGGAAAGGCGGGAGGAGGGAGGGGAGGGGAGGAGGAATGGACAAAAGGGAAGGTCTGTGATAAGATAGAGGGCAAAAGTGATTAAATGACAAAAGGGATGATGGTGCAAGGCAAGGAGGGTGGTAATGGGACAGGTTAGGAAACAAAAGATTGGTCAGGAGTAGCTGTAAATGGCAGCAGCAGAACCATCACCAGCACTGGCTGA
Organism: Heptranchias perlo; assembly: GCF_035084215.1. Classification (NCBI taxonomy): domain Eukaryota; kingdom Metazoa; phylum Chordata; class Chondrichthyes; order Hexanchiformes; family Hexanchidae; genus Heptranchias; species Heptranchias perlo. The sequence goes on from NC_090330.1 coordinate 10,664,848, forward strand.
CGGAAAAAATGAGAGTGGTGGTTATGATCTGAAGTTATTGAAATCAATGTTGAGTCCAGAAGGTTGTAAAGTGCCTAATCGAAAGATGAGGTGCTGTTCCTCGAGCTTCCATTGAGCTTCATTGGAACAGTGTAAGAGGCCGAGGACAGAGAGATCAGAGTGGGAGTGGGACAGGGGAATTAAAACATCAAGTGACCGGCAGGTCAGGGTCACGCTTGCGGACTGAGCGGAGGTGTTCAGCAAAGCGATCACCCAATCTGCATTTGGTCTCTTCAATGTAGAGGAGACCGTGTTGTGAGCAGTGAATACAGTATACTAAACTGAAAGAAGTACAAGTAAATTGCTCTTTCACCTGGAAGGAGTGTTTCGATGAGAAGGGAGGAGGTGAAGGGCAGGTGTTGCATCTCCTGCGCTCGCACGGGAAGGTGAAGTTATTGAAATCATTGTTGAGTCCCAACATCGCTCCCATTTTTTCCGTCAGCCAGTGCTGGTGATGGTTCTGCTGTTGCCATTTACAGCTACTCCTGACCAATCTTTTGTTTCTTAACCTGTCCCATTACCACCCTCCTTGCCTTGCACCATCATCTCTTTTGTCATTTAATCACTTTTGCCCTCTATTTTGTTCGTCCCTCTCCTCCCCTCCCTTCCCCCCATCTTTCCCTGGCTCTGTACTTGCTTTAAAACTTTAACTCTTTAACTTCTTCCAGTTCTGACGAAAGGTCATCGACCTGAAACGTTAACTCTGTTTCTTTCTCCACAGACGCTGCCTGACTTGCTGAGCTTCTCCAGCATTTTCTGTTTTTATTTCAGATTACCAGCATCCGCAGTATTTTGCTTTTGATTTCGTAAATCTATGCAACAGGCTCCCTAGGGAGACGGTGGACGCAATTAGTTTTGATTTATTCAAATGCAAATTAGGTAGATTTCTCTCAGAAAATAAAATTTTGGGCCACAGTATATGAGTAATTTGAGACATGATGTAAGTGTAATGTGCTTGGGAGGAACAAATGACTTTGGACCAATGGGGCATGATTTTATCTGGGAGCCGGGAACCCAGCGCGTCCTCAGATATTCACATGGGGAATCTGGAAGCCAAATGAGTGCGTCGCAATCTGCGATCGCAACTCAATTAAAGGTAAGTATTTGTGCTTCCGGGTTTCCCATGGCGCCAAGCAGCCAGATTGACCTGTCGGAAGTGAAAGGAGCTGCAAATCGGAGAGGGGGAAGGGGTGTTAGATTATGCAGGTGTGTGCTAAAGGTGTACCAAATACCAAAGAATTGTTTTTACTCAATGTATGTATCATGAAATACATTTAGTATATAACCACACATCTTGCACAAATCATGAGTCTGTATCAAGGACTTTTACTGAGGATAGCCACAGACACTCGGTATTTTAAGGTGATTAGTCTGGGAGATGTGTATTGTGGAGACACAGCTCATCCTTTGTTTCAGATGACTGGGAACGGACGGGACGCCTTTTCGCAGTGAGATAACAGCCCATCTTCTCTTGATAAGGTTGAGTACCTCGCCATTGTCCCGTGTCATTAGCAGCAGAAAGCTATCTCATCCTGACGAGGTTAAATGAGATTGTTTTTTTTATTCGTTCATGGGATGTGGGCGTCGCTGGCGAGGCCAGCATTTATTGCCCATCCCTAATTGCCCTCGAGAAGGTGGTGGTGAGCCGCCTTCTTGAACTGCTGCAGTCCGTGTGGTGAAGGTTCTCCCACAGTGCTGTTAGGAAGGGAGTTCCAGGATTTTGACCCAGCGATGATGAAGGAACGGTGATATATTTCCAAGTCGGGATGGTGTGTGACTTGGAGGGGAACGTGCAGGTGGTGTTGTTCCCATGTGCCTGCTGCTCTTGTCCTTCTAAATGGTAGAGGTCGCGGGTTTGGAAGGTGCTGTCGAAGGAGCCTTGACGAGTTGCTGCAGTGCATCCTGTGGATGGTACACACTAGAGCCTCAGTGTGCCGGTGGTGAAGGGGGTGAATGTTTAGGGTGGTGGGAGGGGTGCCAATCAAGCGGGCTGCTTTGTCCTGGATGGCGTTGAGCTTCTTGAGTGTTGTTGGAGCTGCACTCATCCAGGCAAGTGGAGAATATTACATCACACTCCTGACTTGTGCCTTGTAGATGGTGGAAAGGCTTTGGGGAGTCAGGAGGTGAGTCACTCTCCGCAGAATACCCAGCCTCTGACCTGCTCTTGTAGCCACAGTATTTATATGGCTGGTCCAGTTAAGTTTCTGGTCAATGGTGACCCTCAGGATACTGATGGTGGGGGATTCAGTGATGGTAATGCCGTTGAATGTCAAGGGAAGGTGGTTAGACTCTCTCTTGTTGGAGATGGTCATTGCCTGGCACTTATCTGGCGCGAATGTTACTTGCCACTTATCAGCCCAAGCCTGGATGTTGTCCAGGTCTTGCTGCATGTGGGTTCGGACTGCATCATTATTTGAGGGGTTGCGAATGGAGCTGAACACTGTGCAATCATCAGCGAACATCCCCATTTCTGACCTTATGATGGAGGGAAGGTCATTGATGAAGCAGCTGAAGATAGTTGGGCCTTGGACACTTCCCTCAGGAACTCCTGCAGCAATGTCCTGCATCTGAGATGATTGGCCTCCAACAACCACTACCATCTTCCTTTGTGCCAGGTATGACTCCAGCCACTGGAAAGTTTTCCCCCTGATTCCCATTGACTTCAATTTTACTAGGGCTCCTTGGTGCCACACTCGGTCAAATGCTGCCTTGATGTGAAGGGCAGTCACTCTCACCTCACCTCTCGAATTCAGCTCTTTTGTCCATGTTTGGACCAAGGCTGTAATGAGATCTGGAGCCAAGTGGTCCTGGCGGAACCCAAACTGAGCATCGGTGAGCAGGTTATTGGTGAGTAAGTGCCGCTTGATAGCACTGTCGACGACACCTTCCATCACTTTGCTGATGATTGAGAGCAGACTGATATGGCGGTAATTGGCCGGATTGGATTTGTCCTGCTTTTTGTGGACAGGACATACCTGGGCAATTTTTCACATTGTCGGGTAGATGCCAGTGTTGTAGCCATACTGGAACAACATAGCTAGATGCGCAGCTAGTTCTGGAGCACAAGTCTTCAGCACTACAACCGGGATGTTGTTGGGGCCCATAGCCTTTGCTGTATCCAGTGCACTCAGCCGTTTCTTGATATCACGTGGAGTGAATCGAATTGGCTGAAGTCTGGCTTCTGTGATGGTGGGGATATCGGGAGGAGGCCGAGATGGATCATCCACTCGGCACTTCTGGCTGAAGATGGTTGCAAACGCTTCAGCCTTGTCTTTTGCACTCACGTGCTGGACTCCACCATCATTGAGGATGGGGATGTTTACAGAGCCTCCTCCTCCCGTTAATTGTTTAATTGTCCACCACCATTCATGACTGGATGTGGCAGGACTGCAGAGCTTTGATCTGATCCGTTTGTTGTGGAATCGCTTAGCTCTGTCTATAGCATGTTGCTTCCGCTGTTTAGCATGCATGTAATCCTGAGTTGTAGCTTCACTAGGTTGGCACCTCATTTTTAGGTACGCCTGGTGCTGCTCCTGGCATGCTCTTCTACACTCCTCATTGAACCAGGGTTGATCCCCTGGCTTGCTGGTAATGGTAGAGTGAGGAATATGCTGGGCCATGAGTTAACAGATTGTGCTGGAATACAATTCTGCTGCTGCTGATGGCCCACAGCGCCTCATGGATGCCCAGTTTTGAGCTGCTAGATCTGTTCTGAATCTATCCCATTTAGCACGGTGGTAGTGCCACACAACACATTGGATGGTGTCCTCAGTGTGAAGACGGGACTTCGTCTCCGCGAGGACTGTGTGGTGGTCACTCCTACCAACACTGTCATGGACAGATGTATTTACGACAGGTAAATTAGTGAGGACGAGGTCAAGTAAGTTTTTCCCTCATGTTGGTTCGCTAACCACCTGCCGCAGGCCCAGTCTACCAGTTATGTCCTTCAGGACTCGGCCAGCTCGGTCAGTAGTGGTGCTACCGAGCCACTCTTGGTGATGGACATTGAAGTCCCCCACCCAGTGTACATTCTGTGCCCTTGTAACCCTCAGTGCTTCCTCCAAGTGGTGTCCAACATGGAGGCGGACTGATTCATCAGTTGAGGGAGAGCGGTAGGTGGTAATCAGCAGGAGGTTTCCTTGTCTATGTTTGACCTGATGCCATGAGATTTCATGGGGTCCAGAGTCAATGTTGAGGATTCCCAGGGCCACTCCCTCCTGACTGTATATCACTGTACCGTCACCCCTGGTCGGTCTGTCCTGCCAGTGGGACAGGACATACCCAGGCATGGTGATGGAAGAGTCTGGGATGTTGGCTGAAAGGTATGATTCTGTGAGTATAGCTATGTCAGGCTGTTGCTTGACTAGTCTGTGGGACAGCTCTCCCAATTTTGGCACAAGTCCCCAGATGTTAGTGAGGAGGACGGGGGGACGGGAGTTGTCAGCAAGTTGTCTCAGCAAGTTGATAATGTCAGGTCAGGTGCCGGATGTCGGGATCTCTTTTGTCAAGTTGATGGACTATGCCTGGCATCATCAACTGTGCTGAGGATGTTTAACCAGCTCATCGCAGGACTTCCTGCTAAACATTGTCTAAAGACACAGCTTAAACCAAGGTGCAGCGTAGGGGATCCCTCCAGGAACAGCAGGCTACGTTTGTTAAGGCGGACTTGCTGGCAGGAGCCCAATTCCTGTGTCGGAAGAAGGAAAGAAATCTGCAGAAGGTGGGATCCGCGGGATCCAAGAAGGTGGGGCCGTGAGGACCGCAAGAAGTAAGAGGCCAAGGCGCGATCTCTACCCAGAGTGGAGGCAGATAATATATCTCCAGTTTCCACCCTGTAAACTGCTGCTTAAATACTGAGTGTAGTAAACTGTTCTTCGTAATAAAGTTTGTGCCACCGTAACCAATTGGGGTCGACTCGAATCTTTTGGAAATGGGAAGTGAGTAGCAGAGCAGGGGCTCCCTAAGACCGTGTATATATTCCCAAAGGGGGAGGGAGGAAGAGGGAATGGAAGAAATCAGAGGATTGGGGGGAGATGGCGGGAGATGGACGACATCGGGTGGTCCTTGGAGAAGATCGTGGGGGTGTCCACCATTGGGGGAGGGTCCAGTATCGGTGGGGAGGGGGGTTAAGTGCCTCAACTATCGCAACGAGGTACATTACCCTTTTAAGTATTGACCTGCCGGTTTTAAGTCGGTTCGGAACTTCTGGGTTTCTGTTGTGCGTGTGCATCTAAACGTGCCTGGGTTAAGCACTGAATTGGGAGTGTGGAGCCGGGATGCGGTCCTGCTCCAAAAATCAACTATTTTTACTGCCCACCCGCCCCCAACCCACCCGTTCTTGGGGGTTAAAATTACCCCCATGGTTTCCAAAGCTCTCCACCACTGGGTTTTCCTCACATCATGTCTGGGTCTGTTGTAGACTAATCAATAGAGATTGATGGCTATGATTAGTTAACAACTCCATTATTGTCGTATCATGCGACTACCAGGATGGTAGAAGGAAAACAACGGACTTTGGTCTTTTTGTGTCTAGTAGAATCATGGAATCATAGAATGATGCAGCACAGAAGGAACACATTCTTTGAAAGAGCTATCCAATTAGTCCCATTCCCCAGCTTTTTTCCTTTAGCCCTGCAATGTTTTACCTTTACAAGTACATATCTAATTCCCTTTTAAAAGTTATTATTGAATCTGTTTCCAACGCCCTTTCAGACATTGCATTCCAGATCATAACAACTCGCTGATTAAAAAAAATTTTCTCATCTCCCCTCTGGTGCTTTTGCCAATTAACTTAAATCTGTGTCCTCTGTTACTGACCAATCCACCAGTGGAAACAGTTTCTCCCTATTTACTGTATCAAAACCCCTCATCGTAATCCCTATGTTCCTATGAATGAAGTTCAACTGTTAATAATTTAAACTACCGAAGTTGAACATGAATCTGATCATTTCCAACAAATACAAAGTCATCAATCATTTAAGAAGAGATGGTTTGACTACAAGAGATATGTCTGAGAATCATAGCTGTCAGGTTAGTTTTATCCATTTTAACTTTGCACCCTTGCAATAATGTCATCACTGTTGAGTCCCAAATCACTTTTTGTCCGTAAGTTCACCCAATAATTTCGATTTTTTTTAATAAAAACATTTTGGTCTAATTTGATCCATTCAGAATATTTACCACTTTTTAAAAATGATTACTTGGGACTAATTTACAAATGAGGAAGTTACTGACAGGAGTTACAAGGGTGATTTGGTGACTTATAAAGAGAGACTGTAGAGTGGAACTTGTTTTCATTGGGAAAAAGAAAGTTGAGAGATCTTTAAAATGCTGAACGGCATTGGTCACGTGAATATTACTAGTTTTTGAAATTGGACCCAGCAGAGGCCACAAATGCAAAGTTAATAAGTCTTGAATGAGGTCAGGGATTAAAAGAATTTATAGGATTAAAATTCCTGTCTTTGTACAAATCATTTGGGAACCGGGCAACACAAATACTCCCACTGACTAAGCTTGCACAGCTTTTTTTTTTCTGTTTTCTTTTAACGACATTTCTCCTCAGCCCATCGAGGCACCCATCACTGGCTCTTCCAGAATAGGAAATAGGAGCAGGAGTAGGCCAATCGGCCCCTCGAGCCTGCTCCGCCATTTAATAAGATCGTGGCTGATCTGATCCTAACCTCAAATCTAAAGAACACAAGAAGTAGGAGCAGGACCCGGCCACTCAGCCCCTGGGCCCGCTCCGCCACCCACAGGGCCTTGACCGATCCAAACTCAGCTTCATGTCCAATTTCCTGCCCGCTCCCCGTAACCCCTAATTCCCTTTACTTCTAGGAAACTGTCTATTTCTGTTTTAAGTGTATTTAATGATGTAGCTTCCACAGCTTCCTGGGGCAGCAAATTCCAGTAACCCCAGCTGCCTCATTACTCTCTCTCACCCTGGTCGTTCCCCTGGTATGGCTTCAACTCCGCTCCCTTAAGTCCAAGGGACACAGACTTGAATGTTTATGGCGGACAACTGGTTTAGCCATTCATCTCCAGATCTGGCTGGACCACATAAAGAGCTATCAGGTCCTGCTCTCCTCGGCCAAAACTGCTCACTATTCCAGGATCATCCTGGAATGCAAAGGTAACCCCCAGCTTTTCTTCACGACAAACTGTCTTCTTAAGCCCCTTTCCCTTGCCTCCTCTACCCTCACCTCCAACAAGTGCGAGGAGCTCTTAGACTTCTTTGTCACTAAGATTGAAACCATCCATTCAGCTGCCTCTGCTGCTTTCCTCCCTTCCCTTAGCCCACCATGCCAAATTTTCCCTAAGGTTCCCCCTTGCCCTAGCCCTGAACTCGCAACTTTCTCTAGTTTCTCTCCTATCTCCCCTCATGTCCTCTCCGAGCTCATTTTGTTCATGAGACCCACCTCCTGCTTCCTTGATCCTATTCCCACCAAACTGCTGACCACCCATGTTAGCTGACACAGTTAACGGCTCCCTCTCCTCATGTGCTGTCCCCCTCCCCTTCAAATCTGCCATCATCACCCCCCCTCTTCAAAAAACCCACCCTTGATGTCTCTGTCCTTGCAAACTACCACCCCATTTCCAACCTCCCTTTCCTCTCCAAAGTCCTTGAACATGTTGTTGCCTCCCAAATTTTTCCCGCAACTCCATGTTTGGATCTCTCCAATCAGGTTTCCGCCACTGCCACAGTGCTGAAATGGCCCTCATCAAAGTCACAAATGACATCCTATGTGACTGTGACCGTGGTAAACTGTCCCTCCTCATCCTTCTCGACCTGTCGGCAGCCTTTGAAACGATTGACCACACCACCCTCCTCCAACGCCTCTCGTCTGTCGTCCAGCTGGATGGGACTGCGCTTGCCTGGTTCCATTCTTATCTATACAGTCAGAGCCAGAGAATCACCTGCAATGCCTTCTCTTCCCACTCCCGCACCGTTGCCTCTGGAGTCCCCCAAGGATCTATTCTAGGCCCACTCCTATTTCTCATCTAAATGCTGCCCCTCGGCGACATCATCCGAAAACACGACGTCAGGTTCCACATGTATGCTAATGACACCCAACTCTACCTCACCTCTCTCGACCCCTCCACTGTCTCTCATTTGTCACATTGCTTGTCCGACAGCAAAAATTTGCTCCAACTAAATATCAGGAAGACCAAAGCCGTTGACTTTCGTCCCCGCCAAAAACTCCGTTCCCTAGCCACTGACTACACCCCTCTCCCTGGGGCTGAGGGTGAATCAGACCGTTCTATTTGATCCTGAGATGAGCTTCCAACCACATATCCACTTCATCATCAAGACCGCCTACTTCCAGCTCCGTAACATCGCCCGTCCGCCCCTGCCCCAGCTCATCTGCTGCTGAAACCCTCATCCATGCCTTTGTTACCTCTAGATTCGACTATTCCAATGCTCTCCTGGCTGGCCTCCCATCTTCCACCCTCCATAAACTTGAGCTCATCCAAAACTCTCCTGCCCATATCCTAACTGGCACCAAGTCCCGTTCACCCATCACCTCTGTGCTTGCTGACCTACATTGGCTCCCAGTCCAGCAACGCCTCGATATTAAAATTCTCAATCTTTGTTATTAAATCCCTCCATGGCATCACCCCTCCCTATCTCTGTAACCTCCTCCAGCCCTACAACCCTCCGAGATCTCAGCACTCCTCCAATTCTTGCCTTTTGTGCATCCCCAATTTTAATCGTTCCACCATTGGCGGCAGTGCCTTCAGCTGCCTAGGCCCTAAGTTCTGGAATTCCCTTCCTAAACCCCTCTACCTTGCTACTACACTTCTTTAAGGCCCTCCTTAAAACCTACCTCTTTGACCAAGCTTTTGGTCACCTGTCCTAATATCACCTTATGTGGCTCGGTGTCAAATTTTGTTTGATAACCCTCCAGTGAAGAGCCTTGGGAAGTTTTACTACATTAAAGGCGCTCTATAAATGCAAGTTGTTGTGGATGTTGTTGCCTCATCCCCCAACTCATTCCCTTGGGATTAACTTGTCTAACCTCTTCTCCAACCTCTTTTCCCCTTCCAGTTCTTCCTTCTCAAGCTCCACTGATGCGTCACCAACTGTAGGCGTGTTCTGCATCTCCCTCCAGAACATTATCCTCCTCACAAACAAAGGTCTCACCATCCATCACCTCAAATTGGAAGAATCAATTGACATCCTGGCACTGACAGAAACTTGGCTTACAGGTAACCACTCCTTCTCTCAGATCGATGCCCTACCCATCAAGCTACACATTTCACCTTGTGTCCTGCCCAAACTGGCACAGGAATGTAACAATCAATGACCAACCCTGACTGGGGATCTCCCCCGGCTCCTTGGACTCCACTGCCTCATTCTCTCTCATCTACATGCTCCCCCTCGGTGACTTCTTCATATATAAAGATGCACTGGTAATTTCCCTGGAGTTCTCCTGATCGACTGCCCTAACTTCGGTGAACATTGCGGTTTACGTGGTGTATCTGGGGTTTCCGCCGATCTCCCACCAAAGTTACAAGAGTCAATCGGGAGAACTCTCATGGACATTCCCCGTGATGGTGTCAGTATGTCAATGATACCCAACTTTACCTCTCTGCCACTTCCCTCAACATGATCTTTGTGCCTCAGATTGCCTGCCTGATATTAAATGGTGGATAAGTCAGAATAAGCAAAAAGCATAGTGGCACTAAGCATGTTAGCCAACTCAGCTGAATTGGCCTGATCTACGGTCTATAAATCGATAGATTTTTGTTAGGTAAGGGTGTCAAGGGATATGGAGCAAAGGCGGGTAAATGGAACTGAGGTACAGATCAGCCATGAACTAATTGAATGGTGGAACAGGTTTGAGAGGCTGAATGGCCTACTCCTGTTCCTATGTGCCTATGTTCCTATCGAAATCAATGGGATGAAAATCAAGCAAGTTCTACAGTGAGCAGGTGATCTTCTCCACCAGATTTCTGCACAGACGGTAAAGGTGAAAATCACACCTCTGCGTTCAAGCAATTAAACAAAAAACGCACTCTTTCTCTCATATTGAAGGGACAGAAGCAAGTAAAAAACCTGAAAGCAAATAAAAATGTTGAAGGTCCAAGATTTACTTATGTTAAGGGGAACATGTACCCCAAGAAAATTTAGATTTTTGACATTTTCTAGCATTACAGAATGATAAACTAATTCCCCAAACCTCCATGGCACATCTCCTCCAGTCCTCCTGGTAGAAATGTTGTTATGATGAATGAATAATTAATAATGTAATTATATAAAATTTCAACAAAAAATAGAAATTTAAAAAATTAAAATTCATGGTGGAAATTTGAATGTCTACCGAAATAATAAAAAACTAAAGTTGAAAAAGAAAAGGCAACTTAAGTACGAGCAACCTAAAATACATATATCTGATCTAATGGTCACTTTCGAACACTTTGGTTAAAATTTTCAGCCAGTTGGATTAAATGTTGAATTTTTTTAAAAAAATGAAGTTAACTTAAAAGTTAAAAACATCAGATCTCTTAAATACAAACCATTTTTACGAAATGTGTCTTTCCAATCTGGTATCGCACCATCCCCCCAAAATTCCAGATCCACTTTTTAAGAGGATGGACGTAACGTGATAAATGTCGGTGAGGTATGAGATTACCCAGTGCATCATGGGCATCTCCTGGAACTTGGACTTGATTGCCTCAGGGAGTCAAGCAGGAATTTTGTAGATTTTGTTTCCCTGGTCCATGTGATCTTCTGGAATGGTTTTGATCGCCTGAGGAATTTTCCAGATTTGTAATGTAATTGGCCACTTACATTTTTCTCTGCCTTGTTGCCTCCCCATAGTGTTACTAGCCACTGGGGAGGGTGATGTAAGAGGTTCTACTAGTCAGCGGGTAGAGTGGGCACAGATGAGCCAGATGGTCTGTCCTTACATTTCATTTCATATTCTCGTAGCAGAAACTGTAAGTTAGACTTAATGATGAATGGGCACACGTCTCGATATCTGCATGGTAGCAATAAGGTTGTTTCAAGATGATGTTTAATGCTTAATTTCTGATTTGTAAATTCTTACAGCAGCTAAAGACTAATTGCAATAATTTCAGACAACTAACTAATGAAAGAATTATTTTTATGTACAACAGACTTTGCACGGAAAACATCACCCAGTCTAAATCACAATGGGGTAGATTTTTCAACTTGCTGCCTGGACAGGTCTGGCAGATCCGATAGAGGTTCTGTGAGGTTTGACTGTGCACTTTTCAGTGCTGCTATAATAGAAACCATCCGATTTTCATTTCCGTTGATTTCAATGACAATGCAAATTGGGCGCTTTCTGAAATGCCAATCCACGACACCAGTTTTATGTTTGGCTGGCAGGTTGAAAATCTACACCAATTTGTTCAATTGGCACTGAACGCAGATAAATGACAAGGCAAATGAAGAGGAGTGTAAAACTGTGAGATTCTAAATCGGCGGAGTTTTGAAACAAAAGTACCTTCCACTGGTCCTCAGAGATGATGGAACCGGGCAAGGTCTGGCACTGTGATGCTGTGCCAGGTGCACCCCGAGCCGGTCGCCACTAACTTGTGATGGCACAGTATCGATCAGAGCTTAGCATGGCACCACTCAGCTCAGTTCCTGGAATCTGGTTAACAACATACGGACACATGAAATTGATGGTCAGGAAAAGAACAGCTGGTCCATCAAGCCTGCCCCACACTCATGATGGCTGGAGCATCATGACTAGATAATTCCTCCCCTCCCCCTCCCACCTTCCTCCCCACAGTCATGTAATCTCCTGGAAGGGGTAAAAAAAAAATCAGAGAAAAACCCAGGGCCATTAAGGGAAAAAAAATACTCTGAAAAATTCCTCAGGCGATCGAAACCATTCCAGAAGATCACATGGACCATGTGTCATCTGTAAAGTCACTTGCCTCCTATATGATGTAATCTCTGCCCCAGTCAAGAACCAGTCCAGCTCCCTCTTGAAGGCATGAGGGAATTCTATTGTGTTTAATGGAAATTCGCATTTCATCTGCAAATGAAGGTGTTTTGAAACCACTTTACAACCCTCCGGACTCAACACTGATTTCAATAACTTCAGACCATAACCACTGCTCCCATTTTTTCGGACAGCAAGTGCTGGTAATGGTTCTGCTGTTGCCATTTACAGCTACTCCAGACCCATCTTTTATTTCTTAACTTGTCTCATTATCAGCCTCCTTGCCTTTGTGGAAGTGCATGAAGGGATACTTGACCATATTAACTCTTTATCAATTCACTTAACTCACATAATAGACAAGTACACATAGAAGCACAATTGTGTAATTACTTTTGAGTTTCTCACGTTGATAATTAATTTAGTTGAGCAAGTCGTCTAGCACAGCCTGTGCAGCCTGTTCTCCCCCAAGATAAGGGATGTAGCTAACTACAGGAATAAATGGCCATATAGCCTTGAGACTAGCTACAGCCCTACTGATAATGAGAGACAGGAATGTAGGGAGAAAGCAGATGACTAACACTTTCTCAGGCCTACATGCAAGGTAACAAGATGGCTATGGGTGTTCGAGGGTGGGCTCACTATTTAATTGACCAACTACCTGAGCCAATAAAGAATGTACGTGTACGCCCATATTCTGTAACAGGTGGGGCTTTGTTTACTGAATTGTATAAACGTGAGCTGTTTCTTTAACTCGGCGAAGCTACACCCTCAACCATTGTTTTGAGGTGCTCTTCCATTTGTATACAAGTTAAGGTTCAATAAAGTTTCTCTTTGTACTACTTGTTTGGGTGTTAATGCATTTGTATAGTAATAAGTAATTTTAAGTTTTGACACCTTATACCATCATCCCTTTTGTCATTTACTCACCCTATCACACACCTTCCCCTTTGTTCTTTCCTCCCCTCCCCCCCTTAAAAGCTTTAACTCTTTAATATCTTCCAGTTCTGTTGAAAGGTCTTCGACCTGAAACGTTAACCCTGTTTCTTTCTCCACAGATGCTGCCTGACTTGCTGAGTGTTTCCAGCATTTTCTGTTTTTATTTCAGATTTCCAGCATCCGCAGTACTTTGCTTTTGACGATGATTAATTGTTCAACTGACAATGGTCAAAGAGGTAGGTTTTAACAAGCGTCTTAAAGGAGGAGAGGGAGGTAGAGTGGCGGAGAGGGAATTCCAGAGCTTAGGACCTCGACAGCTAAAGGCATGGCTGCTAATGACGAGGCAATACAAATCAGGGATGCACAAGAGGCCAGAATTGGAGGAACGCAGAGCCCTCAGATGGTTGCGGCGATTGGGAGAGGCGAGGCCATGGAGAGATTGAACTCTGCTTCTTTCAGTGGCTGGTGCGAGGGCGGGACTGCCCTGGCTTGGCCCGCCAGTTTCCAGATGGCCTTGTTGCTGCAGAGCCCCTGTCCACCCCAAACAAGGCCATCATCATGAGGGGGCACGGGGTTGGCAGAGGGGTATATAATGGGAAGGGATAAACTATGTCAGGAGTTTTACTTTAAATTAAATTGTGAGAGTAGGACAAGGAGACACAGGATCAAACCAATAATAAACATATTTAGAGCTAATATTAGGAATTTTTTCTTCACACTGAATGATCAACGTCTGGAATAAATTGAGTAGTGGAGGTGAAAATCCTACATAGAATCTACAGCACAGAAACAGGCTATTCAGTCCAATAGGTTCATGCTGATGTTTATACTCCATATGAGCCTCCTCCCTCTTTGTTTACCTTTTCCAACCCTGCCCCCATATCCCTCTATTCCCATTTCACTCATTTATGTATTAAACCTACCCTTAAATTCATCCACGCTATTTGTGTCAACTATTCCATGCGGTAGTGAGTTCCACATACTCACCACTGTGTAAAGAAATTCCTCCTAAATTCTTTATTTGATCTGTTAATGGCCATCTTATATTTATGCCCCCTTGTTCTGGATTCACCCACAAGTGGAAACAGTTTTTCCACATCCACCCTATCGAACTCCTTCATAATTTTAAAGACCTCTATCAGTCTTCTCTTTTCAAGAGAAAGGAGCCCCAGACTTCTCAATATTTCCTGATAATTGCATCCTCTCAATTTTGGTAACATCCTTGTAAATCTGCACATTAGCCAGTGATTCAGTACTCCAAGTGTGGTCTAACCAAGGCTCTAAATAAATGTAACATTACCTCCCTGCCTTTGTATTCTATTCCCCTAGAAATGAACCCCAGTATGTTTTTGCACTTTTTATGTTGCTATTTTTAATGATTTATGTATCAGTATTTCCAGATCTCTTTGCTCCTCTATCCCATTTAGTTTCTTACCTTCCAAGGAATAAGTGACCTCCCTATTTCCTCATACCAAAAATGAACCTTCTCACACTTCACTATATTGAATTTCATTTGCCATTTATCTGCCCACTCTGCAAGCTTGTTTATGTCTTCCTGCATTTTGGTACAGTCCGCCACATTATTAGCTACACCCCCCGATTTGGTATCATCCAAAAATATACGACACCATACCACCAATTCCCAAGTCCAAGTGATTTATGTAAATGATGAATAAGAATAGTCCCAGCACAGATTTCTGTGGGACACTATATCCCACTTTCTGTCAGTCAGAGAAACTTCCTTGAACTCTTACCCTCTGTTTTCTGCTGTGGCCATGATTCATTCCATTTTCTGCTACCTGGTCCCTGAGTCCACGTGCCCCAACCTGGAATCATTATAGAAATAATTGAATGCCGCAGTGGGGGACTTTAAGACCTTTCTGGATGGGTAAATTAAGATCGGCCAAATAGCCTCCCTTAATTAACTTGTGATCTTGTGCTACAATGAGTGATACTTTTACCCACGAGAATATCAGGGAAGCTGCAGAATGCACATGTTTAAGAAAATTGTCTTTCTGCTGCCAGTCATTATTAAATTTACATCAGGATGGATTTTCCTGGATGCCAAAGGGAGATAAGCGGAAGTCAGCTGTGGAACCACTCAAATCATGTGCTCCTATAACTCATCTCCCAGATGGGAAGAGAATTCTGTTGACTGCTAGTTTCTGTTTCATTTTCTGTTAAAATGTTCTCCACTGCTTTCCTAAAGAAAGAAGAAAGAAAGAACTTGCATTTCTACAGCGCATTTTACAACTTCAGAATGGCTCAAAGTGCTTTATAGAAACATAGAAAATAGGAGCAAGAGAAGGCCATTCAGCTCTTCGTGCCTGCTCCGCCATTCAAAATGATCACGGCTGATCATCGAACTCAGTACCCTGTTCCTGCTTTTTCCCCATATCCCTTGATCCCTTTAGCATTAAGAAATATATCTATCTCCTTCTTGAATATATTTAATGACGTGGCCTCCACTGCCTTCTATGGTAGAGAATTCCACAGGTTCACCACCCTCTGACTGAAGAAATTTCTCCTCAACTCGATTCTAATGGCATACCCCGTATCCTGAGACTGTGACCCCTGGTTCTGGACTCCCCAGCCATCGGGAACATCCTCCCTGCATCTGGTCTGTCTAGTCCTGTTAGAGTATTATATGTTTCGATGAGATCACCTCTCATTCTTCTAAACTCTAGTGAATAGCTTTGGTAATAATTTTCCAAAATTCTCTGGACTCAGCAAAAGTCCCGGCAGATTGGAAAACTGCTAATGTAACACCCTTATTTAAAAAGGGTAGTAGGCAGAAGGCTGGAAATTATAGACCAGTTAGCCCAACATCTGTGGTGGGTAAAATTGTGGAGTCTATTATTAAGGAGACAGTAGCGGAACATTTGGATAAACATAATTTAATAGGATAAAGTCAGCATGGCTTTACGAAGGGGAAGTCATGTCTGACAAATTTGCTTGAGTTCTTTGAGGACATAACGTACAGGGTGGATAAAGGGGAACCAGTGGACGTAGTGTATTTCGACTTCCAGAAGGCATTCGACAAGGTGCCACATAAAAGATTATTGCTCAAGATAAAGAATCACTGGATTGGGGGTAATATTCTGGCATGGGTGGAGGATTGGTTATGTAACAGGAAGCAGAGAGTTGGGATAAATGGTTCATTCTCGGACTGGCAACCAGTAGCCAGTGGTGTTCCGCAGGGGTCGGTGCTGGGTCCCCAACTCTTTACAATCTATATTAATGATTTGGAGGAGGGGACCGAGTGTAACATATCAAAGTTTGCAGATGATACAAAGATGGGAGGGAAAGTAGAGAGTGAGGAGGACATAAAAAACCTACAAGGGGATATAGACAGGCTGGGTGAGTGGGCGGAGATTTGGCAGATGCAATACAATATTGGAAAATGTGAGGTTATGCACTTTGGCAGGGAAAATCAGAGAGCAAGTTATTATCTTAATGGCGAGAAACTGGAAAGTACTGCAGTACAAAGGGATCTGGGGGTCCAAGTGCAAGAAAATCAAAAAGTTAGTATGCAGGTGTAGCAGGTGATCAAGAAGGCCAAAGGAATGTTGGCTTTTATTGCTAGGGGTATAGAATATAAAAACAGGGAGGTATTGCTGCAGTTATATAAGGTGTTGGTGAGACCGCACCTGGAATACTGCATACAGTTTTGGTGTCCATACTTAAGAAAAGACATACTTGCTCTCGAGGCAGTACAAAGCAGGTTCATTTGGTTAATCCCGGGGATGAGGGGGCGGACATATGAGGAGAGGTTGAGTAGATTGGGACTCTACTCATTGAAGTTCAGAAGAATGAGAGGCGATCTTATTGAAACATATAAGATTGTGAAGGGGCTTGATCAGGTGGATGCGGTAAGGATGTTCCCAAGGATGGGTGAAACTAGAACTAGGGGGCATAATCTTAGAATAAGGGGCTGCTCTTTGAAAACTGAGATGAGGCGAAACTTCTTCACTCAGAGGGTGGTAGGTCTGTGGAATTTGCTGCCCCAGGAAGCTGTGGAAACTACATCATTAAATAAATTTAAAACAGAAATAGACAGTTTCCTAGAAGTAAAGGGAATTAGGGGTTACGGGGACCGGGCAGGAAATTGGACATGAATTTAGATTTGAGGTTAGGATCAGATCAGCCATGATCTTATTGAATGGCAGAGCAGGCTCGAGGGGCCGATTGGCCTACTCCTGCTCCTATTTCTTATGTTCTTATGTTCTTATATAGGCCTAGTAGACCCAATCTCTCCTCATACATCAGTCCTGCCATCCCAGGAATCAGTCTGGTAAACCTTTGTTGCACTCCCTCCATGGCAAGGACATCCTTCCTCAGATAAGGAGACCAAAACTGCACACAATACTCCAGATGTGGTCTCACCAAGGCCCTGTATAACTGCAGTAAGACATCCCTGCTCCTGTACTCAAATCCTCTTGCAATGAAGGTCAACATACCATTTGCCTTCCTAACTGCTTGCTGCACCTGAATGCTCGCTTTCAGCGACTGGTGTACAAGGATACCCAGGTCTCATTGCACCTCCCCTTTTCCCAATCTATCACCATTCAGATAATAATCTGTCTTTCTTTTTCTACAACCAAAGTGGATAACCTCACATTTATCCACATTATACTGCATCTGCCATGTTCTTGCCCACTCACTCACTCACTCAACCCATGCTGACTTTGTCCAATCCAGTTAATGCCTTCTACGTGTTCAGTTATCACATCTTTTATAATTGACTCTAGCATTTTCCCCACTAATGATGTTAGGTTAACTGGTCTGTAATTCCCTGTTTTTGTCTCCCTCCTTTTTTAAATACTGGGGTTACATTTGCCATCCTCCAATCTGTAGGAACTCTTTCAGAGTCTGTAGAATTTTGGAAGATGATCACCAATGCATCCACTATTTCCAGGGCCACTTTCTTTAGTACTCTGGGATGTAGATTATCAGGCCCTGGGGATTTGTCAGCCTTTAGCCCTATTAATTTCCCTAGCACTATTTTTTTTACTAATACTGGTTTCCTTCAGTTCCTCCCTCTCACTAGACCCTTGATTCCCAACATTTCTGGCAGGTTATTTGTATCCTCCTTTGTGAAGACAGAACCAAAGTAAGTGTTTAATTGTTCTGCCATTTCTTTGTTCCCCATTATAATTTCCCCCATTTCTGACTGTAAGGGACCTACATTTGTCGTCACTAATCTTTTTCTCTTGCCATATTTATAGAAGCTTTTACAGTCAGTTTTTATGTTCCCTGCTAGTTTACTCTCATACTCTATTTTCCCCTCTTAATCAATCTCTTTGTCCTCCTTTGCTGAATTCTAAACTGCTCCCAATCCTCAGGCTTGCAGCTTTTTCTGGCAATTTTATATGTCTCCTCTTTGGATCTAATACAATCCCTAATTTCTTTTGCAAGCCACGGTTGAGCCACCTTTCCTGTTTTATTTTTGTGCCAGACAGCAATGAATATTTGTTGTAATTCCTGCACACGTTCTTTAAATATTAGCCATTGCCTATCCACCATCATCCCCTTTAGTAAAGTTCCCCAATCCTTCATAGCCAACTCGCACCTCATACTTTTGTAATTTCCTTTATTTAGATTCAGGACCCTAGTTTCGGATTCAACTACTTCACTCTTCATCTTAATGAGGAATTCTATCATGTTATGATCGCTCTTCCCTAAAGGACCCCGCACAACAAGATTGTTAATTAATCCTTTCTCATTGCACAATACCCAGTCTAGGATTGCCTGTTCTCTGGTTGGTTCCTCAATGTATTGGACTAGAAAACCATCACGTGCACACTCCAGAAATTGCTAATTTGATTTGACCAATCTATATGTAGATTAAAGTCACCCATGATTATAGTTGTATCCTTCTTGCATGTGTCTCTAATTTCCTGTTTAATGCCCTCCCCTACATCTCCACTACTGTTTGGGGGCCTATAGACAACCCCCACCAACGTTATCTGCCCCTTGGTGTTTCTTAGTTCCACCCATACAGGTTCCACATCGTGATTTTCCCAGCCAATATCCTTCCTCACTATTGCATTGATTTCCTCCTTTACTAACAACGCTACCCCACCTCGTTTCCCTTTTTGCCTGTCGTTCCTCAATATTGAATACCCCTGGATGTTCAGTTCCCATCCTTGGTCACTCTGCAACCATGTCTCCGTAATCGCAATTATATCATAACCTTTAATATCTATCTGCGCTATTAATTTATCTACCTTATTGCAAATGCTCCACGCATTAAGACACAATGCCTTTAGACTTGTCTTTTTAAGATTGCTAGTCATTTTTGTTTTATTTTGCACTATGGCCCTATTTGTTTTACGCCCTTGTTTTCTCTGCCTTCCACTATTGCTTCTTCCCTTTCTGTCTTTTGTTTCTATCCTTGTTTCCCCCTCCTCTGTCTCCCTGCTCAGGTTCCCATCTCCCTGCCATTCTAGTTTAAACCTTTCCCAACAGCACTAGCAAACACCCCCACAAAGACATCGGTCCCAGTCCTGCTCGGGTGTAACCCGTCCCGCTTGTACCAGTCCCGCCTTCCCCAGAACCGGTCCCAATGTTGCAGGAATCTAAATCCCTCCCTCCTACACCATTCCTGCAGCACACATTCATCTGGTCTATTCTTCTGTTCCTATACTCACTAACACGTGGCACTGGTAGTAATCCTGAGATCACTACCTATGACGTCCTGCTTTTTAATTTATCTCCTAACTCCTTAAATTCACCTTGCAGGACCTCATCCCTTTTTTTAAATCTATGTCGTTGGTACCGATATGGACCACGTCTACTGGCTGTTCACCTTCCCCTCCAGAATGCCCTGCAGCCGCTCCGTGACATCCTTGACCCTAGCACCAGGGAGGCAACACACCATCCTGGAGTCACATTTGCAGCCGCAGAAACACCTATCTGTTCCCCTTACAATTGAATCCCCTATCACTATAGCCCTGCCACTCTTATTCCTCTCCTCCTGTGCAGCAGAGCCACCCATGGTGCCACGAACTTGGCTCTTGCTGCTTTCCCCTGATAAACCACCTTCCCCAACAGTATCCAAAGCGGTATATCTGTTTGAGAGGGAGATGGCCCCAGGGGACTCCTGCTCTACCTGCCTAGTCCTTTTACTCTGCCTGGCGGTCACCCATTTCCTTTCTGCCTGCGTAATCTTTACCTGCGGTGTGATCACCTCACTGAACGTGCTATCCACGATAATCCCAGCATCGCGGATGCTCCACAGTGAATCCACCCGCAGCTCCAGCTCCGAAATGTGGTTAGTCAGTAGCTGCAGGGGGACACACTTCCTGCACACTTAGTCGCCAGGGACACCAGTAATGTCCATGACTTTACAGCCAATGAAGTACTTTTGAAGTGTATTCAAGTTGAGAAGGCCGTTAAAAAAGCATACGCGATCCTTGGCTTTATAAATAGAGGAATAGAGTACAAAAACACGGAAGTTATGCTAAACCTTTGAAAAACACCGGTTATTGTGTTTAGTTCTGGTCACCACACTTTAGGAAGGACATCAAAGCCTCAGAGAGGGTGCAGAAGAGATTTGCTCGAATAGGAAAGACAGCACCTCCGACAGTGCAGCACTCCCTCAGTACTGCACTGGTGTGTCATCCTAGAATTTGTGCTCAAGTCTCTGGAGTGGGGCTTGAACCCATGACCTTCTTACTGAGAGGTGAGAGTCATAGAGTCATAGAGTTATACAGCACGGATAGAGGCCCTTCGGCCCATCGTGTCCGCGCCGGCCATCAAGCCCTGTCTACTCTAATCCCATATTCCAGCATTTGGTCCGTAGCCTTGTATGCTATGGCATTTCAAGTGCTCATCCAAATGCTTCTTGAATGTTGTGAGGGTTCCTGCCTCCACAACCCTTTCAGGCAGTGAGTTCCAGACTCCAACCACCCTCTGGGTGAAAAAGTTCTTTCTCAAATCCCCTCTAAACCTCCCGCCTTTTACCTTGAATCTATGTCCCCTTGTTATAGAGCCCTCAACGAAGGGAAAAAGCTCCTTAGTATCCATCCTATCTGTGCCCCTCATAATTTTGTACACCTCAATCATGTCCCCCCTCAGCCTCCTCTGCTCCAAGGAAAACAAACCCAATCTTCCCAGTCTCTCTTCATAGCTGAAGCGCTCCAGCCCTGGTAACATCCTGGTGAATCTTCTCTGCACCCTCTCCAAAGCGATCACATCCTTCCTGTAGTGTGGCGACCAGAACTGCACACAGTACTCCAGCTGTGGCCTAACCAGTGTTTTATACAGCTCCATCATAACCTCCTTGTTCTTATATTCTATGCCTCGGCTAATAAAGGCAAGTATCCCATATGCCTTCTTTACCACCTTATCTACCTGTTCCGCCGCCTTCAGGGATCTGTGAACTTGCACACCAAAATCCCTCTGACCCTCTGTCTTGCCTAGGGTCCTCCCATTCATTGTGTATTAGACAAGAATGTCTAATGAGAGTGTGTTAGACAAGAATATCACCTCACATCAGGAAGTCTGTGAAAGCCTCTGCTTTCCAAAAAAGTTGCAATTTACCATATTGTGTAAGAAATATGTTCTAAACTTTCACGGAATGTTTCAATCTTTGCTTTATAAGTATTTGTACCTTCAGTATCTTGGTGCTTTCATTGATATATTGTGTAACTGTGCTCCACAAAGAGGCCTCGGTATGGAACAATGAAGACCGGAATATCAAAGACACGCCCAAGCAGGACAACAATTACAAAAAGGAAGTAGCTGGTGAAACACCAGTGCACTCTGGAGGATTGGTACAACAGACACTGATACAAAATCTCTTCCAATAAGCACCTTAAGCTGCCCACTTATCCACATCTTTAAAATAAACTGCCCAAAGCTATACTTTCCTGTACACTTCAACGACCACCAATTCCCATTATTTTAGCTGTGGGCCTGCATTATCCTAAAGAATGACACATATATTCAGCATAATGTTCTGATCAAGTACAGTGCATTTATTTCATCCCTTGAGTGGTGTGTGAATGCTGACAGTGCGATTGGCCCAGGTGTTTCCCCTTTTTTGCTATGGTTTGTATTCAGTGTGTAGACCTAACCTACTTCTTCCTAGTGATTTTTTTGTGGTGGGAGTAAGCATGCTGGTTCACTGCAGGGTTTCACTGATGGCATACTGGGATTCTGGTGGTTCTACACCTCCTTAGGGTGTGCATTACGATGACTCTGCACCTGAGTTAGCCACATCGGTACTGTTGTGACAGACTGGTCCTGCTCACCTTCTGGCAAATCTAACATCACTTGCTCAAGGATATTTGATAGGTGGCATGACCTTGAGAGACAGGTGCCTGCTACACGTATATCTCTGTTGCTGGGCATTCCCTTGGCATCTCCAAGGTTCTGTGAGAGTAGAACTTTGAGCAGCTATGAGGGGGGATGTGAATCCCTACCTCAAATTTATCTCCATCCAATCTCCTAACATGGTAAAGTTGGATAAGAGATCAACCTTAAGATATGAGCTCAAGGCTTCTCAAGCAGCAACATGAGTGCTCACGAGAGGTGCTTTATGACCTGTGTCAAATTATACTACAATAACTTGCATTTATATGTCGCCTTTAACATAGCAAAATGTCCCAAACCGCTTCACAGGAGCGTTATCAAACAAAATTTGACACCAAGACACATAAGGAGATATTAGGATAAGTGACCAAAAGCTTGGTCAAAGAGGTAGGTTTTAAGGAGTGTCTTAAAGGAGGAGAGAGAGGTAGAGAGGCAGAGAGGTTTAAAGAGGAAATTCCAGAGCTTAAGGCCTTGGCAGCTGAAGGCACGGCCTCCAATGGTAAAACGATGAAAATCGGGGATGTGCAAGAAGCCAGAATTGCAGGAGCGCAGAGATCTCGGAGATTGGAGATATAGCAGTTGAATACACCTTTAAAAGCACTGGGACTGGCCTTTCCAGCTCTGTAACCACCCATAAATTGTGATCAGATTTAGGAAGCAACAGCAGCAGCACTGAGTCAGACTAAAATGGCATTGGGGCACTAATCGCATTGTAGAACCTTAATTTCAATGTATATATATATATACACATTAGGCTCCCATCTATTTCTGGCGGGAATGCTGGCCACCTAAATCACAGCCCTCTCAAAAATTACAACGAGCAGGTCATCAGCAGTAAGTTGCCAATTTTCATTTGTCCAGCTTTGATCCCGTCACTGCCCTGATCATGCCAACAAATAGAGCGGAAAGGAGACTAAAATAGGCTTCACTGAATGGGAGTAGTCTGTTCTTATACAGAAGAGAACAAAATAGTAATTGCTGCCTCAAACAAGCACCTTCAACCACTACTTCCATTGAAAGATACAAAGAATTGTACAGAGATATTGAGAGTACACAGAGCAGTGACAATGTCAGACGGCTGCACAACTTTAGGGGCTGAAACTTTAAGATGCAAATTCCATGTTTAAGGCCTCTTTCGGAATTGCTGCTGTGCATTTTGTAATTCTAAACAGACCTTATGTTCGAATTGTCACTATTCATAAAAACTTGTTTCTATTATGTGAGGTTTGAATCTGGATAATATATAGTATAGGGGAAGCTGATGCTTACCTAAATCAGTAAAATCAGGTGTTAAGTGGTTTTCTTTGCAACACCCAGAAACCTACAGCAGCTCTCAGTTAACCCTTGATAGTCATACCATCTGCAATTTCTAAACTGTTTCAGGGGATAAAAACACTAGCATTGACAAAGGACCTTGGAGGACATTGCTAGAAAACTCAATGTAACCACTTGGGTCCAAGGTTAGAGAGAACAAGATTTAGGATTGATTGTTTGATGGTTGTGGCCAGATTGTGGTAAAGATGGCAGCCAAAACTAGGGTCATGTGAGCCAGTGGTAGCAGAGTACAGAGAGATAAGGAACTCAGCGGATGGGGAGGAAGTTGAAGGAAGTTAACCTCAACTGCCCACAAGCGCAGTAGGCTGGCATTTGTGAAAATGTATTAATAATTATGTTTCCACTTGTGGGAGAGTTCAAAACCAAGGGTCATAAATATGATAGTCACCAGTAAATCTAGTAGGGAATTCAAGAGAAACTTCTTTACCCAGAGAGTGGTTAGAATGTGGAACTTGCTACCACAGGGAATAGTTAAGGTGAAGAGCATAGATACATTTAAGGGGAATCTAGATAAGTACATGAGGGAGAAAGGAATAGAAGCATATGCTGATAGGGTTAGATGAAGTAGGGTGGGAGGAGGCTCATATGGAGCATAAAAACCCCAGCATAAACCAGTTGGGCCAAATGAGCTGTTTCTGAGCTATAAATTATATGCAATTCCATGTAATAAAGACAATAAGAGATGTGGCATGAATACCTTTATGCTTTATTTTAATCTGCTGTTCCTCTTGAACACATTTAAAGGTATATTCTTCACCTATTGGTTCTAATTTGTTCTTGGGATATGGGCAGCACTTATGACATAGTATTTATTGCCCATCCCTAGTTGCCCTGAGGATATTAAGAGTCAACCATGTATATTGCATAGTAGCGAATGACACACAAAAATGAATAATTATGGGGGATAATTTCGCCTGTGCACTATTTGTAACTAAATTTGAAACCCATTGATGTCTATCTCCTGTCCCGTATTGTCCCACTTGTCCATCACCCCTGCCCTTGCTGACTTACCCTGGTACCCAGGGTACGGTAGTGTAGTGATGATGTTATTGGACTAATAATCCAGAGGTCATGAGTTCAAATTTCACCGTGGCAGTTTGAGAATTTGAATTCAGTTTAGAAAATATGGAAATAAAAAGCTGGTATCGGTAAAAGTGATTATGGAGCTGTCGGATTGTTATAAAAACCCAACTGGTTCACTAATGACCTTTAGGGAAGGAAACCTGCCATCCTTACTCGGTCTGGCCTACATGTGACTCCAGTCCCACACCAACATGGTTGACTCTTAACTGCCCTTTGAAGTGGCCCAGCAAACCACTCAATTGTATCAAACCACTACAAAGAATGGCAGTGGTTCAAGAAGAAGGCCCATTACCACTTTCTAGGGTTGGGCAATTAAGGCTGGCAGTGCCAGTGACGCCCACATGCTGAGAATGAGAACAAAATTATGTCCTTATGTTTCAATCTCTCCATTTTCTCTCCCTGACCCTACTGTTGCATGCTCCTAGGTCTCTACACCTTCTCCAGATAATCCACTCCTGACTCATTCAGAAGGAAAAGAACAAATCTGAAGTCTTCACCTTGAATTTAGTGGAGGGAGAAGACATTGAGGAAGATAATCTCAAGAGTTGACAGGAGCAGAAACACCGTACATGCAAAAGTCAGGTTTAAAATAGCTATGGAATAGGACACGGATCACTCTAAAGTAAAAATACTCAATTGGAGGAGGGCCAATTTCTATGGGATGAGAACAGTTCTAGCCTGGGTAAATTGGAATCAAAGATTGGCAGGCAAAACTGTAATTGAACAGTGGGTGACCCTTAAAGAGGAGATGGTTCAGGTACAGTCTAGGTATATTCCCACGAGGCCGAAGGATAGGGCAACTAAAGCCAGAGCTCCCTGGATGACAAAAGAGCTAGTGACTAAGACGAAAAGGATAAAAGGGGCGTATGACAGATGTCAGGTCAATAAACAAGTGAGAACCAGACAGAATATAGAAAGTTCACAGAGGAAGTGAAAAAGGAAATAAGAGGGGCAAAGAGGGAGTATGAAAATAGATTGGCAGCCAACATAAAAGGGAATCCAAAAGTCTTCTACAGGCATGTAAACGGGTGGTAAGAGTGGGGTGGGGGCTGATTAGGGACCATAAAGGCGATCTACTAATGGAGGCAGAGGGGATGGCCGAGGTACTAAATGAATACTTTGCATCTGTCTTTACCAAGGAAGAAGATGCTGCCAGAGTTTCAGTAAAGGAAGATATAGTTGAGAACTGGATGGGCTAAAAATTGATAAAGAGGAGGTACTGGAAAGGCTAGCTGTATTTAAAGTAGATAAGTCACCTGGTCCAGATGGGATGCATCCTAGGTTGCTGAGGGAAGTAAGGGTGGAAATTGCAGAGGTACTGGCCATAATCTTCCAAACATCCATTGATACGGGGGTGGTGCCAGAGTACTGGAGAATTGCAAATGTTACACCCTTGTTCAAAAAAGGGTGTAAGGATAAACCCAGCAACTATAGGCCAGTCAGTTTAACCTCAGTGGTGGGGAAACCTTTAGAAACGATAATCCGGACAGAATTAACAGTAACTTGGATGAGTGTGGTTTTATTAGGGAAAGCCAGCACAGATTTGTTAAAGGCAAATTGTGTTTAACTAACCTGATAGAGTTTTTTGATGAGGTAACAGAGAGGGTAGATGAGGGCAATGCAGTTGATGTGGTGTATATAGACTTTCAAAAGGTGTTTGATAAAGTGTCACATGGTAGGCTTATTATCAAGATTGTGGCCCATGGAATAAAGGGGGCAGTAGCAACATGGATACAGAATTGGCTAAGTGACAGGAAACAGAGAGTAGTGATGAACGGTTGTTTTTCAGACCTGAGGGAGGTGTACAGTGGTGTTCCCCAGGGGTCGGTGCTGGGACCACTGCTTTTCTTGATATATATTAATGACTTGGACTTGGGTGTTTAGGCACAATTTCAAAATTTGCAGATGACACAAAACTTGGAAGGGTAGTAAACAGTGAGGAGGATAGTGATAGACTTCAAGAGAATACAGATAGGCTGATGGCATGGGCGGACACGTGGCAGATGAAAGTTAATGCAGAAAAACGCGAAGTGAAACATTTCGGTAGCAAGAACGAGGAGAGGCAATATAAACTAGAGAGCACAACTCTAAAAGGGGTACAGGAACAGAGAAATCTGGGAATATATGTGCATAAATCGTTGAAGGTGGGAGGGCATCTTGAGAAAGCAGTTAAAAAAGCATACAGGATCCTGGGCTTTGTAAATAGAGGCATAGAGTACAAAAGTATGGAAGTCATGATGAACCTTTATAAAACACTGGTTCGGCCACAACTGGAATATTGTGTCTCGATCTGGGCACTGCACTTTAGGAAAGATAGGAAGGCCTAGAGAGGGTTCAGAAGAGATTTACTAGAATGATTCCAGGGATGACGTGGATAGATACATGGATAGACTGGAGAAGTTAGGGTTGTTCTCCTTGGAACAGAGACGGTTGCGAGGAGATTTGATAGAGGTATTCAAAATCATGAAGGGTCGAGACAGAGTGGATAGAGAGAAACTGTTCCCATTGGCAGAAGGGTCAAGAACCAGAGGACATAGAGGCAATTGGCAAAAGAACCAAAGGTGAAATGAGGAAAAACGTTTTTACACAGCGAGCGGTTAGGATCTGGAATGCACTGCCCGAGGGGGTGGTGGAGGCAGATTCTATCATAGCCTTCAAAAGGGAACTGGATAAATACTTGAAAGGAAAAAAATTGCAGGGCTTCGTGGATAGAGCGGAGGAGTGGGACTAGGTGGATTGCTCTTGCACAGAGCCGGCACGGACTCGATGGGCTGAATGGCCTCCTTCCATGCTGTAACCTTTCTATGATTCTATGTGGCATGAGTGCATTTATACTTTATTTTAACCTGTTGTTCCTCTTGAACATTATTTAAAGGTATATTGTTCACATGTTTGTTTTTATTTGTTCTCAGGATGTGGGCATTTTGTGCATTCTCCCTTCATTGGTGACAGAATCTACAGCTGCCTGGGTTCTACTCTTTAGAATTTCCTTCCTTAACCTTTCTGTAGCACTGCCCCTCTCTCTCTCCTCCTTTAAAAACCTCCTCAAAACCCCTCTTTGATCAAGCATTCGGTCACCCCTCCTAATCTCTCCCTTGCTAGCTCACCTCTGTCTTCTGTATGCATATCTGTGAAAAGCCTTGAGCATTGCTTATATTGAGAAAAAAATAAAGACTTGCAGATGACCTCTTTCTGTCATTTTCAGAGTTTGTCCGTTATCACCTCCAGTGGAAAATCACAGACGGGGGAGCAAGGAGCAGGAGATTGAAGATGGCCGTGGAATTGTCACTGACTCCACGGTGGACTGCAGGTTTCCAAAACCCTCTTGCAAGGGAACGCAAATGTCTGACATACCTTGCAGGGAGCTCTGAAGTTTCTCAAAGAACTGCAAGTGTGTATTTAAAAGTCATCCATGAAAGTCTTAGCTTAGTTTTTGCGATAATTTTATTGTTTTGTCCATTGCCTTTTTCTCATCTTTGTATTTGGAAACTTGGGTTTTTCAATCTGAAAAGGAGGTGCCTGAGAGTTGATCTTACAGAGGTGTATAAAATAGCAAATAGTATGGAAAAGGTAAATCCGAAAAATTACTTTAAACTGAATTGCGGGAGTAGGGTAAGGGGCATGACTTTAACTCGGAGAAACGGGTGGGTTGGGGGCGGGAGGGGCAGTAAAAATGTTTTATATTCTAAAACCCGCCCCCAACCCTCCAAACTGAAACGGGACGGGGGGCGGGTGACCAGCCTGCTCTTAGGAGGCAGGTCAGTCACTAAAAGCTTTCAAGGAGACTGTGGCCTCCATTTTAACAGCTTTTTTGTTTTTAACCTCTGGGTACCGGGATTCCCTGGCCTTCTGCTTCATGCCACGTGAGAGGAGGCAAGAAGGCCCGAAACACCCGGTAGGTCCCTTTGTACCACAGCTTCTGGTGCAGGAGTGCTTCCCCCAGGCCGAGCAAGTCTACCTGCAGCGACAGCCCCCATGATCTCCGACCCTTCCCCTCACAATCTGCAACCCCCCACTCATGATCTCTGACACCCTCCTCGGGATCTCCGACTCCCCCACGATCTCCGACCCCCCTCACGATCTCCAGTCCCCCACGATCTCCCACCATGACCCCCCGCTGCACTGACTGAGCCCCCAGAAGACTGAGTCCCCCCGATGACCCCCGATGACTGACCCCCCGATGACTGATCCCCCAGATGACTGACCCCCCCGATGACTGAGCCCCCCCTTCAATGACTGACCCCCGCAGATGACTGAGCCCCCCGATGACTGACCCTCCTCCGGTGACCCCCGACCCCTCTGATGACCCCCGATGACTGACTCACTCCGATGACCTCCGATGACTGACCCCCGGTGAGCCCCGGCCCCCCGACGACCTCCCCCCGATGACTGACCCCCCCGATGATTGAGCCCCCCAATGACTCCCCCTCATCGGTGACCCCTTACCCCACCGATGAATCCCCCCTCCATCTAAGAATTACTTGTTCACGTCCTCTTCCTTCCTCTTCTCCCGTTCGACTGAAGCCAGCTTGTCAATCAGCCTGGCCTGTTGGGCGGGAAACCGTCAAAAAAAAAAAGACGTCCTTATGACATCCGTACTTCCGGGTTTCCCATCAGGAATTCCACACCCCCCCCGCCCCCTTCGCGACTCCCCGATAAAATCATGCCCAAGGCGTCACAGGTTCAAACTAGAAAAAAGGCAAATTTAGGATTGGTATCTGGAAGTTCTTCTTCACACAAAGAATGATCAAAACATGGAATGTACTCCCTGGAGTGGAGGTAAAACCTTTGGAATTGTTTAAGAAACAATTTGGGAGACGTTGGGGTCTTTCTGGATGAATGAACTAAGACAGGTGGAATGGCTTTCAGCATCTATCATTATCTTGTGATCTTGTCAAGAACAATTACTCAAAAGCAATTTGCTGAAAGCAAAAAGGAGAATTCCTGATAGCGGTCATTACTGTCCAGCAGAAGCCCTGTCTTGAGAAACGCCGCTTGTTTGAAAGAGGAATTGATTTCAAGAAGAGACCTAAATAGAATCAAAACAACACTGTGTGTGGAGAGGTTCACAAGTTTATTCACAAAGGGAAGATGCTAGTTATTTCTGTGACCAAATAAGTTTTACAACTGACCTTAGAAGTAAATGATCTTGTTGTGACTTCTCATTGAACCTGTTAGTTCTGCCCATAGCTTCACCAGTTTAACTAAGATCTTGAAGATATGTTAACCACAGTTCGGACAAACACAGATATATGCGCATCTGTGGTGGCTACCTCCCTTTGGGACTCTTGTAGAAGATGAAACCAGATTATACTGTAATTCCATGATGTCAGAGTTATTTTCGAGTTGGTGAATGTTAATTAGACAGTTGTGTGGTGGTGACTGCATTAGTAATTTTCAATTAATTAATTATTAATTCTGTGCTTTACGATTGTGCAATACCAGTTACAACCAAGCTGATTGCACACCATTTTTGGATGCATTTTTTTTAGATGTTGTGGCAGAAATTTAAGTCTTTTCGTCAGATATTAGCTAAAAGTGTACAAGTTTAAGGTGCTTACCCATATAAACGAGCTGCTTGTCCAATGGAAATGAGCAGCATACCCTATGCAAAAATCATGACTTTGTACATTAGTTGGGGAAAACATGTAAAGCGCCAAACAGTAAACAACCAAGGGCCGCACCTCAATCAGAACTTTAGATACTTGCCATCAAATGCTGGAAAGAAAACCACAGTCTTTATTAAGCAGCAAATCTTCTCAGGCACAAGCCAGCATCTTTAGAATGATAAATCATTGATCTTAAAGTTCACCAAGAATCTCCCTGATTATCATTAAAAAAAAATCAGCAACCTGGAATGTTCTGCAGTCAACAAGGGAGCGGGACGAATTGGACAGCTCGTTCAAAGAGCCAGCACAGGCACGTTGGGCCGAATGGCCTCCTTTTGTGCTGTAAGATTCTATAACAAAACAAGAGAAAGATCAAAACCATACCATTTGGCTACAAATGCTACAAAAAAGATTGGCAAGCTCAGAGGAAATGATTGCTCAACTATTCAAACTTCCTGTGTGACTGCTGCGAATTCTGGAAGTAACAAAATAATTTCCATTGTCTCCACAGGGTACAATTTGGAGGTCATTTCCTATTGATCAACTGTGAAATGAACAAATTAAATATGCCAAAGTGCAATTTAGGGTGGTATTGGTTTACAATCAGTATCTGTTTAGAACAATGTTAAGCTGGTAGTTCCAAGGTATACTGATGTCTCTGCTTCACTGTCTAGTCAGGGAAAGCAGAACTCATCCAGGTGGTGGCCCTTAAATTTTAATGTTGGAGAAAAGGCGCAGTTGGCTCTCTGCTAACATTAAAAAAAACATTTAAAAGTTCCGAGGAAATCCAATGGACAGTCTGAGTACTTATAAAATTTCATGGTGCTCGATTATAATCCCCATTATTATCCATTTTCAGGTGGTTTCATTCAACTATCATTCATCTTCCCGGGTGCTATCATTCAGGGAGCCAGTCTACCATACTAGTTGCCAATGGTTTCAGGATTTTCTTCTGGAAGTGACAGTGGACTTGGAATATACCTGGCATATTTGGGATGGATTAAAAGCGGGCCCTAGAGCCAAAAGAACAGTCCACTAATTTGCAGTATGATCTAGTGCCTTTACATTGTGTTCCTAGCTTTTGCTGCCACCTTTAATCTGCTTGGGCTGAACTTTAATTACAAATTTACAATGAATAGATAGAGGAATATATAAAGTGCACTCCAGTTAAAGGAGGGTGAAAATGTAAGGTAGGCATTTTCAATATGTTCGCTTACCATCTAGATGTCATAAAATGATGAAAACAATTCTCTTATCTCATAAAAAATGGTTTTAATATTTTCATCCTACCCTGTGGAAATCTGCCATTTTGATTATCCTTTCTTAGGCGGGATATAGAAGTACAGTTAGTCAGTGGGAAGGACCAGGAGCAGTAATAAAACTGTATAAATTACACCAATTTCTTTCTGTATTTCACCATCAAAAATAATTTGGTAATACCATGGCACAAGACAGATGTTTTTGAGGTCCAATGACATGCCTCCCATCATTGGCTTTGTGACCACTGACACTAAACTTGCCTCTCTTACATACTCTTTCTCCAGCAAAACGAACAAAATCACATACTGCAAAGGTTAAAAAACCATAATATGAGTTACAATATAGATACAGTATTTTTTCTCATTCTTGGGATGTGGGCGTCACTGGCAAGGCTGGCATTTATTGCCCATCCCTAGCTGCCTTGAGAAAGTGGCGATGGGCCTTCCTGAACCACTGTAATTTATTCTTTGAAGCAGTTTCAAAACAACTGAGTGGCTTGCTAGGCCACTTCACAGGGCAGTTAAGAATCAACCATGTTGGTGTGGGACTGGAGTCACATATAGACCAGACTGGGTAAGGACAGTAGGTTTCCTTTCCCGAAGGACATTGGTGAACCAGTTGGGTTTTTGTAACAATTCAACAGTTTCACGGTCACTTTTACTGGTACCAGCTTTTTATTTCCAGATTTTTTTTTGAACTGAATTCAAATTCTCAAACTGCCATGGTGGGATTTGAACTCATGTTCTCAAAGCCACTGGATTACTAGTCCAGTAACATAACCACTGCACTACTGTACTCCAAATATACACAAATTATAAATAACACTCAATATCTCTGAGTGAATGTAAGATAGTAATCCAATCTTACTGACAAATATAAAATATTGAAGCTTTGCTCTCAGGAACTAAGGGGCATAGTTGTAAGATAAGGGGGCGGCCATTCAAGACTGAGATGAGGAGGAATTTCTTCATGCAGAGGGTTGTGAATCTTTGGAATTCTCTACCCCAGAGGGCTGTGGATGCTGAGTCATTGAATATATTCAAGGCTGAGATAGATAGATTTTTAGACTCTAGGGGAATCAAGGGATATGTGCATTAGGCGGGAAAGTGGAGTTGAGGTCGAAGATCAGCCATGATCTTAGGAGCAGGCTTGAGGGGCCTTATGGCCTACTCCTGCTCCTATTTCTTATGTTCTTATATGACTTCACCTGGACCTAGTCATTGAGTTTCAATTTTGTGATTCACAGAAAAGAATCTATTATCCTTTACCTAATTTAATCGAGGAGTTCAGATAACATCATAAACCATTGTCATAAACCACCAAAGCACAAGTGATTCATGAATATACTCTCAACATCAGAAATTAAATGATGGTTTTGTTACAACAACAATGTACATTTATATAACACCTTTAATGTAGAAAAACATCCCTTAGTGCTTCAGAGAGACATCATCAGACAGGAAATAGACGTTGAGTCAAAGAAGGAGATATTGGGCATTTTTTTAGCTCCCAAGACTGGGTGGGTTGGGGGTGGAGGGGGGCAGACAAAATCAACGTTTTAGGAGCAGGCAGACATCCCAGCTCCAACCTGTCCATTTTTGCATTAGACCCAGGCAGATCTGCGTGCATGTGCACAGCAGTCACCAGGAAGTCCCGCCCCCACTTAACTCCGGTGGGCTGATTCTTAAAGGGGCAATGTAACTCATTGAGATACTTAAGGTGCTTTATATTTTGTGTATTGGACACTTAAAATGATTATAACTTTACCTGTTTGTGTTTCCCATCGCTTCAGATTCACGCCTGATGAAAGCAGGCGGGTAGGGCTGGATCAATGAAAAATACACTAAATAAATTAAAGAAAATGACATTTTGCATGCTAAAAAAAGTTAACAAACATAAAATCTTAAAACTGATGCTACCTGGAGCCCCCGATCTCCGCTGGCTGTAAGACCACCCCCCCCCACCCCGATCTCCTATGTCGGATGGAAGACACCCCCCGATCTCC
Source organism: Heptranchias perlo (assembly GCF_035084215.1). Classification (NCBI taxonomy): domain Eukaryota; kingdom Metazoa; phylum Chordata; class Chondrichthyes; order Hexanchiformes; family Hexanchidae; genus Heptranchias; species Heptranchias perlo. Next base: position 10,698,357 of record NC_090330.1, read on the forward strand.
GATGTTTCCCAAAGCCCGATGACCTCTCACTCTTTCTCCCACCCTCCTCTCTGATGTACAGTTCCTCTCACTGCCGATAGGCAGCCAGACTTTCAATTCGTCTGGCTGCCAGGCACGACAACCGGAAGTGCCATTGATTGGCCTCATTAAGGTCGCGATCGCCCTCTTATCTTCCGGGTTTCGCACCCGCAAATCCCCCCACCCACTCTCTTCCCATCACCGCCCGTTCGGAGGGGTGATCAAGAGCTTGGTCAAAGCGGGCCTTAAATGAGGAGAGAGAGGTGGACAAGCGGAGCGGTATAGGGAGGCAAGTCCGAAGAATGGGGCCTAAGTGACTGAAGGCACTTCCGCCAATGGTGGGGTGAATGGAAGGGGAGATACCAAAGAACCCTGAGAAGGAGGAATGGAGAGTTGGGGGGATGCTGTAGCGCTGGAAGATATTACAGAGATAGGGAGTGGTAAAACCATGTAGGAATTTAAACCTGAGAATGAGAATTTTAAATTTGAGGTGTTGGGGGACCAGGAGCCGATGTAGGTCAGCGAGGACAAGGGTTACAGTCTTGGTGTGTGGTAGGGTGCAGGCAGGAAAGTTTTGGATAAGCTGAAGTTTATGGAGGATGCAAAATGGGAGGCCTATCAGGGAGAAACAGTTGACTCCATTTCTCCAGTCAGAAACAGGGGAATTTATAATGGGGAGCAAGGAAATGGCAAAGCAATTAAACAAATACTTTGGTTCTGCCTTCATGGAAGAGGACACAAATAACTTCCAGAAATGCTAGGGAACCAAGGGACTAGTGAGAAGGAGGAATTAAAGGAAATTAGTATTAGTAAAAAAATAGTCCTGGAGAAATTAATGTGACTGAAAGCTGATAAATCCCCAGGGCCTGATAATCTGCATCCCAGAGTAATAAAAGAGGTAGCCATGGAAATAATGGATGCATTAGTTGACATCTTCCAAAATTCTATAGATTATGGAACAGTTCCTGCAGATTGGAGGGTGGCAAATGTAACCCCACTATTTACAAAAGGAGGGAGAGTGAAAACAGGGAACTACAGACCGGTTAGCCTAACATCAGTAGTAGGGAAAATGCTAGAGTCTATTATAAAGGATGTGATAACAGGACACTTAGAAAATATCAATGGGATTAGACAAAGGCAACATGGATTTATGAAAGGGAAATCATGTTTGACAAACTGACTGGAGTTTTTTGAGGATGTAACTGGTAGAATAGATAAGGGAGAACCAGTGGATGTGGTTTATTTGGATTTTCAGAAGGCCTTTGATAAAATCCCACATAAGAGGTTAGTGTGCAAAATTAAAGCACATGGGATAGGTGGTAATATACTGGCATGGATTGAAAATTGGTTAACAGACAGGAAACAGAGAGTAGGAATAAATGAGTCTTTTTCGGGGTGGCAGGCAGTGACTAGTGGGGTACCGCAGGGAACAGTGCTTGGGCCCCAGCTATTCACAATATATATCAATAATTTGGATGAGGGAACCAAATGTAATATTTCCAAGTTTGCTGATGACACAAAACTAGGTGGGATCGTGAGTTGTGAGGAGGATGCAAAGAGGCTTCAAGGCGATTTAGACAAGTTGAGTGAGTGGGCAAATACATGGCAGATGCAGTATAATGTGGATAAATGTGAAGTTATCCACTTCGGAAAGAAAAACAGAAAGGCAGAGTATTATTTAAATGGTGATAAATTGGGAAATATTGATATACAAAAGGACCTGGGTACACCAGTCACTGAAAGCAAACATGCAGGTGCAGCAAGCAGTTAGGAAGGCAAATGGTATGTTGGCTTTCATTGCAAGAGGATTTGAGTACAAGAGCAAGGAAGTCTTACTGCAGTTATACAGGGCCTTGGTGAGACCACACCTGGAGTATTGTGTGCAGTTTTGGTCTCCTTACCTAACAGAGGCGATAGAGGGAGTGCAGCGAAGGTTCACCAGACTGATCCCTGGGGTGGCAGGACTGTCTTATGAGGAGGGATTGGGTCGACTCGGCCTGTATTCACTCGAGTTTAGAAGAATGAGAGGGGATCTCATTGAAACATATAAAATTCTGACAGAGGTGGACAGACTGGATGCAGGGAGGATGTTTCCCCCGGCTGGGGGGTCCAGAACAAGGGGTCACAGTCTCAGGATATGGGATAGGACATTTAGGACTGAGATGAGGAGAAAGTTCTTCACTCAGAGGGTGGTGAACCTGTGGAATTCTCTACCACAGAAGGCTGTAGAGGCCAAGTCACTGAATATATTTAAGAAGGAACTAGATAGATTTCTAGACACAAAAGGCATCAAGGGGTATGGGGAGAGAGCGGGAATATGGTATTGAGATAGAGGATCATCCATGATCATATTGAATGGCGGAGCAGGCTCGGAGGGCAGAATGGCCAACTCCTGCTCTTATTTTCTATGTTTCTATAAATGAGTCTGGAGGTGATAAAGGTATGAATGAGAGTTTCAGCAGCAGAAGGGCTGAAGCAGGGATGGAAATAGGCAATGTTATGGAGGTGGAAGTAGACGAGGTCTTTGTGATAGAGAGAATATAGAGTTGAAAGCTTAGCTAGAGGTCGACTAGATCACCAAGGTTGTGAACCAGCCTGAGACAATGGCTGGGGAGTGGGATGGAATCGATGGCAGAGTTTGTGGTGGAGGCTGAAGACAATGTAAATTACAGCTCATCCAAGACTGGATGCCAGACAAGCACTCCAGTGCGGTGGAGGGGCCGAGAGAGGTGGTGGTCATCAGCATACATGTGGAAGTTGACTGGATGATGTTACCAAGGACAGCATGTAGATGGGGAAGTGTAGTGGACCAAGGATAGATCCTTGGGGACTCCTTTGGAGTGTGGAGGCAAGAAGAGAAGCCATGACTGTAGATGCTCAGGCATCTGATATGTAAGAGTGGAAGCAAGCAAGGACAGTCCCACTGCATTAGACAACAACGGAGGAGAGACGTTGGAGGAGGATGGCGTGCTCAACCGTGTCAAAGGCTGTAAAGAGGTTTAAGATGACAAGGAGGAATAGTGCACCATGGATCCAGTTACAGAGAACTTCGGTTAGGACCATCTCAGTGCTGTGGCAGGGGTGGAAACCTGATTGGAGAGATTCAAGCATGGAGTTGCGAGAAAAATGGACACAAAGTTGGGAGACGACAACTCGTTCAAAGACTTTGGAGTGGAAAGGGAGGTTGGAAAAAGGGCGGTTGTTTTCAAGGACAGAGTGGTCAAGGGTGGTTTTTTTTGAGGAGGAGGGTGATGCTAGGTGTTATGACCGGGCGAGCAACAGTACCTGAGGAGAGGGAACCATTTAGAATGTCAGCCAGCATGGTGACTGGGAAGGGTAGTTGGGTGGTCAGCAGTTTAATAGGAATGGGATCAAAGGAGCAGGAGGTAGGCTCCATGGACAGGATGAGCTCAGAGAGGGCATGAAGGGAGATAGGAGAGAAGCTAGAGAATGATGCAGGTCCAGGGCTATGGCAGGGTAGGTCTGAGGGAGGTTTAGCTTGATGGGCAAGGAGAACAGATGATCTCAATTTTAGTGACAAAGAAGTCCACGACCTCCTCGCACATATTATTGGAGGTGAGGGTGGAGGGGGTGTGAAGAGCAATTTAAGCAGAATGATGGTAGTGGAGAAAAGAAGCCATGGTTTATCTTTGCTCTACATGATGATCCTGCCATAGTGGGCAGTTTTTTCAGTGGAGACTGAGGCCCCATAGTGCTTGATGTGGTCCAGCTAGATGTGCTAATGGATGGATAAACCTGTTGTGCACCAGATATGCTCAAGTCTACACCCCTTGAACTTGAGGGAATGAAGATGGGGGCCATATCGGGGGGGGGGGGAAATTGGGATGGGAGAGATTTAATGGGGACAAGGGCATCAAAGATGGAGGTAAGGGGGTGATTAATCAGACTGATGGCTGCAGCAGTATTGTGGTGAATGGAAGGCCAGAGGCTGGGCAATTGGGAGTTTGAAAGTGCACGGAAGTGACTTGGGGGAGATTCTTTTCCAGGGCTGGATGCAGAATGAAGTGGGGTTGGACAGGGGTAGTGAGGGAGACCACAGAAGATGGCAGGTTTGAGGGGGTTGTGAAAATGGGTAGGAGAGTTTACATGGAGGGAGAGGTTAAGGGAGGTCAGGAAGGCAGTGAATTCAGAGGACGGAGGGCAGGGGGAGCTGAGATAGAGATTGAAATCACCAAGGATGAGATTCACTCAGTGCGGAGGCTGACGGAGGAAAGGAGGGAGGGTATCTTCATGAGAAACTTGGGGTGGGGCTTTGGGGGAACGATATACAATTCTACCCTTCTGACAGTGCAAACAATACCAATGATAATTGTAGTGCTGCAATAACATTGACTGACTGTTGTGAGAGGCTATTATGGTGCAGGAGCAGCAGAGCCACACCGTTGTATGATTCACCAGAGGATATAATAAACAGGGTGACACGCAGGTTGAAGTATGATACAAAAGGGAGAGTACGTCAAGGAGTTTGGGCATTATGATCTCTGACTGCAAAATAACTTCAAGGTGTTTTACTGAATTGAAACAAGCTGATATCTGGGATCATATATACAGAAACATTTTTTTTAGCTGTCTTATCTGATCAAACAGTAGGAAGAGAAATCACTGTTCAATACTGATAGTCCTCTCATTTCAGGCTCCAGTCATTGCACTGTGCAATTCAAAGTGAAGTGATGTGGCACCACACAAATGGATGTGAGTTTTATTTTACAGAATGTTTAAGGGGAAAATACATGCCCTTCATACAAGTAGGCCAAATGACTTATTACTCAGAAAAATAACATTTTCACTGTTTCAAGGATCATTTATGCAAAATTCTGGTATTTGTGCAACAAATCGAACCACGTGCAGTAATCCTAGAAATCTCGAGATTTGCCAGCCGATATTCGCTATGTTAAATCACTTCTTCTCTTCACACTGGGCAGAGTTAGAAGGGAATTAGTAACCTAATATATATTACAAACAGCAATGAATTTACAATGCTGGTCATACAATAGCAACGAGGATCAGTATTGTATCTGAAGCTATTAACTGGTAACAAGTAAAAGTATGAGAAAGAATAATTAGAAGGGAATTATAAGTCCAGTGCAAATTAAATATAACAGTTATACCCCCCCCGAACTGAAATAAAAACAACAACATGCTGGCTACCACAGTAGGTTTGTCAGCATTTCTAAAGAGAGAAGGTTCCAGTGAAGACCCAGATGAAATGTACACCTGAAATATAACCTCGTCTTTTCTTCTAATGGATCGGCTGTGTATTTTGGGGAATTTTCCACTGTAGTTCAGGTTTCCAGCGTTTGCAGTTTTTAAAAAAAAGTTGATACTTGCAACCTGCAGTACCTCAAGAGGGTGGAATCTGGGTCAGAATGTGGGGTTTCCTCTCAGCTGAATTTATAGGCTTTGCGCCGCTGTTTTCTTTACTCTACGGAGAACATCATAAACCACAAGACTGAAGCTCAGTTTCGCAGCACAGGTGGTTTCTGATCATTGTCTGAAAGTCAGAGATTAAATGTTTTTATTGCACACTTTCTACCTCTTTTTACCATCAAAACAACACCAGGGACAATTAAAGTAGCGAAGCATTTGTTGAGTATTGTGAGAGGCTATTATGTGCAACAGCAGCAGTGTAGCATTGTCATGATTCACTACAGAACAGTTCAGAGGTATAACTACTCATTTATAGCGTTAAGCATAAACCATCCACATAGTTACAGTATTAGTGAGTGTCGTGGGGGGGGGTGGGGGAGGGACAAATGGCTTAGCACAGATTACGTTTACAATTTTTTTAATACATTCTCGGAATGTGGGCGTCGCTGGCCAGGCCAGCATTTATTGCCCATCCCTAGTTGCCCTTGAGAAGGTGGTGGAGAGCCTTCTTCTTCAACCGCTGCAGTTCCTGTGGTGAAAGTGTTCCCACAGCACTGTTGGGTGGGGAGTTCCAGGATTTTGACCCAGCCACAATGAAGGAAGGGGTGGAACCTGTGGAACCAGTGGAATTCTCTACCACAGAAGGCAGTGGAGGCCAAGTCATTAGATGTATTCAAGAAGGAAATAGATATACTTCTTAATGCTAAAGGGATCAAGGGATGTGGGTAAAAAGCAGGAACAGGGTATTGAGTTAGATGATCAGCCATGATCATTTTGAATGGCGGAGCAGGCCCGAATGCCCTTCTATTGCTCCTAATTTCTATGGGTGATATATGTTCAGGTGGGGATGGTGTGTGACTTGGAGGGGAATTTGGAGCTCACAGTGCTCCTATGCACCTGCACCCCTTGTCTACCAAATTACTCCAGCATAGATTTGTTACAGTATTCAAGGTTATAAACTGATCAGGTGAAGCCTGATATATATAACAGTTTGTGTGATCCCTCCATCACTGCCTAAAGGACCCTGTCTTCAGAGATTACGGTAAATCAGTCGAACAGGAAGTTTTGTTGTTCATCAGAGCAGTGACCACAGTAGCAGGAAACGGACAGAGGGACTTCCCTGTTCAGAGCAGTTCTCACATTGCACCACACGGAGGGATGAGACACTTAACACAACTGTTGTTATTGTTCCGACGAAGACTCGTTCACCTTGTTCGTGGAGACTGTCTCAGGATGAAAAGTTCGCTTCTCTCTCTCTTTACAGAAACCCTTTCAGCTCTCTCATTCTAACAGTAAGTTTTAAGTTTAATTAAGTTTTAACTCGCACGGGTAAAAACTTTAAAAAAAACTTTTAGTAACATTTAATCATTTGATTCGTTTAATTTTTTGGCATCATTTTAAGTGATTTTATTTTTTGTCACAAAATTCACTTTTTGGCAATTTTTCTTTCGGTTTCTCTCCGTGTTCTGTTGCCATACCAATAGACAGTGCTGGACTCTTTTAGTTAGGTATTCTATAATGAGTGATGAGGGTACTTTCTGACCTGGTTCAAGTGTCAAGACTCTAGAGAAGCAATTGTAAACAATTTTACAACACCAAGTTATAGTCCAACGATTTTATTTTTAATCCCACAAGCTTTCGGGGGCTTTCCCCTTCCTCAGGCGGTGTGGAAATGACAATTTCGAATCCTTCGCATTTTAAGATCACATAACAATGCCTGGTGATTACTGCCCGTTGCCAAGGCAATCACAGTGAGCAGACAGAAAGGTGTCATCTAAAAGACCACTGAATATACAACCCCCCCAAAAAAAAGAGAGAGAGAGAGAGAAGGAAGACAGTCAATGACCCGTTATATTAAAAACAGATAACATTTGTTCGCTGGTGGGGTTACGTGTAGTGTGACATGAACCCAAGATCCCGGTTGAGGCCGTCCTCATGGGTGCGGAACTTGGCCGTCCTCATGGGGGGTTGTATATTCAGTGGCCTTTTAGATGACACCTTTCTGTCTGCTCACTGTGATTGCCTTGGCAACAGGCAGTAATCACCAGGCATTGTTATGTGATCTTAAAATGCGAAGGATTCGAAATTGTCATTTCCATACTGCCTGAGGAAGGGGAAAGCCCCCGAAAGCTTGTGGGATTAAAAATAAAATCATTGGACTATAACTTGGTGTTGTAAAATTGTTTACAATTGTTAACCCCAGTCCATCACCGGCATCTCCACATCCTAGAGAAGCAAGGCAGTGAGTGAGTGAATGAGCTAGTTTGGTTTAAAAGGAGGATAGGTAGAAAGTATTGAGAATGTCAGTAGATGTGATATCGCCCGTTTTCTGTCTCCGCCCAAGTTGAATTTCACCCCCAAAGACTTTTTGTCTCCTGAATTTCTTCTCCTGAAATCACCAACTCATTGCTGGGTTGCAATCTCATGGGCACGGCCTCTCCTAATTCCATGCCGCCTCTAAGGTATCATATCTTACACCTGCTCACTAATGACTAACAGGCTATATCGGCCAGCGTATGGGTAAGGCCATAGCTAAGGCCAATCCTCTCCACAGCATATCATACGTGTACAATCAATGGTGAGAATCCAGGGTGATTTTTCTTCTCCCCCCCCCCGCCAGCTGACGTCATTATTGCCACTCTGCTTCAGAGTGTTTGCCTACATGACAGGGACAAGTTGCATTTATATAGCATCTTTAATGCAACAAAATGTCCCAAAGTGCCCTACAGAGGTGTAACCGAAAAATAGACGCTGGACCAAAGAAGGGGCCATTTGGAGGGGTGGTCAAAGAGGTTGGTTTTAAGGAGAGTCTTAAAAATGAATTGGGAGGTGGAATATGGAAGGGTTTAGACAGGAAATTGCAGAGCATGGAACCTAGGTGGTTGAAGGCACAGCTGTTAACGGTGGGGGGAAGAGAGGGGGAGATGCACAAGAAGCCAACAACGGAGAAATGGAGAGTTCAAGGGGGATTATAGGGCTGGAGGAGGTTACAGAGATAGGGAGGGGTGACGCCATGATGGATTTAAACATGTGGATGAGAGTTCTAAATTTGAGTCATTGAGAGATTAGAAGCCAATGTAGGTCAGCAAGGGCAGGGGTAACAGGAGAGCAGGACTTGTGCAGGATATGGTACGAGCAGCATAGTTTTCGATGACCTCAAGTTTACGTAAGGTCGAGGACTGCATTGGAATAGTTGAGTCTGGAGGTGGATTTCAGCAGCACTTAAGCTGAGACAGTGGTAGATAATAAAGAAGGATTAAATGGTCTTTGTAATGGAGAGGATATGAGGTCGGAAAATCAGTTTGGGGTTGAATATGCACACCAAAAGTAATTTATTGCGTAGTGCTTCAATGTGATCAAGCACTATATAAATGTAAATATTAGAAAACGCATCTCAGACCAGGGACTGAATGTAGGACCTTCCTGATCTTTGTGATTCAATTCCACACTGGAGATGGTGCATTTGGAAACCAAGGCATGTGGGGATCATTTAGCAGCTTCCAGAAAGTGTTTGGAGTGTGAAACCATGCATCATTTTCGATGCATCAATTGAAGCATCAGTGATATATTTCAATATGATTCATACCGTTGTGTTGTTGATTTGTAAATGTGTAAGAAAAACTTATTTTGTGAAGATGGTTCCCCTTTTATGATGGCCAGACTTAACATTCTGTAAAACTAGGCAGAAGCGTAACCATGTATAAAGAGTTTTGGGGGGTCAACATAGAGCCAAATGTGGGATTAGGAACAGCGGTTCCCCTCTCACATTTCAACCTACAATTACATCTTGTTATTGAGAGGACATAGTACCAATCTACGGCCTTGCTGCTCATTCACATTTAGTGTTTGATTCTGAAGCAACTTATTTTTGTCTCATTTGCAAACCAAGGTATCTAGGGAGCATTATTGTTCACCTTCTGACAATGTGTTTTTTTTTAAGTATTTGTGTAATATAACACTTTTTTAAAAAAGTTCGTGTCTAATCTGAAAACTTCCTACATGAACTGATGTTGTAACTGGAAGTTTTGAAGATATTTAAAATTTTTGGAATAGAATATTTCCAAGGAGTGGGGGGAGTTTTCAAGTTTTCTTTAATTCCTGGAAGAGCCTGAAATAATTTGAAACACTTCCATTTTTTTTGTCAAGTCCAGTCATTTTGTTTCACAGTGAAACTGAAAATGCAAACTTTTGCAAATTGTATTCTTTTTTCTATTTTTCTAAATCTTTTTGAGTTTCTTTTGATAATTTCTCCCCTCGTCTCGAAGGCATTTGATCCTTATTGGGTTATTGTTCCGCATGCTGCAAGAGCTCAGTCAAGTATCATTCATTAGATGTGTTCAAGAAGGAGATAGATAGATATATTTCTTAATGCTAAAGGGATCAAGGGATATGGGGAAATAGCGGGAACAGGGTACTGAGTTAGACGATCAGCCATGATCATTTTGAATGGTGGAGCAGGCCCGAAGGGCCGAATGGCCTACTCTTGCTCCTATTTTCTATGTTTCTATTCCTCACGTGTGAGCCTAGACAGCGAGTGTCAGCAGGCTATTTGAATGTGAAGTCTGATCCTGTTCTCGCACCCATACATTCCAGTAGGAATCAGGAGCAGAAACCCTGGCTGACTTATTTTTCTTTCATAGTAACATTAGGAACAGGAGTAGGCCATTCAGCCCCTCGAGCCTGCTCCGCCATTCAATTAGATCATGGCTGATCTGCACATCAATTCCATTTACCTGCCTTTGCACCATATCTTTTGATACCTTTACCCTCTATCGATCTCGGTCTTGAAAGCTCCAATTGTTCCAGCATCCACAGTGTTTTGGGGGGAGAGAGTTCCAGATTTCTACTACCCTTTTTGTGAAAAAATGCACCTGAATGGCCTAGCTCTAATTTTAAAATGATGTCCACTTGTTCTTGATTCCCCCACCAGAGGAAATAGTTTCTCTGTATCTACCTTATCAAATCCCTTTAACAGTAACACCTTGATCAGATCACCTCTCAGTCTTCTATATTCAAGGGAATACAAGCCAACTTTATGCAACCTGTCCTCATAATTAAACCCTTAAAGCCCCAGTATCATTCTGCTGAATCTGCACTGCACCTCCTCCAAGGTGCCCAAAACTGAATACATTACTCCAGATGGGGCCTGACCAAGGTTCTATACAACTGAAGCATAACCTCCTCCCCTAGCCCATGGGTGCTGAGGTCAACTGTAGTGGTCCAGCGACTCCCCCCAGCTGTGATGAGCTAGCTCAGTGCAGATGGGAGTTGAACGTAGGACTATCCGTTCTGTAGGATGTAATGCTGCGCTGCGTACGACTTTTATTGACTAGGCTGTCGGGGGAGCACCCTTAAAGTTAGATCTTCAACTTCCAAAGTTTGGATACGATGGTCAATTGGAGTGGGTACGGGTCAGCATGAAATAAATAATGGACCAGGAATGGGATCTGGTGGAATAAATAAATAATGGAGTGTGAGCAGAATGGTACTAAATACATTATGGAGTGGGAACAGGGTTGGTATGAAACATATAAATGATGGGGTGGAAAGAAAGAAATAAAGAATGGAGGGAAATAGGGGGCCTGAAATAAATAAATAATGGTGCTGGATTAGGAAGGTATAAAATAAATACATAATGGAGGAGGAAAATGCTGGCATAAATTAATGAGAATGTAATTTATATTTAATGTAATGATTTCAAGGTTCAGTTCAATTGGGGCAATATAAACTGTGGGGCCTGCTTTATTTCAAGCTATATCGAGAGCGTCTTGGGGATTGAGTGATAGAGAAGGCAATTTTATTTAATATTGAGAGACAGTGTTATGTATTAATTTACAGTAATGTGGTTCTATATTTTATTACGTCCAAATTGATGGTCTGCAGTGCTAGGGCAGTTGGGGGATCAAACTGTCGGGACACTTTTAATAGGTACTATCAGATCTACCAGTTGCTCATAATGAGTTGGAGGATATGCTGTTTTATAACAATGTGATGTTATCTCCTACATGGCATAACATGATGAGAGAATAAGGCAAATTCCACTTTCATTGCATGGTTATTCTGGGATTTTTACTCGTGCTTTAGGGATTGAATTTCAGGACTGTCCATTACTCTGTGAAAACTACAAATGAATAGCTTTTATTATCTTTCTATATTTCTTCACATATATTAATTTTTGTCCCTAACCATTTTTAAAGCTTAGAGTACACCAAGATAGTATGCAAGATGTCTCAGTTAGAGTCGGAGAGCTGGTATTTAGTCGTATTATGTAGGGAGAAATGAGGTTTAGCTGCATTTGGGGGCAGTCTTGCAGCGGGGGTAGTTCTGTGCTCTGATGGGGTGGAATGGCACCTTGGATAACATCTAGTCAGAGAATAGGATGAAAAGGGTTAATCAGGAATACTGCAGCAAACCTGGTTGATTCTCTGAAGGGACTTGTTAGTGTATTATTTCTGTGCTGTTGCTTTAATTGTAACTGAGTTTTAAAAACTGCCAGAGGATAAAGAAAAATATTCCAGCAATTAAGGTGCTGAATGCATCCTGAGAAATTGGATATGCTGTGCATGCTCAGCTTCGCAATGTTAATTCATCACAGCCCTGGTCAAGAATATCAAGTCCAACCCAGGCTTTCGGGAGAGTCATATAATCAACACAACACAGAAGGGGGCTCTTTGACCCATCACGCCTGTGCCAGCTCTTTGTAAGAGCTTTCCAATTAGTTCCACTCCTCCGCACTTTCCCCATAGCCCTGCAATTTTTATCCCCTTCAAGTATTTATCCAATTCCCTTTTGAAAGTCACTATTGAATCTGCTTCCACCGCCCTTTCAGGCAGTGCATTCCAGATCATAACAATTGTTAGACTGAGGCAAAAGTCTGACAGAAAATGTGATACTGGGAAATAAGATTTTGTGGACAGGATTTTTAATAAGATATAGATAAGTGAATGTTGCCCATAGTTGGAGGAAGTGGTGTATCTTTTAGCCGTGTTTATTGTATCAGGCTGAGAAAGATTACAATGCCAGCCCTGGAACAATCAAGATTATAAGAGTTCTTGTAATAATGTTTTAGGAGTAGCAGCACCACCAGTGAAGGAATTAATAACAATTGTTACCAGTTCAGTAATTTTGGATATACTATAGATATGTAGACAAAGCTAGATATACCACTGACATCACTTGCTGCTCTGCATCAAGAAGTATTTTCATGTCCTAATCCCCTCTTTATCCTCCAATTCTGGCCTCTTGCGCATCCCTGATTTTCATCGCTCCACCATTGATGGTCATTCCTTCAGCTGCCAGGACCCTAAGCTCTGGAATTCCCTCCCTAAATCTCTCCGCCTCTCTGCCTCTCTCTTCTCCTTTTAAAACGCTCCTTAAAACCTACCTCTTTGACCAAGCTTTTGGTCACTTGCCCTAATATTGGCTTCTGTGGCTTGGTGTAAAATTTTGTTCGATCATCGTTCCTGTGAAGCGCCTTGGGACGTTTTACTACGTTAAAGGCGCTATATAAATGCAAGTTGTTGTTATATACCGAGACACCACCACCATTAATACGATTGTGCGTGAAGAAGTAAAATGTGTCACTGTCTTTGCAGCTGTTGTTAAATCATTTTGGTGCTCAGAAGAGATGCAACCATGTATAAGTAGGTGGAAGGCTATCAGAAGCAATTCTGGTACTTGGAATGGGATAGAGGGTGGTGGGGGGGCATGACCCATGCTAAAAAGGAATGGGGGGTGGGGAAAGTTTCTCAACCCAGTGCTGGTTGGCACAAAGGTGCAGCGGCAATGTGAAAGAAATGAAATCATGTCCTAAGAATAGAGTCTGAGCGATCTGTCATAAGAAGTAAAATACTTCGTACTCGGCTGAAAAAAAGTTTAGATTGCAGGGTTTGCAGTTCTGGTTTCTCTTTTGGATTATAGTTCCTCAAAATATCTGCCAGCTCAGTGTTGGCCTAAAAAGAAGCTACACCTCATAATGCATTTGAGCAAAGCATTAGCTTTGCTAGCGCTACCCCCATTGCAGTGTGCTACTTTAAGTTCCAAATGTTTCCCTTTGAAGATCAGGAATTGTCAAAGAGCCCGCACACATTTTTGGCATGACCCTTCATCAGAACTCATTTCCAGAATGTTAGCCTATTCTCTGCTGACTGACCTGCTCTGCAATTCCAGCAAATCTATTTAATTTCAGCATTAATGTTTTTTTTCTTCTAATCATCCTTGTTTTATGCTTTGAAGCCATTTGGTGTTCAAGGAGGGCACATGGTAATTTGACATTTTAATTTTTTTAATGAATTTCTCTCCCTCTTGGGAAGTACTTCTCATCTACTTAATCCCTTATGTTAACTAGTAATGCTCACGTATTTAACTAAAAATACCCTTTGATCGAAAGATTGATTTAGATCTATCATTTGGTTAGTGGTGTTTGTAATTTTGCTAATCTAAGATGTAAGGCAAGTAGAATATTTCAACACGCACCCTGTTTTACCTCCAATTTTTTTTTCTCCCCTCTTCTGAATATTCAGGTTCTTGGAGTCAAGCTCCAAAGGCACTACCAGTCCTTTGGTACCTCAGCCACCTGGCCTAGACAAGTGAGTGTCGGCAAGCTGTTTAACTTGGAAGGCATCACTGATGTGTCTGATCTTGTTCTTCATTGGATCTTACAGCACAGGAGGTGGCCATTCTCTCCAAGGCCTTGACATCCTTCCTAAAGTATGGTGCCCAGAATTGACCACATTACTCCAGCTGAGGCCTAACCAGTGATTTATAAAGGTTGAGCATAACTTCCTTGCTTTTGTAGTCTGTGGCTCTATTTATAAAGCCCAGGATCCCGTATACTTTTTTAACAGCCTTATCAACTTGTCCTGCCACCATTAAAGATTTGTGTATGTGCACCCCCAGGTCTCTCTGCTCCTGCACCCCCTTTAAAATTCTACCATTTAGTTTATATTGTCTCTCCTCATTCTTCCTTCCAAAATGCATCACTTCTTGCTGGATATCCATCTACATACAATCTCCAACAGGTGGGCACTGGATAGCTACCAATTGGGCACCACTGTTGACTTCACCCCACCGCCCCCCCCCCAACCCCAAGTCAAGGGATGCTGAGGCCAACTGCTGCTATGATTTAGATCAGCTAACTCAGCATAGGCTTGAGATTGAACCTACGACCTTCTTCCTCTGTCTGAATCATTCTCACTCCCTCAACTAGCTGACACATTAGGAGAGCAAGTCTGAGGTTTTTCATTAGAACACAATAAGGATGATTAATATTCGCACTTCGGCATCTAATTATAACCTACCTGTGGCTTTGTTGTTCATGATTTGTGTAGTCAGTCTTGATTGTGCCATGCATAATGAACTCACAGCATGATGAATGGTTTGAGTAATGTTTGGTATCATATCCCATTTTTTGGTGTTACTTGGCAGACATGTGATTTTTGTTCTGTTTTGTTATTGTTCAGCTCCATTACCTCCTACATTTCTCTGCAAATACATTGTTTCTCATAATCTGAAAATTGTAGGAGTAGGTAGCAATGCATCGTGGGTCTCAAAGGTTCATCAATAAATGAGGAGAGCCGAATATAGCTTATCCTTCCACAGAAACTTAAATCCCATAGGAACCCCCACCCTGGCTCCCTCACAGCATCTAACCTCTTTAGGTGTCAGCCAGTGGCTCAGTTGTTACACTCTTGCCTCTGAGTCAGAAGGTTGTGGGTTCAAGTCCCACCCCAGGGACTTAAGTACAAAATCTAGGCTGACACTTTAGTGCAGTACTGAGGGAGTGCTGTGCTGTCTTTTTGGATGAGACGTTCAACCGAGGCCCTGTCTGCCCTCTCAGATGGACGTAAAAGATCCCATGGCACTATTTCTAAGAAGAGCAGGTGAGTTCTTCACCAGTGCCCCAGCCAATATTTGTTCCTCAACCAACATCATTAAAACAAATTATCTGGTCACATATCTCATTGCAGTTTGTGGGATCTTAATATGCACAAACTGGCTGCTGTGTTTCCTACATTACAACAGTGACTACACTTCAAAAGTACTGAATTGGCTGTAAAACACTTTGGGACGTCCTTTGGCATCTCCAACGCCTTACCCAGGGTAACAACTACACAGAACAAACTTGCATTTATATACGTCCCAAAGCATTTCACAGTCAATTGATTACTTTTGAAGTGTAGTCATTGGTGTTATATAGGAAAACACAGCAGTCGTGTTTGCCCATGGCAAGGTCCCATAAACAGTAATCAGATGAATGATCAGTAGATCTGTTTTGGTGGTATTGGTTGAGGGATGAATATTAGCCTGGACACTGGGAAAATTCTCTGTTGTTCTTCAACTAGTGCCATGGGATATTTTATGTCCAATTGAACTAGTAGACTTGGTTTAACATCCCATCCAAAAGGTAGCATATCTCACAGTGCTGTACTCACTCAGCACCGCAAAGAATGTCTGGTTTAACTATTTACAATCTATATCAATGACTTGAATGAAGGGACCAAATATATGGTTGCTAAATTTGCTGATGAGACAAAGGTAGGTAGGAAAGTAAGTTGTGAAGAGGACATAAGGAGTCTGCAAAAGGATATAGATAGGTTAAGTGAGTGGGGGGAAAAAATGGCAGATGGAGTATAATGTGGGAAAATGTGAACTTGTCCACTTTGGCAGCAGGAATGGAAAAGCAGTATTTTATTTGAATAGAGAGAGATTGCAGAACTCTGAGGTACAGAGGGCTCTGGATGTCCTAGTACATGAATCACAAAACGCTATATGCAGGTACAGCAAGTGATTCGGAAGGCAGATGAAATGTTGTCATTTATTGCAAGGGGAATGGAATATAAAAGTAGAGATGTTTTGCTACAGTTGTACAGGGCATTGGTGAGACCACATCTAGAATACTGTGTGCAGCTTTGGTCTCCTTATTTAAGAAAGGACATAATTGCTTTGGAGGCGATTCAGAGACGGCTGACTCGACTGATTCCTGGGATGAGGGGGTTATCTTATGAGGAAAGGTTGGACAAGTTGGACCTGTATACACTGGAGTTTAGAAGAATGAGAGATGATCTTAGTGAAACATATAAGATCCTGAGGGGACGAGAAGGGGTAGATGCTGAGAGGATGTTCCCCTTGTGGGAGAGACAAGAACTAGGGGACACAGTTTAAAAATAAGGGGTCTCCCATTTAAGATGGAGATGAGGAGACATTTTTCCTCTGATGGTCATGAGTCTGGGGAACTCCCTTCCCCAGAGAACGGTGGAGGCAGGGTCATTGAATATTTTTAAGACTGAGTTAGATAGATTCCTGATTAACAAGGGAGTCAAAGTTTATAGCAGGTAGACGGGAAAGTAGGGTTAAGGTCAGAATCAGATCGGCCATGATCTTATCAAATGGCAGAGCAGTCTCAAGGGGCCGAATGGCCTACTCTTGCTCTTAATTCGAATGCTTGAATGGAAAAAAAAAAGATTTTTAGAGCTCATATAATAATCTGATATTCTTGAATCATAAACCTGGTCAGTCAGCCTTCTAGATTTGTGCATTAGGCCAGTTGGTTTCTAGACACAGTCTGATTGCACAGAGACATTCTGTAACCAACATATTCTCCATTTGCAAACTGCAGGCCACGGGATTTTTATCCTTATTTTAGGTGAACAATAAGGTTGAAAGATCTCAACAGTTTGGGCTGTGCAATCTTTCACTGTGTTTTGGTGGATTTTGAAATGTTTTAGTGTGGAGCATGGTTTAGCTAAAGCGTTTTGAAGTGTCAAGTGCTGTCTGGTGGAAGTCACCACCTCTGCTGTAACAAAGGAGGAACTCAAGTACATAGAATTATATAGAATTACATAGAATGCACAGCACAGAAACAGGCCATTCAGCCCAACAGGTCCATGCTGGTGTTCATGCTCCATAGGAGCCACCTCCTAACCTTCTTTATTTTGCCTCATAAACACATCTTTCTATTCCTTTCTCCCTTATGTGTTCATCTAGTTTCCTCTTAAATGTATTTATGCTAGTCACCTCAACAACCCCTTGTGGTAGTGAGTTCCACATTCTAACCACTCTCTGGGCAAAGAAGTTTCTTCTGAATTCCCTATTGAATTTATTTGTGACTATTGTATATTTATGGCCCATAGTTCTGCTCTCCCTTGCAAATTGAAACATCTCTACGCCTATCCTATCAAACCCTTTCATAATCTTAAAAACCTCGATCAGGTCACCCCTCAGTCTTCTCTTTTTCTAGAGAAAAGAGCCCCAGCCTGTTCAATCTTTCCTGATAGGATGATACCAGAACTGAAAGGTTATACCTAATAAATCTTTCTCGTACCTTCTCCAGTGCTTCTATATCTTTTTTATAATATAGAGACTAGAACTGTTCACAGTAATACAAGTATGGTTTAACCAAGGTTCTATACAAGTTTAACATAACTTCTCTGCTTTTCAATTCTATCCCTCTAGAAATGAACCTCAGTGCTTTGTTTGCTTTTTGTATGGCCTTATTAACCTGCGTCACTGCTTTTAGTGATTTGTGCATCTGTACCCCGGATCGCGCTGCTTCTGTACCCTATTTAGACTCTTATCATACAAGCAGTATTTGACCTCCTTATTCTTCCTGTTAAAATGTTCCACCTCACACTTATCTATATTAAAATTCATTTGCTAATTACGTGCCCATTCTGCAGGTTTATTAATGTCTTCCTGTATTTTATCGCAATCCTCTGTATTAACTGCACCCCCCAATTTGGTGTCATCCACAAATTTTGAAATTGTACTTCCAATTCCCAAGTCCAAATCGTTTATGTAAATAAATCGGTGGTCCCTGCACCAATCCTTGTGGAACATCACTTCCTACCTTTTGCCAGTCTGAGTAACTATCTTTAACCCCCACTCTCTGTTTTCTGTTTCATAGCCAGCTTGCTATCCATTCCACTACTTATCACCGACTCCACATGCTCTGGCCTTAGTCATGAGTCTACTATGCACTACCTTATCGAAGATCTTTTGAAAATCCAAATATATTACATCTACTACATTACACTTGTCTACCCTTTCTGTTACTTCTTCAAATAATTCAATAAGGTTGGTCAAGCATGATCTTACCTTTTGACTATTCTTTATTATATTTCCAGTTTCTAGGTGTTTTTCTATCACATCTTTGAGTAAGGATTCCATTATATTTCCTACCACCGACGTTAAGCTAATTGGTCGATCGTTCCCTGGACTTGTTCTATCTCCCTTTTTAAATATAGGAATCACATTAGCTGCACGCCAGTCCTCTGGCACTATTCCCTTTTCTAATGAATTTTTAGATACATGTAGTAGTGCCCCTGCACGGATTCAATCCATCTGGACCAGGGCTTTTATCCTGTTTGAGCTTGATTAGTTTATTAATTATCTCCCCCCTTTCTATCTTAAATGTCTTTATCTTTTTTGATGTCTTCTTCTAATGTCATGCCCACCATGTTAGCCTCCCTGGTAAATAGTGAGGCAAAGTAATTATTTAATATTTCTGCCATTTCGCTGTCATCACCTGTGAGTTTATCATGTGTATTCTTTAGTGGCCCTATCCCTATTTTTCTTTATTAATGTGTCTGTAGAATATTTTACTATTTCTTTTTATTTTCCTTGATAATTTAATTTCATAGTTTCTCTTTGCCTTCCTAGTTGTTTTTTGACTTCTTTCCTTTTCGTATTCCCTTTTGTCATCCTCTTCTTTGTTGTCTACGTACTTAGATTATGCCTTTTTTCTTTAGTTTCAATTTTGCTCTTATTTCTTTATTCATCCACAATGAATCATTACCATTCTTGCCTTTTAGTGGGATATATTTGCCCTGGATTCCATTGATCACCATTTTAAATGTTTCCCACTGCTGCTCTATTTCTTTGTCAGTAATTTTTTCCAGTTTATTTTCTCTCGTTCTATTCTCATCCCCTTAATATCAGCTTTTTTTCCAATTTATTACTTTGGTCTTTGTCTTACTTCTGTCCTTCTCAATCTTTATGTTAAACCTTATTATGTTGTGATCCCTATTACCTAGATTTTCCCCCAAGCTTACTTCTCTTATCTGCTTTGGTTCATTTCCCATTACTCGATCCAGCAGTGCTCACTCTCTTGTACATACTGGGTAAGAAAGGAATCCTGCACACATTGTAAAAACTCCATTCCCTGTACCCCTTTATCTTCCTCTCCTTGCCAGTTTATTTGAGGATAGTTAAAACCTCCCATGACCGTTATTCTATGTCCTTTACTCATTTCACTCATTTTTGCTAATATATTTCTTCCTCCACCTCCTTTCCATTATTAGTTGGTTTGTAGTATAACCATAATAGTGTGATCAATTGGCTGCATTTTAAGGAAGGCAGCAAGCCGGCAGGACTGTGCTACTGTTCACATAAGCACTCGTTGAACACAGACGGGTGATCCTTGCGGTAGGAGTCAGGATACAGCAATTCACATGGTGAGCTACCAGCACAGAGTTTTTTGTTTTACTTCAGGCAGCAGGTTCAATGTTTATGATGAGGGTATTCAAAAGCATAGTCAAAATTTGATAATGTCATATTGTGGTTAAAGAGGCAGATTCACCATCAATTGGTTCTAAAGAACTATGATTGATGTCAACCTCCTTTTGTTACCTCGGTCTCTTCAATATTTTAAACAACGGTGATGACATTGCCAAAGAATACTGACGCTGATGTAGAAACATAAGAAATAGGAGCAGGAGTAGGCCATACGGCCCCTCCAGCCTGCTCCACCATTCAACAAGATCATGGCTGATCTTTGACCTTAACTCCACTTTCCTGCTTGATTTCCATATCCCTCAATTCCCTTAGGGTCCAAAAATCCATCGATCTCAATCCTGAATATACTCAATGACTAAGCATCCACAGCCCTCTGGGGTAGAGAATTCCAAATATTCATGACCCTTTGAATGAAGAAATTCCTTCTCGCCTCAGTCAGAGACTATGTCCTCTTGTTCTAGACTCTCCAGCCCAGGGAAACATCTTCTCAGCATCTACCCTGTCAAGCCCTCTTAGAATCTTATGTTTCAATGAGATCACCTCTCATTCTTCTAAACTCCAGAGAGTATAAGCCCATTCTACTCAATCTTTCCTCATAAGACAATCCTCTCATCCCAGGAATCAATCTAGTGAACCTTCGTTGCACCGCCTCTAAGGCAAGTATATCCTTCCTTAGGTAAGGAGACCACAATTGCGCACAGTACTCCAGGTGCGGTCTCACCAAAGCCCTATACAATTGCAGCAAGACTTCCTTACTCTTGTATTCCAACCCCCTTGCAGTAAAGGCCAATATATCATTTGCCTTCCTAATTGCTTGCTGTACCTGCAAGTGAAGTTTCTGTATTTCTTGTACAAGGACACCCAAATCCCTCTGAACACCAACATTTAATAGTTTCTCACCATTTAAAAAATATTCTGTTTTTCTCTTTTCCCTACCAAAGTGGATAACCTCACATTTCCCCACAGCAAAAGTGACCTGAATGTCATCACTGGAGATAGTTATTAACCCAAACCAGCATTGATTAGCTACAGTAGAAATTACGCTTGGCGTTATTAGTGGATGAACACTTTATTTTGAGACATTTCTCTGTCTGTTTTAACAGAGATGGGTTAATAGCTTCTTAAAATAACAAACAGAAGATTGTTGTACAAAAGCATTAAGCATTTATCCGCTAACAGCTCCCTAATGCTGCAGGAAGTCAATAGCCTTTCTAAGGAAGTATCCCTGATGATATCATCAGCTTTGCTGCTTAAACAAAAATATGCAGAACAATAAATTGAAAAGAACACAAGAAACTGAGCATTGCTTAATGTTAATCATTTTTTATAACTGCTTTAATTCAAGGGCATTGTCTTCCAACGTGACTAAAACAGATCATCCATTCATTTATATCACTGCAGCTTGTGACGTCTTGCTTTGCGCAATTTTGGCTGCTGCGTTTCCTACATTACAGTCAGCGACTGCACTTCAAAAGTACACCATTGGCTGTAAAGCGCTTTGGGACGTCCGGAGGTCCTGAAAGGCGCGATAGAAATGCAAATCCTTTCTTTCTTTGAAAACAGGACTGGCTGAACTTCATAAGATTTCTTCCAATGTGCAGCAAATCTCATTGAAATGCTTGATAGTACCATTTGCACTTGACGTCATTGTCGTGACGATCACTTGTGGCTCGTCTAACTTCGCAAGACATAAGAATATAAAGTCGCGTTGTTTTTTTGATGAAGAGACCATGCAAAGGATAAGTTCCTGATGATGTGACTTGATCTTTCATATCAAAAATCACTTTACAACGATTTTTGTTGCATCTTACCTGCCTTAGTGCAATAAGGGAACAAAATTAAAAAGGTCACATTGCTGAAGCAGGATAAAGCTCAGGTGTTTTTTTTAAATCAGGTTTTTTTTTACTGTATTTTCATGTGAGGCTGGTTTTATATTTGCTGTTTCACAAGGTGCAGTCTCATCATGTGGTTCAGCAGATACTGTTTCTGAAATAAAAACAGAAAATGCTGGAAAACATTCAGCCGGCCAGGCAGCATCTGTGGAGAGAGAGAAAAAGATTTCATGTTTCAGGTCGATGACCTTTCGTCTGAACTGGAAGAAGTTAGAGATTTAACAGTTTTTAAGCAAGGCGAACAAGTTGGAAGAGACAAACGGAAATCCAGTCGGAGAGAAGAGCCGAACGTCTTCCTGGGAGAGAACGGCAGTGAATTAAACACTAAAACAAAAGCAAAATACTGCTCGATGCTGAAAATCTGAAATAAAAACAGAAAATGCTGAAAACACTCAGCAGGTCAGGCAGCATCAGTGGAGAGAGAAACAGAGTTAAGGTTTCAGATCGATGAACTTTCATCACGACTGGAATTGTATTTGTTTTTTTTTAGAGGGCGGGGAGTAAGAGAGCAGCAATTTAGCATTTTTTTTTCATCCAGGCATGGAGAATCAGATTGGATATTATGGGGTAGATTTTCAACTTTCAGCCCAGGCATAAAACTGCGATCTGTGGAAATGAAAATCGGGTGCTTTCTAGTAACGGGCAGTCAATCCTCAACACAGTTGGGTGGCAAGTTGAAATTCTACCCCACAGGGCTGTCACTTTGTGCAATAATGAAGACTTACACACTTCTAACTTCAATCTTTAGCCAGCCACCCAATGTAAAAGTCAACAGGGGTCATTTTGACTCTGTGCGATAGTGTAAAACGGGCAGTAGCGAATCGGCAGCCCCATTTACATTTCTCCCATTTTTTTTATTCCCATTGTGGAAATGAAAATCGGGAGAGAGATGTAAAACGAGCTGCCGATTTGCTATCGCCCGTTTTACGTTGTCGCACAAAGTCAAAATTGCTCCCGACTTGTGGGTTCTCAACTTGACCTTCAAGCACTAGGCAAAAAGTCACTATTGGATAAGTATCAGGTTGAGTTGCTCACTCAGCTGAGTCCATTTTGATTGAATATACTTTGACACAACTTTCAGCATTAATCAGCATCTCCTGCATTGTTGGGGCAGTTCACATTTCTATATTACGTAACATACTCTCAATGTCTCAATACTGTGTGATCCTGCTTGCCATCTGCCATATTGCTTTGACTTGCAACCTTCCTGTAAATGGTATTGTGCTGATGTGCTAACATCATAATGATCAGTTGCATTTCAGTCGAACTTCCATTTGTCAGCTGCACTGTTTCTATTCTAACGAGACATGCATAATATTATAAAGATTTTACATATGCATGCACTTTTGTGTGACACACCTTGGTTGTCCATCACATTTCAGATGTCACACGTTGTCTAATGCAAAATGTTTGTGTTCAGTTTAAAAAATATATCTATGAAGGGACAAAGGCAGTCATTTGCAATATACAGAAAAACTCTTCAGATACAGGACACACCAGAGCCATAATGTCTACAGACTCCCAACTAATACGAAACTGAGGCTCTAATGTCCAAAGTAAATAGCAGTAACCTTTGAATGAACTCACTCAGTGTTTACTTAACAGAATAATACATTGGCCCGGAACTTGCTGAGAAAATAACAGCGTGTGAACGCCGCACACTGTTGTTAATGTGCAAATCGGCGCAAATCAGCCAGCAACTTATGGTGAGGAAGAGATACTCTGTGAATTGCGAATCGCAACAAGTTGCTGGCTGTAATACCTGATATCTGCACCGCTCTGCCGTTAGCTTCGTGAAAACGGCATCTCACCCTTAACCTCCCCGGGATTTTCATGAAGTTGCTGCATTTTCACATTAATTACTATTAAACTTGCCAAAGAAAGTTAAGTCTAGTAATTATCAGTGGAAGTACCTTTTTAACAATGGCAATTAACAATTATCACAATCAACCTCATGTTCAGAAAGTGAACAATTAAAAGTATGGAGTCTCATGTTGGAGATTTAAAAAATGTTAAATTTTAAATTTTTACATTTTTTTTCTTCCCTTTCCTTTCTGTTTTTTTTCTCCCTCATAGTCCAATCTTACTTCTCTTTATTTCTCTTTCGGTACCTGATTTGACATTGATTTCACCCACGCTAATCCACCCTCTTACTCAGTCCTTTCTCTTTATTTCTCAATCCTTTAATCTCATTCATCGAGGTCCCAGGTACCCCGTTGCCTTTGACGCACCGTTATCAGCTCGCACTTCCAGCAACTGTGTGGACAGAAATGTTAAAACCCAAACGTGCACAAACAAATCTAACTAACAGGGCACACTGCTCCAGTATTTCACATGATATAATGCAGAGATCCTTATAAAACCAGTGCATCCTCTGTCTCGCTGTGAAGAAAGCCAGTGACGATTGGGCTGTAATATTATTAAAACTGGATCATACAATAATTAAAACAGCACAGTGCCCCTAGAATACATTCTGTCTGCGACACTTCTTTCCTATCCGCTACACTACAAGTGACACCTTCAAATTGCTGTATTACACTTCAGAAAAAAGTGTAAAGAATCGAAGGTAGTCTTTTGATACAGAAGCAAGAATTTCTGTAACCTCTGAGTTACCGTACTAAGCATAGGTGAGAAGAAGCAATTATTTGACATTAACCAGGATGCCTGTAACTCGAGTTATATTACCAAGCGCAATTTTTTAAAAAGCCAAAAGAAAGTCAGTGTATGAGCTACAATCTGAGGATCGAATAAACTCTAACTCACTCGATATTTACTAAACAGTAAATTTTGTGGTTCTAAACCTGGTGGATCTTTGTGGGTGAGGGCAGAATTTGGGGTGTAAGAGAGGGCTTCCTCTGTGTCAGGAATCTCATATGGAGTCCCTCTCATGCACAGATGATGATCTCCAACCCAGGCAGTGTGGGACGGTTGGGCAGAAGTCCACACTAATTTTACGCTAGCTTTAAGTTCTATCCTAAATTCTGCTGGAAGTGAGAGAGAGTGTAAAATATACTCACCTTAGCTAAGGTGCAGCAATGCACATGAGGGGTTTAGGCCAGGATGATATCTCAGGCTGGATTCTTCCTCTCCGTGTTAGCATTCAAGTGGGGCTGGACTTCTGGCCAACTCTCCCACACTGCCTGGGTTGGGGATCATCACCTGTGCATGAGGGGGACTCTGTATGAGATTCCTAACATCGAGGAAACCCTCCAGCGCCCAGCTGCCATTGCTGCGGCAGGTTCGCCACTGTACCAGAAGAGGCATTTAAAGGGGCAGAAGATCCCAAAGATCCTGTAATCGTCAGCCTTGTAGGCCTTGATAGAGACAGGAAGTTAGTGCGGGCCAGGTTGGAGGGAGAAGAGGCTGCTGCAAGTCCTTCTCTCTCAACTGGGGGACCTCAGGGCTTTTACCACCATTTTCCAGGGCCTATCTCCTCCCTCCATCTGGTAGTTCTGGGAAGCAGTGATAACACGGGCGAACATGAGGTAAATCTCCCAGGGACTGGTGACTCCAGTCCCCATGCCCCCGGAGGATTAGGTAGAGATGTTAAGTTGTCCTGGCAAGGGGAAGGAAGTCCAGGTTGGGTCAGGGAGGCAGCGATAGGCCTCACCACCAGATTGTGCCTCATTTTCCACCACTATCCCACCCCAATTTGCCCATAAATCTTAAATTCTGTCACTCGCATCCTAGAATCTGCCGATTTAACTTGTGCCATTATGAAACAAGGGTAACTTAGAACAGCAACTGAGGAAGGCCGACATTGAGACCCTAAAAATATGTTGCTGTGTTTCATTGCACTGGTAGGATCATAATTTTATTTTAGATTGATGTTTTGTCAAAGCTTTTTCTTGCTTTTTACTTTGAATGCTCCTAGCTTCAATTGGAAGTCTCCTTCGAGATTCTTTCTTGCTTGGGAATCTCCATCAAAGGAAAGGAAAGGTTCGAAAATGTTTATCCTCATGGGGGATTCTCATCTTTATCATTTATTTATTGGAACAGAAAGAGGAGGAGGAGCAGTATGCATCCTGGGAAACCAGGCTCATAAAACAGCATTGAAGGAGATCCAGACGGTGCCGCAGGTACCCAACACCGAGCATAGTCCCAAAAGATCATTCCTCAATACATCCATAGAATTATGTGTCGGGAGGTTTCTGTATTCTGTGGGCTGTGTGCTGAAGTTCCTGGAGCTGCTACTCACATCAGAATGTTCTGAATTGTAGAGAATCCCTCCCTGATAGCGGCATTGGACCCTGCTGCCATCCCTGCCATCTGCTGCCATCTGCCGCACATCTTCAGACAGCCTTTGCAGTGCCTTCATATGGTTCTGATGCTCTGCAAGCAGTTGTCTTCTCATGGCAGGACCCCTGGGACCTTTGTCTGAATGCTAAACAGCCAGGGTCTGACATTTTCTAAGACTGCACTCGGGTACATCATGCTCCACCTCGTCATCTGGTATCCATGCAAGTTGTCAATCACCCTATGCCAATTCCTCATGTAGACTATCTGGATCACCGGAGGCTAACCTATCTGGGCTGGTCATTGGAAGTGATAGGAGTCATGATGGAGTGAGCCAGTCTTCTGCTGGTGAAGGTCTGTCTTTGCTTTCTTCTCTCTCCCTGCAGTATCTCTCTTGCTTCTGGCTCCTGTGGAGATCAAAAGAATGATTAAATGCCATGAATTTCCCACTGTCCACTTTTTCCCTTTCTGTCCGGTTCATTTAAGAGTCTTAAAAAGGAGAAACCACTTCTGACCTTTGACTGTTAGCACTTAGTCAGCACAAACCAGCTGTGGGTGCAGGCCCTCTCACACCTCCGCCCTCAACAGCATTAACTGAATGAGTTCTCATGATTTGCTGTGCTACCTTCTCCTGCTGTCCCTCCTGTAGCCTTTCCTGCTTGGAAACTCTGCACACACTTTTCCCGCATGACAAAAGAATGCCCGTTATTGTCAGTCACAGACTGTTGGATGTGACGACTGTTTGAGAATTCTTAGAATTTCACTTATGGAATTCCCACTGAAGTTGTGAGGTTTCAACGGGGCCTGCGTGCATTGCCGGACGCTGTGTCCATTTAATTGAAGTCTTCCATGTGCAGATGTCACTGCCGATCATTTAGCACACAGGGTTAGACCTATGAATGCACTTTTAGGGTAAGTACCGGCCTACTGTCTGAAATGTACAAAATACACATCAACTGCAGCTCGCTCACCCATCACCCCTTACTTGCTCGCCTCGACTAGCTCCCCACCCACTAGCGCAAATGCTTTCCCTGCCTTTGGAGGCATGTAGGTTACCTCATTTGGATTACAGAGCTGCAACACAGAAATAACTAAAATTGCTCTAACTCTGTTTTTAAAAAAAAATCACCTCACCTCGCTTATACCCATGAGTGGAAAAGTATTTTTTATCTGTCGATCTTGAGAACAGAAAGAAGTACACACAGAAAATGAGCTAACGCCGTGAAACATTTCTGCCTCTTCCTTCGTTCGTAGATAAGCCAACCACAATAGAATACCACAAGTTAACAAACATTTTCTTACAAAGCCTTGTCTACATTTTGAATACTCTCAAGTAGAAGTAATCAAAATTGAGTGTTCTTTAACCACTGATCTGATGGGCCCACAAACAGCCTTGCAGTATGTGCCTGATACTAAAGTCCTGTTCACCCTTCTTGCCCACGTCAACTGTCTCTCCATCCTCTAGCACATTGGTTTCAATTTCCTCGTCCTCCTTTACAAACCCCCCCAAGTCCTCCTACCTCCTTTCCGCCTTCCATTCTGACTCAACGAAGCTGTAGAATCATAAAAAGGTTATAGCATGGAAGGAGGTCATTCAGCCCATCGAGTCCGTGCCGGCTCTGTGCAAGAGCAATCCAGCTAGTCCGACTCCCCCGCCCTAGCCCTGTAGCCCTGCAAATTTTTTCCTTTGAAGTACTCATCCAGTTACCCTTAGAAAGCCATGATTGAATCTGCCTCCACCACCCCCCTGGCAGTGCATTCCAGATCCTAACCACTCGCTGTGTAAAAAAGTTTTTCCTCATGTCACCTTTGGTTCTTTTGCCAATCAACTTAAATCTATGTCCTCTGGTTCTTGACCCTTCTGCCAATGGGAACAGTTTCTCTCTATCTACTCTGTCTAGACCCTTCATGATTTTGAATATCTCTATCAAATCTCCTCGCAACCTTCTCTGTTCCAAGGAGAACAACCCCAGCTTCTCCAGTCTATCCACATAACTAAAGTCCCTCATCCCTGGAATGTTTTGAATTAATTATAACTACAGTAAGAAATGTGCCCTCCTCTGCTATGTTGCAACATTAATGAAAATTGGAATTACAAACTTGGGCTTCCATCTTTCTGAAAAATAATTCCCTTTTTGTGGCGGACATGTGTTTGAAGAAAATAGATTATGCGTTTCTTAAGCAACCTCCAACGGGTTAAGTAGATTTTTTTTTAAAAGAAATGAATGTAAGTGCATTATTTTTACTTCAAATGTAGATCATAGAATGATACAGCACATAGGAGGCCATTTGGCCCATTGTTCCTGTGCCGGCTCTTTGAAAGAGCTATCCAATTAGTCCCATTTGCCTGCTCTTTCCCCATAGCCCTGCAAGTTTCCGTTGTAACAGCGCAAATTCTTTGTATAATGTTGTTTTGTAAGTTGGGAAGATTAATATAGAAGACTGTTTTTATAATATTCGGTGTATAGTCATTAAACTTTAATGTTTAGCAGTGAGTTTGACCTTGGATTCTGCTTTTCAGGTTGTGGTCCACAACACTCAAGATTTTGCAATGTACTGGCAGATTATGCTAGTTGTCTTTCGCCTTCAAATATTTTTGCCACATTTTTCGTCTACTCTTTTTCTCATGTTTTCTATTTCTCATTTACAAAAGGGCCCTGATGGTACAGTACTATCTATGACATAAGACAAGAATGTAATTGTTTCGTCTTTCAGGTGAGACCGTTAAACCAAAGCCCTGTCTGCCCTCTCAGGTGGACATAAAAAATCCCAAAGAAGAGTAGGGGAGCTCTCCCCAGTGTTCTGTCCAATGTTTATCCTCAACCTACTTCACTAAAATATATTATTTGGTCATTGTCACATTGCTGTTTGTGGGACCTTGCTGTGCGCAAATTGGCTGCCGTGTTTCCTACATTACAACAGTGACTACACTTCAGAACGTACTTAATTGGCTGTAAAGCGCTTTGGGACATCTTGAGGTCGCACTGAGCAGTGAAACAATAAACCGTTTTGGAGCCTGGTCAGGGATTCAGCAGGGGACAACACCACTGCTACCACTATCAGCACAAACCTTCAGTACGAGTGGTCTCTGCAGATTGTGTTACCCATGGTGAAGATGAAACTCAGGTTTATGAGATGAAACTATTGGTGACTGTATAGGACAGAGGGATGGAAGGAAGGGGTGAGGAAGGGATTAGAGAAAGACAGCAACAAAATGGGAATCAGCGAGAATGAGCGGAAAAGTGTGGAGGAAGTGATGGGATTAGAGAGTCAAGGGGAGTAATTTTGATTTTGTGCGATACTGTAAAATGGGTGATAGCGAATCTACAGCCCGTTTTATATCTCTCCCGATCTTAACTTCCACCGACGTCAATTAGAAATAAAAATCGGGAGAGATGTAAAACGGGCTGCCGATTCGCTATCACCCGTTTCACACTATCGCACTAAGTCAAAATCTATCCCCAAGGAGTGGAAGAATGAAAGAAGAAAGAAAATGAGAGAGGAAAGGGCGGTAGAGATTGAATGAGGGAGACAAGGACAGAGGGAATGAGAGAGAGAGCATGATAGAACAGCTGAGAAAGGAGGAAACAGCAAATGAGACAGACATCAAAAGAAGACACTAGCATTTATGTAGTGGCCTTCAAGTTCTCGATTGTGATAGAGGGAAATCCAAGAGCCAGTTTGTGCACAGCACATTCCCACAATCAGCAATAAGATAGCTGACCAGGTCATCGGAGTTAACGATGTTGGTCAGGGTTAAATGTTGGGCAGGACACCAGGAAAACTCATCTCATGTTCTTTGAATAACGCGATGGGATCTTTTATATCCACCTTATGGGGCAGACGGGGCGTTGGTTTAATCCGAAAGACGGCACCTCTGTCAGTGCAGCGCTCTGTCATTATTGCACTGAGATGTCACCCTAGATTAGACTCTGGAGTGGGGCTTTGAACCCATGACCATCTGACTCAGAGGCAAGAGCACCAAGACTGAGCGAATGAGAAAAAAAGAAAAGGGCAGAGCGAATTAGAGGGAGAAATGGAGTTAAAGAAGTGAAAGAGGGAATGAGGGACTGGGAGGAATATGGGAGGCTCAGAGAAAGCATGGCAGAGGTAATATGGGAGATAGATTGTAACGAGAGGGAATGACGGACATTGAGCGAGGAGGGGGGTTGAAGACAGTGAGAGCAGAATTTTGAATTTTTAACCCCCCCCCCGCCTCCTGCCCGTCCCGGGGGTTTAAAATTCCCCCCTCGATGGTATCTGCAGGTACTCTGTGATACATTTACGAATGGAATGGGTATGTAACTTACATAGAAACAGGAGTAGGCCATTCAGCCCCTCGAGCCTGCTCCGCCATTTGATAAGATCATGGCTGATCTGTGTTCTAACTCCATTTACCTACCGTTAGCCCATATCCCTTAATACCTTTGGTTGGCAAAAAGCGATCTGTTTCAGATTTTAAATTAGCAATTGAGCTAGCATCTTAATAACGTTTATTACATGTTTATTTCCAACATTAACCATTAATGTTGGAAATGGCCTGGCCTGTTTCAGATATCGTCCATCAGCTTAAAATATTTGGGAAGGACCCATTGGAGTTTGGAGGTCCTCTCATTAGTTTCTTCCAAGTTGGAGGCAATCTGCAGCTCCAAAAAAGAAAATGGTATGAATAGCAACAGATTGTAATTTTTGCGCTGCGGAAGATGGTCACACTCCGGTTTCTGTGACCTCTGTGTAAAGTTAGTACGGTGGTTTCCATATTAATTTCTGTTTGAAGCTTCCTCTTTTTGTGATAAGTCACTTGGTCAGCTTTACCTCAGTGGTAGCATTCTTGCCTCTGAGGTTAGAAGGTTGTGAGTTCAAGTCCCACTCCAGCGACTTAAGCAACTAATCTAGACTGACACTTCAGTGCCGTACTGAGGGAGTGCTGCACTGTCAGAGGTGCTGTCCTTGGGATGAGACTTTACTATACGTAATTCCATTGCAAGTCGTAAGTTAAAGTTTAGCAAAAAGCAATAAAAATGAATTATTTTGAAACTGTGTTTACAATTTTTCTTACAGTTTAATAATATGATATTGCTTTCTTTTGTTTCAGGATGTTTTATTATCTGGCATCTGACCTTATTTCAGAGTAGGCAGTATTTCTGCTGAAGATCTCCATTATGTTCCTACTTGCGTCTTGCCTTGCAGTCTTCTTTGTTTTACCAGTTGCGTTAAGTGATAGCCTAAAGATCCCAGCAAATCTTAGTAAGTATTGCACTTTCATTAGATATAGAGCCTGTTTTTCCATTTTCTTTTAACAATGGTCGCCCCATCTTTTTAGTTCCAATTCCATATTCTTTAATACCCTTACATTCCAAGTCTGTACCTATCTCTCCTTTAAACAGCTCTGTTTACTTATGGCCTTTGGAGCAATGCGTTCCACATTCTCATAAACAAATCTACATTAAAGCTGTCGATGTGCACCTATTAGATTTGCTACTAGCGAACAAGGAATGGGTAATGAGGCAAATTGAGGTAAGGGAACATTTGGACTCCAGCGATCATAAAGTTGTTCATTTTAAGGTTGAAATGAGGACAGAATAGATAATAAAAACTATTAAGAAACGGGAGTTCAGGAGTGCTGCATAAAAGGAATAAAATGGGAACAATTCTTTAAGGAAAAGGATGTGGAAGTAAAATAGGAGAGCTTTAAGGAGATATTTTTTACATTGCAGAAGCAGTTTATCCCAGAAACAAGTCAAGGACAATATAGGAGAGTGAAACGGACGTGGGTGAAAGGGAAGTCATGGTAGGCTTTAGGGAGAAAGAAGAGACCTACAAACCTCAAAGTACAGAGAAGGAACATGGGATAGGGAGAAGGAAAAATCAAGCAGAAGAACACCAAGAACTTGATAAGAGACACGAGGTACATAAAAGGAATATAGCAGAAACTATAATGGATGTTAAGGTAGCATTCACTAAGTATATAAAGAGCAGAGGGATGTTGGATAATTTTAGTGGCAGGGGGGAGGACAGGGAAGTGGTGGAATCATTATTTTGTGACTGTTTGCTACTGAAAAAAGGGTGAGATGCCTGAGTTGAGAGAGGAGTATAAGGGAGAGTGCAGACTGGAAACCATTAGTATTGCGAAGCAGGCTCGAGGAGCCATATGGTCTACTCCTGCTCCTATTTCTTATGTACACCAGAAGGCGTGGTAGAAAGGTTTAGGAAGCTTAAAGTAAACAAAGCTCTGAGCCTTGATAACTTACAGCCAAGGGTGTTGGTGGAGTTGGCTGAAGAGATTTTCAAATCCCCTCACTGACACCCAGAACTGTCAGTCTTGACTGAGTGGCAGCAATCTTGCCTCTACATAAGAAGGTTGTAGTTTCAAACCCCAATCCAGAACCTTGAGGACGTAAGTTAGGCTGATACTTCCATACAGTACCAGGAGAGTGCAGCATTGTCGGACATGCCATCTCTTAGGTGAATTGAGAACCGTGGCTGCATCAGCCCTCTCAGGTGGATGTTAAAGATCTCGTTGCACTATTTGAAGAGGGCAGGGAAGTTCTCTCAGTGTCCAGGCCAATGCTTATCCCTCGACCAGCATCACCAAAAACCAATTAGCTGGTCATTTATATCCTTTCTGTTGTAGGACTTTGCTATGTGCAAATTGGCTGCCACATTTGCTTACATTACAAAATTGACTACACTTCAAGAAATACTTCATTGGCTGTGAAGTGCTTTAAGATGTGAAAGGTGCTATATAAATGCAAGTTGTTTCTTTCTTCAGAGCTCATTGAAATCAAGTAACATTAATTGGATTAGAAAGCAGCAAATGTGTGACCCCCATCTTTATAAAATGAGGGGCAAGGAATGATTCCTCAAATTACAGACCTGTGAGCATTTTCTTAATTGTGGAGAATGCGTTTGAGACTTTCATGAAGGATACCATAAGGGATCATCTGGAAGGACAGGGTCTGATTAGAAAGAGCCACCATGGGTTCATAAGGGGCACAGCATGTCTGACTAATTTGCAGGACTTTTTTGATGAAGTCACACATCCGATGAAGAGGATGAGACAGTTAATGTTATTTTACCTCGATTGCAGATAGGCATTTAACAGTGTCCCATATGACTGATACACAATGGATAGATGGCAAGGTATTCATCTGGACTGATGCATGACTGAAAGGTAGACAGCCAAGGCTGGTGGTGAGGTTTGGGGAGGTGTCAAGAGTGGAAACCAGTTGCCAGTGGAGTCCCACAGGGATTGGTGTTAGAGCTACTACTGTTTGGCATTTTTATAAAAGACTTATCATAGTATCACAGGAGGTACAGCACAGGAGAAGGCAATTCGGCCCATCGTGCCTGTGCGGGCTCTTTGAAAGAGCTATCCAATTAGTGCTATTCCCCTGCTCTTCTCCCATAGCCCTGTAAATTGTTTCCCTTCAATTCCCTTTTGAAAGTTACAACTGAATCTGCTTCCACCACCCTTTCAGGCAGAGCATTCCAGATCTTAGAGGACTGAATATTGACCAAGATGCCTGGGTTTGCAGATAAGACCAATTGGGTGCACTGGCCAATGTCTATAGCCTAAGGGGACGTGAACAACCCAGGTCAATAGCTAAACAAGTGGCGGATGGAATTCAATACCAGTGAGTGTAAAATGATAAGATTTGGTGGAAGAAGCAAGAATGTGGGATATGCGTTATTCAGTAATGTGCTTGAGGTGACAGCAGGAAAGAGATCTGGGGGTTTTGGTAGATAGGTCATTAAAATTGTTGGTTTGGTGTTCTAAGGTAGTCAGGAAAGCAAATGAAGGTTGTATAACTAGGGACGTGTCACATAGTCAGAGGAAATGATTTTGAAGTTATAGCTGGCTCTGTTTACAGGAAAGAAATAGAATTCCTGGAAGGAGTCTAGAGGATTAATACGAGGCTGATTCCTGAACTTATAGGGCTGAGTTATGAAGAAAGATTCTCTACTCTGGGACCTACTCTCATGGAGATTGGAGGAGCATGAGAGGCCATTTAAGATCTTCAATGACAGAATTTGAATCCAGGAAAGCTGTTCTTTTGGCATAGGATTTGAGGAGTGGGGACAGTGAACGATGTCAAAGGAAAATAAGAAATTTAGGCAACTTTTTTTTATTAAGCGGGTGATAGAATTGCGGACCAAATAACCAGTGGGCATGGTGGACCAGAAACCCATAGCAGGTTTCAAAACAGGAATGGATGAATTCCTTTTAGGAAAGGGGATACAGGGCTGTTATTTGCAGAATCCCAGCAAGGACCCTGATGGAAAGTTTGACGGGTAGGTTCTATGGACTTCTCCTGCCCAAAACATTGCTATGTTATGAAGAGTTATGGAATATATAAGCAAAGTATCCAGAAGTACATTCATTGTCTATCAGTGTCTGCTAATGTCAAACAGGAGCCAGAATATGAATTATACTTACACATTTGCAGCTCTTTATATTGTTGCAATTCATTTTTGTTTATTAATTTTAAACAGACGATCTTAATCCACCTACCGACTTCAGGATTATAGACAGACAGCTTGGAGAGCTGACATTTTCTTGGAATGATAGCCTCAGTGAAGATGTAAAGAATAATGCTATTGTTAAATATATATTTGTCTATAAATACTTTGATTCTCACACTTGGGAAAATGTAAGTTTTATTATTTTTTTCTCTCTTTTTATGTTAAAACCTAATTACAATATGTTGTGGTTTATTTGAACATTTGGAACTTTAGTTTGGGGGAAAAAAACTTTGCTTATTTATTGTTTGCCTCCACTTCCCAGAAATTGCCCAGGTTCCCCTCGAAAGATTGGTGGCTAACAACTGCCAAGCTACCATTAATTGCCGCATTCAACTGGCAATTAGGAGACACTTGACATCAGCTAAGAAATGAGTTTCTCTCCGTTTCTTAAATCTTCCCTCCCCTCTCTATCCCCACAACAGCACAATTGAACTCAGCAACTTAACAGCACGAGGGTGTCAAAGCTATAGGGGGTAATTTAACAGGGTGGGAGGTGGGTTTGTATCGATTTCCTGCCCCCTCACCATTTTAGCCATGTGAAATCAGGCACTGGACGGCTGCCCGTCCCAGAGGAGCTGGAACCTAATTAAAATGGCAAAGTTGCAGCTCACGCAGTTTTAACCATGGTCCCAATTAAGGGCCGCACAGATTCAAACCCGCAGCGAAAGCTGGAGGCGGCCCAGGTCCTGGTTACAGGAGACCCAGGTAAGTGTTATTTATTTGAGGTGAGCTCCTCCTGGCCCCACAAGGATACCTTAGGCCTCGTCTTCTCCTCCCATTCCCCTGATCGTGAATGTTTCCGATTCCTCCCCAGTCCACACTTCGCTTCTTGGGGACCGTTTCCCTGGATCTCTGGCAGCGGCCTGCTTCCCGCGGCCCCCTCCCCGAAACCACCACGAATTTTAACTTCCACCTTGCCGGTGTCATTTTTCCCGTCTGCCCCGGGCTGGAATCAGTGTTGGGAAATGCTGAGGAGGCCCAGGAGTTAAAAAGCCCCCCGGGCTTTGGGGGGAGAGATCGGACAGCTCACCGCTCCATTTCGCCCCCCCGCCCCCCCCAGTCCCACCTCTAGTTAAAATCAGGGCTGATATCTCTCTAAAACCAATGGTCCCAGCTGTTCCTGTGGCACTATATCAACCAGACGTGATTTTAAAAGATACTAATATTTCAATTATTTAGTCCAAAAGAGAGCACATAAAATTGCACTTTAAAAATGGTAATGAACTGGACAAAGAACAATCTTCACACTAATTGTTCTAACTTGGATTACAGGATTACAGGCTCATGACAACAACACATACAGAAAAGTTTGAGTTACACAGGGGAGTTTACGTACGAGTTAAAAATGTGCTCCTGGACAAACGGAAAAAAGTGATGAAAGAAAGCAATTGGACTGTTAAGGATATCCAGCCACCACCAGGTATGGCAGCTGTTTATATGTATAAACACATATGGGATAGATAGAAGACACCTTTAATGGAAGGCACTCAATCACATAACCTGTAAGTTACTCGTGTTACTTAACTGTAAAATGCATTCATTGTAAATGTCAGTAGGAATGTAGCCATCTTTAATTAGATTGGTCTGTATATCATCTGTTGCGCGATTCTGATTGTTCCCTCATGTTGAAGAGGACTGGATCATTAGGAAGGATTTTCAGTTCCTCTGGTGCGCCTGCTGATATCTTGGTGAGCCCTGTGCGGGAACCACAGTTTGACGAATGTACGCTCCCAGTCTGGAGCCTCATCTGCCATAAGTGCAAAGAACTTGCCCACTATGATTTTCGACCTGTTAAAATTGACGTGGGCTCGTGCGCCAATTCCCGACGCACGCTTTCAGCAGGCGAGGCCGTGCACCAGAAACGGGCATCCGTACAGTTCGCCCTCACTCGGATTGGTTTCCGGGTAGATTGTCCGCTTAGAGTCAGTCAGTTGCTTCAGCTAGTGCTTTATATTAAAGTTAATGTGCATAGATAAGGTCGATAGTCAAAATCTTTTCCCAAAGGTAGGGGAGTCTATAACGAGGGGGCATAGATTTAAGGTGAGAGGGGAGAGATACAAAAGGGTCCAGAGGGGCAATTTTTTCACTCAAAGGGTGGTGAGTGTCTGGAACGAGCTGCCAGAGGCAGTAGTAGAGGCGGGTACAATTTTGTCTTTTAAAAAGCATTTGGACAGTTACATGGGTAAGATGGGTATAGAGGGATATGGGCCAAGTGCAGGCAATTGGGACTAGCTTAGTGGTATAAACTGGGCGACATGGACATGTTGGGCCGAAGGGCCTGTTTCCATGTTGTAACTTCTATGATTCTATGATTCTATGATTCTATATCACGCACAGGTGTTTGTTTACAGTAGGAAAAATCAGCACACACAAGATAGTGCATTTATCCAGCCTACGTGGCAAAATAAGGGCACACAGGACGGTGATGATGGGAGGGAGGGTGAAAATTTTCAACTAGCACCCATCCAATTTACGCCGGTAAACGAAGCAGCCAACCAGTTGAAAATTGAAAAGACAATTACGCGCCCATTGCCTGCCCGAGGGCTATCCGACGTGATGGTCAGGCGGGTGTTGCAAAGGCGGGCAGTGCCCCACCTGAAACAGGCAGGGGCCTTATTAAAATATTTAAATTAGGATTGTAGGATGCTGATGCCATTTTTGTGTACCAATAAGTAGAGTGTGTGCCGTGCACCCTCTGCCTATTGGTACCAGGTGTTGAGCGGTCTAACCAAAGGTCCTTAAAAAGATCGTGGGAGGCCACTCAGGAAAAGGTAAGTTTTTGTGTTTATTTTTAAAAAGATCTTAGAATGCTCCTCCAGGTCCCACAAAATGCTTCAGATCCTTTGGTAGCCATTCAGTAGCCGAAACCGCAGATTTTTTTCCCCTCCCCTTGTAACAAAGGTAATGCAATAATCGTGGGGGACTTCAATCTACACATAGACTGGATAATCAAATTGGCAAAGGTAGTCTGGAGGACGAGTTCATGGAATGCATTCGAGACAGTTTCCTAGAACAATACATCATGGAACCAACCAGGGGACAGGGTATTTTAAATTATGTACTGTGTAATGAGACAGGGTTAATTAGTAATCGCACAGTAAAGGATCCCCTGGGGAAGAGTGATCATAATATGATAGAATTTCACATTGAGTTTGAGAGTGGTGTACTTAAGTCAGAAACTAGAGTCTTAAACTTTAATAAAGCTAATTACATGGGTATGAGGGGCGAGTTGGCAAAGGTAGATTGGGAAATTAGATTAAAGGGTATGATGGCGGATAAGCAATGGTGAACTTTTAAAGAAATATTTTATAATTCTCAATGAATATAGATTCCATTGAGAAATAAAACCTCCATGGGAAAAGTGATTCATTCATGGCTAACTAAAGAAGTTAAGGATAGTATTAGATTAAAAGAAGAGGCCTATAATGTTGCGAAAAAGAGTAGTAAGCCTGAGGATTGGGAGAGTTTTAGAAAGTAGCAAAGGATGACCAAAAAATTGATGAAAAGGGAGAAAATAGAACATGAAAGTAAACTAGCAAGAAATATAAAAACGGATTGTAAGAGCTACTGCAAGTATGTAAAAAGGAAGAGAGTAGCGAAAGTAAACATTGATCCCTTAGAGGCTGAGACGGGAGAAACTATAATAAGGAATAAAGAAATTGCAGAGACGTTAAACAAATATTTTGTATCTGTCTTCACAGTAGAAGACACAAAAAGCATACCAGAAATAGTGGGGAACCAAGGGGCTAATGAGAATGAGGAACTTAAAGTAATTAATATCAGTAGAGAAAAAGTACTGGAGAAATTAATGGGTCTAAAAGCCAATAAATCCTCTGGACCTGATGGCCTACATCCTAGGGTTGTAAAAGAGGTGGCTGCAGAGATAGTCGATGCATTGGTTGTGATCTTCCAAAATTCCTTAGATTCTAGAATGGTCCTAGTGGATTGGAAGGTGGCAAATGTAACCCTGCTATTCAAAAAAGGAGGGAGAGAGAAAACAGGGAACCGCAGGCCAGTTAACCTGACATCAGTCGTCGGGAAAATGTTGGAATCCATTATTAAGGAAGTGGTAACAGGGCACTTAAAAAATCATAATGTGATTAGGCGGAGTCAGCATGGTTTTATGAAAGGGAAATCATGTTTGACAAATTTATTAGAGTTTTTTGAGGATGTACCTAGCAGGGTAAATAAAGGGGAACCTGTGGATAGAGTATATTTGGATTTTCAAAAGGCATTCAACAAGGTGCCACATAAAAGGTTGTTACACCAGGTAAGGGCTCATGGGGCTGGGGGTAATATATTAGCATGAATAGAGGATTGGTTAACAGACAGAAAACAGAGCAGGGATAAATGGGTCATTTTCAGGTTGGCAGGCTGTAACTAGTGGGGTGCCTCAAGGTTCAGTGCTTGGGCCTCAGCTATTTACAATCTATATTAATGACTTAGATGAAGGGACCGAGTGTAATGTATCCAAGTTTGCTGACGATACAAAGCTAGGTGGGAATGTAAGCTGTGAGGAGGACAGAGTCTGCAAAGGGATATAGACAGGTTAAGTGAGTGGGCAAGAAGGTGGCAGATGCAGTTTAATGTGGGGAAATGTGAGGTTATTCACTTTGGTAGAAAGAATAGAAAAACAGAATATTTTTTAAATGATGAGAAACTATTAAATGTTGGTGTTCAGAGAGATTTGGTTGTCCTCGTAAAAGGAACACAAAAAGTTAGCATGCAGGTACAGCAATCAGTTAGGAAGGCAAATGTCATGTTGGCCTTGATTGCAAGGGGGTTGGAGTACAAGAGTAAGGAGGTCTTACTACAATTGTACAGGGCTTTGGTGAGACCTCACCTGGAGTACTGTGTGCAATTTTGGTCTCCTTATCTAAGGAAGGATATACTTGCCTTGGAGACGATACAACAAAGGTTCAGTAGATTGATTCCTGGGATGAGAGGGTTGTCCTATGAGGAGAGATTGAGTAGAATGGGCCTGTACGCTCTGGAGTTTAGAAGAATGAGAGGCGATCTAATTGAAACATATCAGATTCTGAGGGGGCTTGACAGGGTAGATGCTGAGAGGCTGTTTCCACTGGTTGGAGAGTCTAGAACTAGGGGGGCATAGTCGCAGGATAAGGGGTCGTCAATTCAAGACTGAGATGAGTTGGAATTTCTTCACTCAGAGGGTTGTGAATCTTTGGAGTTCTCTACCCCAGAGGGCTGTGGATGCTCAGTTGTTGAGTATGTTCAAGGCTGAGATCGATATATTTTTGGACTCTAGGGGAATCAAGGGATATGGGGGTCGGGCTGGAAAGTGGAGTTGAGGTCGACGATCAGCCACGATCTGATTGAATGGTGGAGCAGGCTCGAGAGGCTATATGGCTTAATGCTGCTTCTACTTCTTATGTTCTTATAGTCTCACCCCTCCCTTAAGGGCCTGACTTCTGGTTGAACACCATTGAACCATTGAGGACCCGCCAGATTCTCACTCCTTCACTGACCCCCGCATCCGCCCCCCCCCCCCCAACCCCCAAGTGGTGAGCTGCCTGTGAGCGCCCACTGAGCTCTGATGGCTTGCCTAAAATAATCGCGATGACGCCCAACCATGAAAATGGTTCAGGCCTCTTGGCGGAGCCATTGGATGGGCGAAGTGCATGTCCTGCCTACCACCTGCCGAAGTGCTCTCCGGTTGACAATCACCCCTGGTGTGTCTATAGAATGATAGAAACATGGAAAACAGGAGCAGAAGTAGGACGTTTGGTCCTTCGAGCCTGCTCCGCCATTCAATATCATTTTTAAAAAATTTGTTCGTGGGATGTGGGCTTCGCTGGCAAGGCCAGCATTTATTGCCCATCCCTAATTGTCCTTGAGAAGGTGGTGTTGAGCCGCCTTCTTGAACCGCTGCAGTCCGTGTGGTGAAGGTTCTCCCACAGTGCTGTTAGGAAGGGAGTTCCAGGATTTTGACCCGGCGATGATGAAGGAACGGCGATATATTTCCAAGTCGGGATGGTGTGTGACTTGGAGGGGAACGTGCAGGTGGTGTTGTTCCCATGTGCCTGCTGCCCTTGTCCTTCTAGGTGGTAGAGTTCGCAGGTTTGGAAGGTGCTGTCGAAGATGCCTTGGTGAGTTGCTGCAGTGCATCCTGTGGATGGTACACACTGCAGCCACAGTGCGCCGGTGGTGAAGGGAGTGAATGTTTAGGGTACTGAATTGGGTGCTAATCAAGTAGGCTGCTTTGTCCTGGTTGGTGTCAAGCTTCTTGAGTGTTGTTGGAGCTGCATACATCCAGGCAAGTGGAGAGTATTCCATTACACTCCTGACTTGTGCCTTGTAGATGGTGGAAAGGCTTTGGGGAGTCAGGAGAATACCTAGCCTCTGACCTGCTCTTGTAGCCACAGTATTTTTATGGCTGGTCCAGTTAAGTTTCTGGTCAACGGTGACCCCCAGGATATTGATGGTGGGGGATTCGGCGATGGTAATGCCGTTGAATGTCAAGGGGAGGTGGTTAGACTCTCTCTTGTTGGAGTTGGTTATTGCCTGGCACTTGTCTGGCGCAAATGTTACTTGCCACTTATCAGCCCAAGCCTGGATGTTGTCCAGGTCTTGCTGCATGCGGGCTCGGACTGCTTCATTATCTGAGGGGTTGCGAATGGAACTGAACAGTGTGCAATCATCAGCAGCTGAAGATGGTTGGGCCTAGGACACTGCCCTGAGGAACTCATGGCTGATCCTCTATCTCAATACCATATTCCCGCTCTCTCCCCATACCCCTTGATGCCTTTTGTGTCTGTCTAGCTATCTAGCTCCTCCTTAAATATATTCAGTGACTTGGCCTCGACAGCCTTCTGTGGTAGAGAATTCCACAGGTTCACCACACTCTGAGTGAAGAAATTTCTTCTCAGTTCAGTCCAAAATGTCCTACCCCGTTTCCTGAGACTGTGACCCCTCGTTCTGGTCCCCCCCCCCAGCCGGGGGAAACACCCTCCCT
The DNA here is from genome assembly GCF_035084215.1 of Heptranchias perlo. NCBI lineage: Eukaryota > Metazoa > Chordata > Chondrichthyes > Hexanchiformes > Hexanchidae > Heptranchias > Heptranchias perlo. The sequence continues at coordinate 10,739,907 of NC_090330.1, forward strand.
GCATCCAGTCTGTCTAGCCCTGTCACAATATTATATGTTTCAATGAGATCCCCTCTTATTCTTCTAAACTCGAGTGAATAGAGGCCGAGTCGACCCAATCCCTCCTCATACGACAGTCCTGCCATCCCAGGGATCAGTCTGGTGAACCTTCGCTGCACTCCCTCTATGGCAAGTATATCCTTTCTTAGGTAAGGAGACCAAAACTGCACACAATACACCAGGGGTGGTCTCACCAAGGCCCTGTAAAACTGCAGTAAGACATCTTTGCTCCTGAACTCAAATCCTTTTGCAATGAAGGCCAACATACCATTTGCCTTCCTAACTGCTTGCTGCACCTGCATGTTTGCTTTCAGTGACTGGTGTACAAGGACACCCAGGTCCCTTTGTACATCAACATTTCCCAATCTATCACCATCTACATAATACCCTGCCTTTCTGTTTTTCCTTCCGAAGTGGACAACTTCACATTTATCCACATTGTACTGCATCTGCTATGTATTTGCCCACTCGCTCAACTTGCCTAAATCGCCTTGAAGCATCTTTGCATCCTCCTCGTGACTCACGATCCCACCTAATTTTGTGTCGTCAGCAAACTTGGAAATAGCACATTTGGTTCCCTCATCCAAATCATTGATATATATTGTGAATGGCTGGGGCCCAAGCACTGATCCCTGCGGTACCCCACTAGTCACTGCCTGCCACCCCGAAAAAGACCCATTTATTCCTACTCTCTGTTTCCTGTCTGTTAACCAATTTTCAATCCATGCTAGTATATTACCACCTATCCCATGTGCTTTAATTTTGCACACTAACCTCTTATGTGGGACTTTATCGAAGACCTTCTGAAAATCCAAATAAACCACATCCACTGGTTCTCCCTTATCTATTCTACCAGTTACATCCTCAAAAAAACTCCAGTAGGTTTGTCAAACACGATTTCCCTTTCATAAATCCACGTTGACTTTGTCTAATCCCATTGATATTTTCTAAGTGTCCTGTTATCACACCCTTTATAATAGTCTCTAGCATTTTCCCTACTACTGATGTTAGGCTAACCGGTCGGTAGTTCCCTGTTTTCTCTCTCCCTCCTTTTTTAAATAGTGGGGTTACATTTGCCACCCTCCAATCTGCAGGAACTGTTGCATAATCTATAGAATTTTGGAAGATGTCAACTAATGCATCCACTATTTCCATGGCTACCTCTTTTAGTACTCTGGGATGCAGATTATCAGGCCCTGGGGATTTATCGGCTTTCAATCCCATTAATTTCTCCAGCACTTTTTTTTTTACTAATACTAATTTCCTTTAATTCCTCCTTCTCACTAGTCCCTTCGTTCCCTAGCATTTATTTGAGTCCTCTTCCGTGAAGACAGAACCTAAGTATTTGTTTAATTGCTCTGCCATTTCCTTGTTCCCCATTATAAATTCTCCCGTTTCTGACTGTCAGGGACCATCATTTGTCTTCACTAATCTTTTTCTTTTTACATACTTGTAGAAGCTTTTACAGTCCACTTTTATGTTCCTTGCAAGTTTGCTTTCATACTCTATTTTTCTCCTCTTAATCAATCTCTTGGTCCTTTTTTGCTGAATTCTAAACTGCTCCCAATCCTCAGGCTTGCTACTTTTTCTGGCAACTTTATATGACTCCTGTTTGGATCTAATACTATCCTTAATTTATTTTGTTAGCCATGGTAGGGCCACTTTTCCTTTTGTGTTTTTGCGCCAGAAAGGAATGTATAATTATTGCAATTCATGCATTTTTTTTCCTTAAAAGTTAGCCATTGCGTATCCACCGTCATGCCTTTTAATGAAGCTTCCCAATCTATCATAGCCAGCTCACTCATCATACCTTCATAGTTTCCTTTGTTTAGCCGGCCTATGAGAATGTTAGGGGCACAGGGGACGGGCACCACTAATTTTCGTGGGCACCAGTACTTTAGCGGAAACCCTGCAGAAATGGTGGTTTCCAGTGAGTGTTTCCACTGATTATAAGGTGGGTGGTATGGAAAGTCTAGGTCTTAAGCTGTGGAATTCCCTCCCTGAACCTCTCCGCCTCTCTCTCCTCCTTTAAGATGCTCCTTAAAACCTATCTCTTTGACCAAGTTTTTTGTCACCTCTCCTTATATCTTTAGCTCGGTGTCAATTTTTGTATGATTACCTTCCTGTGAAGCACCTTGGGATGTTTTACTTTGTTAAAGGCGCTATATAAATGCAAGTTGTTGATGCTTTATTGATTGAAACTGCAATTTACAAACAGTCTAGGAATAGCCAAGTTGTGCAGAACTCCTCATTGTGACATCTTGATGTTTTTAGAATCTACAAGGACAAAAAAATGAATAGGGTAAAATCACGCTGTGCAAGTTCATGCATTCATAATGAGATTCCTTTGTCCTTTTTTTAAATGAAGGCTTTAAACCTATTTAAAGTAAATGCCTCTGTTAAAATCGCACACAGAAATTTCATAGTAACACATTAAATGTTTGTATGCTAGTGCTGCACAGTCTAACTTCATCCCAGAAGGGATATGTGACTGAAATGGTATATTTGGGGCTGGCTCTTTCACGGTGAGGGAAAAGAAACAGTAGGAATGATTGTGATTTATTCCTTTCACTTTAGAGGGGTGATTAGCAAAAAAATTCTTTACGCAGAAGATAGTTAAAATCTGCAGTTTTCTGCCACAAACCATTTTTGGAGCAGTGAGCATAACTTTTTTTTCAAATAGGGAACTGGATACTAGCTTGAAAAAAAGAGGAATATTAAAAGATATGGAGTGTAAGCAGGAGAGTGGGTGTAGACTGGTGGCTTATGTATCAGCACAGACATGATGAGCTAAATGGTCTCTTTCTGCACTGGAACATTTGATGATTCAATGAGAAGTCTACCTCAAATTGGAAACTCTCAGCATCACTGCCAGAAGTACTGACTTTGAAACCACATCCTCCCACAAAAGGTCGCCTCAAGTGTTCACTTGATGCCTCGGCATGTCTACCCAGTCAGTAGCTGAATCCTAATGACCAGAAAGATCTGGTTCACTCCAGTCTCTTTGGTGAGTTGGCTGATCTCTGCTGAGACTGCAGTGGGATGTTAAAACTGCCCTCTGCTCCATTAGGTGTCCTGGGCCAACATTTATCCCTCAACCAATATCACTAAAACAGATGATCTGGTCACTATCACACTGCTGTTTGTGGGACCTTGCTGTGCGCAAATTGGCTGCCGCGTTTCCTACAACAGTGACTACACTTCGAAACATAGAAACATAGAAAATAGGAGCAAGAGTAGTCGATTCGACCCTTTGGGCCTACTCCGCCATTCAAAATGATCATGGCTGATCGTCTAACTCAGTTCCCTGTTCTCGCTTTTTCCCCATACCCCTTGATACCTTTAGCATTAAGAAATATATCTATCTCCATCTTGAATACATCTAATGACTTGGCCTCCACTGCCTTCTGTGGTAGAGAATTCCACAGGTTCACCACCCTCTGAATGAAGAAATTTCTCCTCATCTCGGTTCTAAATGACATACCCCGTATCCTGAGACTGTGACCCCTGGTTCTGGACTCCCCAGCCATCGGGAACATCTTCCCAGCATCTAGTCTGTCTAGTCCTGTTAGAATTTTATATGTTTCGATGCGATCACCTCTCATTCTTCTAAACTCTAGTGAATATAGGCCTACTCGACCCAATCTCTTCTCATACGTCAGTCCTGCCATCCCTGGAATCAGTCTGGTAAACCTTTGTTGCACTCCCTCCATGGCAAGGACATCCTTCCTCAGATAAGGAGACCAAAACTGCACACCATACTCCAGATGTGGTCTCACCAAGGCCCAGTACAACTGCAGTAAGACATCCCTGCTCCTGTACTCAAATCCTCTTGCAATGAACGCCAACATACCATTCGCCTTCCTAATTGTTTGCTGCACCTGAATGCTCGCTTTCAGCAACTGGTGTACAAGGACACCCAGGTCCCGTTGCACCTCCCCTTTTCCTAATCTATCACCATTCAGATAATAATCTGCCTTTCTGTTTTTACAACCAAAGTGGATAAACTCACATTTATCCACATTATACTGCATCTGCCATGTTCTTGCCCACTCACCCAACTTGTCTAAATCACATTGGAGCCCCTTTGCATCCTCCTCACAGCTCACATTCCACCCCTTTGTTTCGACTGCAAACTTGGAAATGTTACATTCCGTTCCCTCATCCAAATCATTGATATACATTGTGAATAGCTGGGGCCCAAGCACTGATCCCTGCGGTACCCCACTAGTCACTGCCTGCCACCCGGAAAAATGCCCGTTTATTCCTACTCTCTGTTTCATGTCTGTCAACCAATTCTCAATCCATGCCAGTATATTCCTCCCAATCCCATGTGCTTTAATTTTGCACACTAACCTCTTGTGTGGGACCTTATCAAAAGCCTTCATTGACTGTGACGTGCTTTGGGATGGTCCTGAAGTCACGAAAGGCGCTATATAAATGCAAGTTCTTTCTTTCTTAGGTTAGGGAGGGGAAAATCAGTCAGAATTCAAAATCAGTCAAATTGCTTTACAATACCCTCTGCTCGAAGTGTTCAGTGTGGATTTTGGCTGAGGACTGGAATCTGTGATGCCCCATGATCAAACACCCTGCTGTCATTCATGGTCATGACTCACACATTAAGAATTGCCACTTGGATGAGGTGCTGGAGGGTGGGCAGAGCCTGCGTAACTATATCCCAACATAAGGAAGTGTCATCTGGACTGGAACTAAGAAAATATGACTCGGAAAACAAAAAAAAAGCATGATAAAGTGACGTAAATTGTATTACGGCAACACTTGGGGTAGTAACTTGACTAGAATGACTCCTCTCTCCTCAAGTAATACAAGGTTTGCAAACCTCTTTTTGTAGTCAGTACCCCTTAAATACTACGGTCCTGTAATTCTGCAGGGGTTCTACCGGTCTCCCATGGTTACGCTGTTTCCCTGGGAGGGGTTCTGCCAGTCTGTGCAATAAAATATTAGGGCTGCTAAAGGAAAACACTATTTAAATGGAAAGAAAAATTAAGTGCACTTTCACTACTCATAGGCAAATAAAAACTGAACCAAACAGAAAATGCTGGAAACACACAGCAGGTCAGGCAGCATCTGTGGAGAGAGAAACAGAGTTAATGGGGGTGATTTTACCCCCCAAGAACGGGTGGGTTGGGGGTGGGTGGGAGTTGAAATAGTTGTTTTTTTGGGTCGCGACCACAGAATTTTCAGACTTTGCATTCCCAGTGAGAAGCCTGTACTTTTACGCGCCGACATTAAACCCAGGTTGCGGTCGTGACCCAAAAAACAACTATTTTCAACTCCCAACCCACCTACTCTCGGGGGTTAAAATCACCCCCAAAGTTTCAGGTCGATGACATTTCACCAGAACTGGAAGATGTCAGAGACGAGCAGCTTTTAAGCAAGTACAGAGCCAGGGAAAAAGGGGGCAGGGAATTGAGAGTTTTAGATCTGATCTTATTTTAAGCCCTAACATTTTAAAACATATGCTGTATTGCGAATCTTCAAGAAGAAAATAAGGTTTTCAAAATAACAGAATTTCATAACACTGCAAGCTGGGAAACCATTATGTAGTTTTGTGAAGCAGAGTTAAACATTTCCAGCTGCTATGTACATTTTTAAAAAAAATCTCAGACTGCCAGCATTTCCTGGGAAACTTGTCCCCTGGGACCGACCAATTTTGTTTGTTTTTGGCCCGTGCACTACAATGTTAAAGCAAAATATCTGGGGTTGGTGGCTGGGGAAGGGAGTACAACATGTTGTGGAGGGAACAGGCCAGGGTTGAATAATGAAGGTGTGACAGTGTAAAGTCTGCTGGAGATTATCTTCGTTATCTTGGCAGATTAGAGAGTATTTATGCAAAAGAAATACATGGGACAGAGACTATGTTAAGGTAAGTTGTGTATAGTCTTTGGAAGCAGGCAAGGTAGCTTTTTCTCATTCTGTTATTATGTAGTTAGGTATAATCAACACTCAAGAAGTTTGACACCATTCAGGACAAAGCAGTCCACTTGATCGGCAGCCCGTCCAACAACTTAAAAAATCTAATCCCTCCACTATCGGTGAACCATGGCTGCATTGTGCACTATATACAGGATGCACTGCAGCAACTCACCAAGGCTTCTTCGACAGCCCCTCCCAAATCCGCGGCCTGCGCCATCTAGAAGGACGAGGGCAGCAGGTGCATGGGAACACCATCACTTCCAAGGTCCCCTCCAAGTCACACACCATCCTGACTTGGAAATATATCGCCGTTCCTTCATCGTCACTGGGTCAAAATCCTGGAACTCCCTTCCGAACAGCACTGTGGGAGAACCGTCACCAGACGGACTGCAGCGGTTCAAGAAGGCAGCTCACCACCACCTTAAGGACAATTAGGGATGGGCAATAAATGTTGGTCTTGCCAGTGATGCCCATATCCCGAGAATAAATAGTTTTTACAAAATCCTACAAGGTAAAAGGAGGGATCTGGAAAATTCATGTTAATTCTCCTGAACTACTCAAAAGTTTGGAACAGCATTTTTAGTTCTGTACTGCTATTATATATATTAGATTTAATTTTACAAGTGAGAATATCTTTTTGTGCTATGATTTTGTTTAAAAAGATCTGTGGACTGAAATGTTTTTTTTAAATGAACCACTGATATGACAACATGTTTTATTTAATATCCTGTTTATTTTATTAATGCAGGTGTTGAAGAAACATCGGTTTTCAACTTTTCATGTCTTGTGTATGACATTTCATACGTGAATTGCACATGGAATATTGGCAACAAAGCACCAAGTGACACACAATATTTAATGTATTACAGGTAAGTGTGAATGTGGGTATGTAATAAGTTAAAATGCCTCCAAATTTGTTGATAAATTCTTTACATTAATTGCATATATTTTCCCTTTAAGACAGGATCAAAACACCATGAGATGTACTCAATATTTTACGGATGTGCAAGGGAGACATGGCTGCCACATTGATCAAGGCAGAATTGACCTTGAGGAGAATGTCCTAATTTGTGTCAATGGATCAAGTCGTTCTGCAACAATTCTGCCATATTATATAGAGTTTGACCCACAACATTATGGTACGAAATAGCCCCTTTCCGAACGCAATGTATTTTTCCCTACACTTGTTGGATTGTTGCGCTGCTCATTGCAGTAAATGTTCAATTGACTGGTTTTCATACCCTTGACTTTCAGAGATGTACAACCCACCAATAAATGTTGAGGTCTTACCAAATAGGACTGTGAAATGGGACAAGCCTCCAGGTTATGCTATTAACAACGAGTGCTTTGAATATCAACTGAAAGTCACAGATTTGTCTGACAATTTTATTGAGGTAAAGTATATTTATTTCTTGTTTCACTCTAAAATCAGGCAAGCTGGGTGGGAGTGAAACTCACTCTTGTGAGTCTCTAACGATTGACATTTAAAAAAAAATCCATCTTTGAGTTTACGGTCTATTTAAGTAGAGATTACAGGTATAATACCCCTATTGTATTAAAGTAGAGCTGATTTCACAACACAAGTGACAACAATTAGATTGCGACCATTACTTGTATGCATGAAAGCCTGAAAAATGAGAGATTGCACTTGGCATTGAATCACACTCAAAGGGAGCGTAGATCGGATGATTGGGAGCAGAATTCAGCGTGGCTGATTTGCGCAGCTCCCAAATTTTCCGGCCATTAATCTTAATGGCCAGCAGATCAGGTGCACTGACCTCTGCACTCTTTTCTCCAATCTGTGTTGCCGAAGAGCAACATTCCACAGAGTTTCGCAAATTAGAAATACATAGAATTTTACAGCACAGAAACAGGCCATTCGGCCAACAGGTCCATGCTGGTGTTTATGCTCAACACGAGCCTCCTCCCACCTTACTTCATCTCACCCTATCAACATATCCTTCTATTCCTTTCTCCATCATGTGCTTATCCAGCTTCCCCTTAAATGTATCTGTGCATTCCATGTGGTAGTGAATTCCACATTCTAACCACTCTCAGGGTAAAGATGTTTCTCCTGAATTCCTTATTGGATTTATTAGTGACTATCTTATATTTATGACTTCTAGTTTTGGACTCCCTCACAAGTAGAAACGTCTTCTCTACGTCTACCTTATTGAATTCTGTCCTAATTTTAAAGATCTCTATCAGGTCACCCCTCAATCTTCTCTTTCCTGATAGGATACAACTATCATAGAGTCATAGAGTTATACAGCACGGATAGAGGCCCTTCGGCCCTTCGGCCCATCGTGTCCGCGCCGGCCATCAGCCCTGTCTACTCTAATCTAATACCAGAACTATCAGTTCTGGTATCAGTGGTAGGGCATATAACATCAAACTGGAACTTGTACCAATTTTTTAAAAAATTGGTACAAGTTCCAGTTTGATGTTACTGTTTGAATTAAACCACATTTTTAAAAAACTGATTTAATGCACATTCAACAAATTAAAAGTTTTATTCTCCAAGTATTAACCAGGGAAGGTATAAGCGATGTATGGTGTGTTTTAGTACACACAAAAATAGGTGAAGATTCAACGAGTACTTGCATGACTAATTGTTTGTTTTTTCAGCTGATATCTGTCAGTGGCGAAACAAAATATATTCTTGTAAACAATGACCCAACAAGACGATATTCGGTGAAAATAAGAGTGATGTTAAAGCATTGCAAAGAGACTAAGTTCTGGAGTAACTGGAGCAATGAGGTTTTTATTGGTAAGGCTCTTATGTTTTTCCTTTAAGCTCTGTTAACTGTTATGTCCAGTTGGGGTGCTCCCCATATTCTCTGTTTTGTAGCACAAATTGAAAGTTTTGAGGAAAGGAAGCTTCCCACCATTAGATGCCAGAGGGATTGTGGCATAATTTGTTTTGTCTCCATACCCACTCGTTTTTGCAGCTTGAGTAGGGCGGTACGGAGACAAAAATAATAAAGCTAAACTTGCCACTGACTTCCACCCCCTCCCCTCCCTCCCTCAACCGAAGCCTGTTCAAAATGATTTTTGAGCAGGCATAAATGTAGACAGCCAATGCTCCTGCCGGAAACCAGCGGCAGGACCACGGCAAATTGACCCGCCGGCTTCGTTAATATAGTTACATTGTTATTGCCTTTGGCGTCCCCGTAGGCAGCAGACTGGTCACCTCGCTGGTCACGGGAGCTGCAAGATCAGCTGACTTAAATGCTGGCTGAGGGCCTGAGGAGAGACTGGGTTGGCAATCAGGGAGCGGTTTCAATCCTGCTCCTCCTGACTCCACGATAAGGTAAGCTTTTAAAAAAAATAACTGGAAACTTACCTTTCGGGTGGCAGCCTGCAGCGGTCCCTTTAAGGACTGCTGAGCGCCAATTGAAACTGACCGCTGTATGCACGGCACAGGCTGCAGTCATTCGCAATGCAGCTTCGCAAAGGGGCCTGAAACAGGCATTGCGTTGGGCCTACCACCAGTTTCAGGCGCACAGTCTACGAAGGAGTCCTAAACAATATGGCACTTCTGGCACAGAATGACTGCGCGCTCTCCACCTGCCATATTGGACTGTTGGGCACCTGTTTTACGCCTGTAAAACGGATGGAGCCAATCCAATTTCTAGGCCCATTTCTATGAACGTGTTCATACTGATCAGGTTTAATATATGTACTATTCTCATTGCATTTCAGCTCCTTATTAAGCAACTTTCGTGCCTTTTTAAACAATGAATATCATTTGTGCCCTATACTAACTTCCTTGCTTATTTACAGAACCTAAACACCCATTTAATGTAACTTGGACACCACATATATTTGCTTTGATTGCAATACCGATAGGGCTGCTTCTACTGATTGCGTTCAGAAGGTAATTCTACATTCCTAAGTTTTATTGAGTTGTAAATAGTTTCAGGTTTTTCACCCCTCTGACCTTGAAGGCACACTCACATTGGGGCTCGTCTCCATAGGGTTCCAGCAGCCCCACGGTGCCTTGTTAAAGTCGACAACCGTGAAATTCAATGGGGGTTCCTCCAGTTCATTGCCACAACTTTGGCCTGAAACAGGCAGAATCCCCAGAGAAGCAGCTAAAATGGCTGCTCATGCTTTTTCTCTGGGGCCTCGCTAATCTCCTGCCAAAATTACAATGGGAGATGGGGTTGCCAACCCTCCAGGATTGTCCTGGAGTCTCCAGGAATTAAAGACTAATCTCCAGGGCACTGCTGCAAGCAACCCAGGAGAAAAACCACAGGGGCATTAAAAGAATTGTGTTTGTAAAAAAAATTTTCTTTCGACACTTTTGTTTACTAGTTATTAAAATATTGGACATGGGAGAAAAGTTGTTTGACTAACAGTCAGGAATCATCCAATCGGGTAATGAGGAGTCTATTCGTTTTCCAATTGGCCGTGCGAAGGCGGTGCCCCACGAGTATGGCTGACCAATGGCAGGTGTGTGGGGGGGCGGGGTGAGGTGGTTGGAGGCAGGAGGTCATGTGATGTCACCTCCAGGAATATGTCCAATCAGAGTTGGCAACCCTAGTGCGAGACCCGGAGAACGTCTGTGGAATTTCAGGGGCGATATTTTTAACCTGTGAGCCTCGATTGTGGGCGTTAACAGTTTTATCAAGAGGAGGAGGAATCACAGCTGAGCTTGATCTTGTCCTTACTTGATGTCCATGCTTATGCACTTTCCAGCAGAGGTCAGTACTAACAATTAGGAGCAAGAACCCTGGCTGTTTTTTTTTTGATTCCCCTCATTAGCTTGGGGAACCTGAATCCAATTTTAGTGTCTCAGCCACCACTGAGAACAGCCAACTCCCAGTGAAGATCATTGATCAAACTGCTGCTTTCCTGATCTGGATGACTGGATATCATACTGCCTTGATAATTTACCTAATGATTTCATTTCTTTTTTTTCCCCCTTTTCCTTTACTTCCCAACCCAGTTTGTCCAAATCCTCGGCCTTTGTTCGCAATCAGCTGAGTTCACTCAGCAAGTTTCGGTCCATTTTCAGCTAGATCTCGAGATAAGAACATCAAATGTGATACGACAAGAAGCAATTTGCTCCATCGAGCCTACTCCTGCCCCTGGATATGTACAATTTGTCCCCTCATGTACTTATCCAGTCCATTCATTTTCTTGAGGAAGGCAGCTAAGTAGATAAAACTGTGGCATGTTTTCTCCCTGTCTCCCAAGGGTAACCAAACAAAACTCAGGAATATTAATCCTGATTTACAACCAACTTGACAGCTCCAAACAGTTGCATTCCACAAAGGATCGATCCTGGAGTGTAGGAGGTTTAGGGGTGATCTTATAGAAGTCTATAAAATAATGAGGGGCATAGATAAGGTAGATAGTCAAAATCTTTTCCCAATGGTAGGGGAGTCTATAACGAGGGGGCATAGATTTAAGGTGAGAGGGGAGAGATACAAAAGGGTCCAAAGGGGCAATTTTTTCACTCAAAGGGTGGTGAGTGTCTGGAACGAGCTGCCAGAGGCAGTAGTAGAGGCGGGTACAATTTTGTCTTTTAAAAAGCATTTGGACAGTTACATGGGTAAGATGGGTATAGAGGGATATGGGCCAAGTGCAGGCAACTGGGACTAGCTTAGTGGTATAAACTGGGCGACATGGACATGTTGGGCCGAAGGGCCTGTTTCCATGTTGTAAACTTCTATGATTCTATGATTCTGATCCCAGCAGATCATGAACCCTGGTATCCGAAAACAGCATTTGATCATCTTAGACAATCCTTATAACCTTCACTCCCATTTTTCATTGCCTCAGGTCTGTTCCATCTATCTGTGAGGGGAAACTGTTGTCTAAAACAAAGTTACTAATTGGCTAAGCTTTCACCACTCTTTTTTGTTGCCTCTGATTTTCTACATTGCTTCTGGGATATTGAAATCTCCAAAGATTATCAAATTGTGATTCCCTGCAGCCTCACATTCTTTACAACAGCGACTACATTTCAAAAAGTACTTCATAGGCTGTAAAGTGCTTTGGGAGGTTCTGAGGTCATGGAAGGCGCTGTATAAATGCAAAACTCTCTCTCTTTCTCATCTTACTATTTGGTTCTTGATACGGTCAAAAAGCAGTCGTAGTTTTTACTTCGTTGCCATTATCAGTATTCAGTCCTAACCAGAATGCTTCAACCATCATGTTTTTTTCTTCTAGTATTCATCCTTTCAAAAGCTGTTATCTCTCACCCTCATTTCTGTGTTTAACAGATCTATCTTAGTGAAATATTCGGTATCTTCTCAGTTCCATCTCTTGTGCATCTTCTGCTTGCAGCCATTTTTCTGTGATACGAATACAGTTATTATTTGCAATAGCTGCACATATGCCTCTAATTCCAGTAGATTTATTTTGCTTTGCCAATTTTCTCCCCTCACCTCCTCTTCTGAAGATGCTGACTCCTTCCTGGGTTACAGTTCTATGGGTCCCAGTCTTCATCTGGCCCATGACCAAGAGGCCATGAACCAGATAGTGGGTTTCACCAGACCGTTACATTGTGAGGCATCACATTTGACCCCAGATCTGTGGTCAACCAACATCCTCATATGGGCAGTTGTAGAAGGGATCATTGGATGCCAATCAAGAGTGATAATCCTGGCTGGTTTTCTCTTTCCTAACCCAGGGGCACTGAGACCAGTTATAGTGCCAATGCATGAAAGCCTGAGCTAAGCCCCTCTGCTCAGAAAATTCTGCCCTTGTCTGAAAGAATACTATTGAACTAGCAATAGTGAAGCTGATGGAAAGTCTGTTCCCATGGAGTAGTGTGTAAACCATATTACTTTAACTTGCATTTAAGATTTATGTTAACACAAAAAGGGGTGGATCTCGACTTTGTGCGATAGTGTAAAACAGATGATAACGAGTCAGCAGCCCGTTTTACATCTCTCCCGTTGACTTCATTGGAAATAAAAATCGGGAGAGATGAATAACAGGCTCCTAACTCGCTATCACTTGTTTTACACCATCGCACAAAGTCATGATCTACCTCAAAAATCTCTTCTTTATTTATATGCAAAATAGTTTAGATAAGATATGGAGATGCCGGTGATGGACTGGGGTGGACAAATGTAAGGAATCTTCCAACACCAGGTTATAGTCCAACAGTTTTATTTGAAAATCACAAGCTTTCGGAGCTTTCCTCCTTCGTCAGGTGAGGAAGGAGGAAAGCTCCGAAAGCTTGTGATTTTCAAATAAAACTGTTGGACTATAACCTGGTGTTGTAAGATTCCTTAGTTTAGATAAAGTGGATTTAATTAATGTGTTTAACATCGCTTAGGTACAAACTGTTGGAAGTTATATCCAAACCAATCCCCGATCCTCAAAAGAAGTTCAAAGAATTGTTTGAGGAATACAATGGTGATTTTCAGGTAGGCAGGCACTAATGAAATGCTATATGCTTTATGGACAGACTTACCTGCCAGAAATTCAAATGGGAATTGTCTGATTATTTGAGTCTAATGTTGCATTTTGTGTTTTCTATAGAATGGAAAAAGTGAATATCATCAATAATTTATTTTCAAGCATGCAATGTAGATTGTCAAAAAAGACTTACCCAGTGACTCATTTTTACAAAGTAACAGGGGTCAATGTGGAAGGTGCTAAATACATGCAAGTTCTTTCTCACTGTCGATGTTTCATCTGAGAATGAATACTGAGACATTGATGATCCAAGTGGCAGAGAGCTTCAAGGTTCAAACATTTCACTGTTCGTGTTCAACAAAATAGAAATGAAGCAACTGGGGGGAAAAGATGTTGGGGGGGGGGTAAATGTTCGTCTTTGCTGCATGGGTGGCAATCTAGCGGAAAAGATTGCCCACCAGCTGCCCAATTTACATCCTATTGATCAGCATATAGGGTGGATTGATAATCAAGGATGATTGAGTTGTTATAGCACTCCAGATGAGATGAGAGATAAAGTACAGAGTTCACTCACTCCACACCAGAATTCCACGTTGCCTTTGGAAAGCTAGGGAAGTGATTTATGGGCTGCAGCATTCATGTGAAACCAGGGGGAGCACTCCTGCTCCTCCTGGTCCCACAGAAATTCTCCCCTAAAAAAAGTTTCGGCCTTTTCTTGAGTGATCCCTTCAAGGACCCATGGCCAGGCCACTTGTTGCCTGGTACAACCTGAAAATTGCAAATTGGGTCCTACAACTGGGAAATGAGCCTGATTTGCATATTTAAGCAGCCTCCCACACCAAACAGGTTGGCGTGGTGCTGGTCCTTTTACAAGTCCATCTGAAAATGTATCAGGCAGGTCTTAGACATCAATTGAGTAGAATAACAAGCCTACTGCTGTAACAATGAAGAGTGATAGAGTAGTGTAAAAGCCATGTGACAACAATTTATGTTTTAGGAACTTTGGTTAATTTGTTAAGTGGGAACGTTGAACTTTATAATTCATATAGCATTTTAATTTCCAAGAGGGTTATCCCAATTGTCTGTTATAACTTTGTCACTGCGATTGAGACCATCTGTCTCTGCTGCATTCCTCCCTTCTCCTTGCCCTCCATGCCAAAGTTCCCCCTTGCCCTAGCCCTGAACCTGCATATTTCTCTAGTTTCTCTCCCATCTCCCCTCATGCCCTCTCCAAGCTCATCTTGTCCATGGGACCCACCTCCTCTCTCTCTACCCTATTCCCACTAAACTGCTGACCACTCAATATTCTGTCCTGGCCCCCATGCTAGCTGATATTGTAAACAGTTCCCTCTCCTCAGGTGCTGTCCCCCTCCCATTCAAATCTGCCATCAACACCCCACTCCTCAAAACACCCACTGCTTCTTTCAGCCGTCTAGGCCCTAAGCTGTGGAATTTCCTCTCGAAACCTCTCCGCCCCTCTCTCTCCTCCTTTTTAGATGCTCCTTAAAACCTACCTCTTTGACAAATCTTTTAGTCACCCCATCTAATGTCTCCTTCTTTGGTTCAGTGTCAATTTCTGTCTGATTGCACTCCTGTGAAGCAGTTTGGGGCGTTTTCCCTCTAAAGGGCTTCTGGCAGTTGTACCCCAACCAGAGCATAATCTGGTGAGAAGAGGGAAATAAGGAAAACTAATTGAAGAGCATTTATGAAAATAATCTATATAACTAAAGCAAACCAAAAGCACAGATATTAAACTGAGTTCTTCCTTCCTCAACAGAAATGGATTGGTTATCAGATACCAATCTCAAAAGCTGAAGAATGCCACCCAGTTATCATTGAAGAAAGTCCTACCATTGAAGCATGAATTAAGAAATGTACTACTTTCATCACAACACATCTTTGTATCCGGCAGACTACCACAATCCTGTGTGTACAAATCAGCGAACAGAATGTTTAATTTCTCCCCTGTCTTATTTATTCTAAACTGCATTAGTTATTGTCAATCAAGGTTCCCTTATGGCTCAGTGGGTAAATGCATTGTGTGGTATGGTCTTAAGCTACGCAGACTTCAGTTTGATTCCTGCATTGTGCTGAGTTTCTTGATCTCAGCCAGGGCAGCGCTGGAGGTATTATGATTGATCTCAGAATACCTGTGCTAACAGACAGCAAATTGGCCCTGGTTCCCACTCCTGATTGCCATTTCAGCGACTTGGAGTGTGTACAAGATGGTTTTTTAGACCAGTACGTTGAGGAGCCAACCAGGGAACAGGCTATCCTAGATTGGGTATTGTGCAATGAGAAGAGGTTAATTAATAATCTTGTTGTGCGGGGTTCTTTATGGAAGTGTGAACATAACATGATAGAATTCTTCATTAAGATGTAAAGTGAAGTAGTCCAATGCGAAACTAAGATCCTAAATCTAAACAAAGCAAACTTCGAAGATATGAGGAGTGAGTTGGCGAAGAAAGATTGGGAAGCTTCATTAAAAGGCATGACGGTGGATCGGCAATGGCTAACGTTTAAGGAACAAATGCATGAATTGCAACAATTATACATTCCTTTCTGGCGCAAATATGTGATAACAGAACACTTGGAGGACATTAACAGGATTGGACAAAGTCAGCATGGGTTTATGAAAGGGAAATCATGCTTAACAAATCTGCTGGAGTTTTTTGAGGATGTAACTAGTAGAATAGATAGGGGCGAGCCAGTGGATGTGGTGTATTTGGATTTTCAGAAGGCTTTTGATAAGGTCCCACACAAGAGGTTAGTGTGCAAAATTAAAGCACATGGGATGGGGGGCAATATACTGGCATGGATTGAGAATTGGTTGACAGACAGGAAACAGAGAGTAGGAATAAACGGGTCTTTTTCCGGGTGGCAGGCAGTGACTAGTGGGATAGTGCTTGGGCCCCAGCTATTATCAATATATACCAATGATTTGGATGAGGGAACTAAATGTAACATTTGCAAGTTTGCGGACGATACAAAGCTGGGGTGGAATGTGAGCCATGAGGAGGGTGCAAAGAGGCTCCAATGTGATTTAGACAAGTTGGGTGAGTGGGCAAGAACATGGCAGATGCAGTATAATGTGGATAAATGTGAGGTTATCCACTTTGGTTGTAAAAACAGAAAGACAGATTATTATCGGAATGGTGATAGATTGGGAAAAGGGGAGGTGCAACGAGACCTGGGTGTCCTTGTACACCAGTCGCTGAAAGCGAGCATTCAGGTGCAGCAAGCAGTTAGGAAGGCGAATGGTATGGTATGTTGGCGTTCATTGCAAGAGGATTTGAGTACAGGAGCAGGGATGTCTTACTGCAGTTATACAGGGCCTTGGTGAGACCACATCTGGAGTATTGTGTGCAGTTTTGGTCTCCTTATCCGAGGAAGGATGTCCTTGCCATGGAGGGAGTGCAATGAAAGTTTACCAGACTGATTCCTGGGATGGCAGGACTGACATATGAGGAGAGATTGGGTCGACTAGGCCTATAGTCACTAGAGTTTAAAAGAACAAGAGGTGATCTCATCGAAACATAGAAAATTCTAACAGGACTAGACAGACTAGATGCAGGAAGGATGTTCCCGATGGCTGGGGAGTCCAGAACCTGGGGTCACAGTCTTAGGATACGGGGTATGCCATTTAGAACTGAGATGAGACATTTCTTCACTGAGGGTAGTGAACCTGTGGAATTCTCTACCACAGAAGGCAGTGGAGGCCAAGTCATTAGATGTATTCAAGAAGGAGATAGATATATTTCTTAATGCTAAAGGGATCAAGGGATATGGGGAAAAAGCAGGAACAGGGTACTAAGTTATATGATCAGCCATGATCATTTTGAATGGCTGAGCAGGCCCAAAGGGCCGAATGGCCTACTCTTGCTCCTATTTTCTATATTTCTATGCTTAAAAACACAAAAGGAAAAGCGGCCAACAATGGCTAACAAAAGAAATTAAGGATAGTATTAAATCCAAAGAGGAGTCATATAAAGTTGCCAGAAAAAGTAGCAAGCATGAGGATTGGGAGCAGCGTAGAATTCAGCAAAAAAGGACCAAGAGATTGATTAAGAGGGGAAAAATAGAATATGAGAGTAAACTTGCAAGGAACATAAAAGCTTCTACAAGTGTAAAATTCTATAGATTATGGAACAGTTCCTGCAGATTGGAGGGTGGCAAATGTAACCCCACTATTTAAAAAAGGAGGGAGAGAGAAAACGGAACTACAGATCGGTGAGCCTAACATCAGTAGTATGGAAAATGCTAGAGTCTATTACAAAGGATGTGATAACAGGACACTTAGAAAATATCAGTAGGATTAGACCAGGTTAACATGGATTTATGAAAGGGAAATCATGTTTGACAAACCGACTGGAATTTTTTGAGGATGTAACTGGTAGAATAGATAAGGGAGAACCAGTGGATGTGGTTTATTTGGATTTTCAGAAGGCCTTTGATAAAGTCCCACATAAGAGGTTATTGTGCACAATTAAAGCTCATGGGATTGGTGGTAATATACTGGCATAGATTGAAAATTGGTTAACAGACAGGAAATGGAGAGTAGGAATAATTGGGACTTTTTCGGAGTGGCAGGCAGTGACTCGTGGGGCATCGCAGGGATTGGTGCTTGGGCCCCAGCTATTCACAATATATATCAATGATTTGGATGAGGGAACCAAATGTAATATTTCCAAGTTTGCTGACGACACAAAACTAGGTGGGATCGTGAGTTGTGAGGAGGATGAAAAGAGGCTTCAAGGCGATTTAGACAAGTTGAGTGAGTGGGCAAATACATGGCAGATGCAGTATAATGTGGATAAATGTGAAGTTATCCACTTCGGAAGGAAAAACAGAAAGGCAGCGTATAATTTAAATGGTGATAAATTGGGAAATGTTGATGTACAAAGCAACCTGGGTGTCCTTGTACACCAGTCACTGAAAGCAAACATGCAGGTGCAGTGAGCAGTTAGGAAGGCAAATGGTATTGTTGGCCTTCTTGCAAGTGGATTTGAGTTCAGGAGCAAGGATGTCTTACTGCAGTTTTACAGAGCTTTGGTGAGACTACACCTGGAGTATTGTGCGCAGTTTCGGTCTCCTTACCTAAGAAAGGATACACTTGCCATAGAGGGAGTGCAGCGAAGGTTCACCAGACTGATTCCTGGGATGGCAGGACTGTCCAATGAGGAGAGGTTGGGTCAACTCAGCCTGTATTCACTCGAGTTTAGAAGAATGAGAGGGGATCTCATTGAAACATATAAAATTCTGACAGGGGTGGACAGACTGGATGCAGGGAGGATGTTTCCCCCGGCTGGGGGGTCCAGAACGAGGGGTCACAGTCTCAGGATACGGGGTAGGACTTTTAGGACTGAGATGAGGAGAAATTTCTTCATTCAGAGGGTGGTGAACTTGTGGAATTCTCTACCACAGAAGGCTGTGGAGGCCAAGTCACTGAATATATTTAAGAAGGAGCTAGATAGATTTCTAGACACAAAAGGCATCAAGGGGTATGGGGAGAGAACGGGAATATGGTATTGAGATAGAGGATCAGCCAGGATCATATTGAATGGCGGAGCAGGCTCGAAGGGCCGAATGGCCTACTCTTGCTCCTATTTTCTATGTTTCTTCGTTGCGGGCCCCATCCTCTCTCAAATAGGGATTCTGGAAGCTCTTTGCATGCTGTCATTTGGGATGGGACCATTGCTTAATGGGGCGAGATAGCACTCGCAGCCATAGCCATCTCCTCCCCCGTACTCACATCACCCCGTTCTTGGGCCTCCTGCCCATGCGACCAAAAAGCAGGGGTTCTCCTTTGCTAGAATAATACCTCAACCGAAGAATCTTCAAATTTGTGGGTTCAGTGCCCTGAAGAAACACCAGGCTCAGATATTGCACTGAGCCACATTGCTCCAGACACAAATTTAGTTGCAGCAGCAGCACTGGAATTTTCTTTGTCCCCAGAGGCAGATTACCTGGGGAGTGCGAGGGTGTTAATAACGCCTGGAAGCCGCATGAATATATAGTGACGTTGCACTGAGGAAAATTAGACTGGTTCTTAGTGGCTTGAAGAACAGTTCTGGCCTACTTCCAACACTCAATCCACAATTTGGAAAATCTATCCCCTAGTCTTCTGGCAATTTTCTCCCCTCCCCTCCTCCTCTCTCGAAGATACTGACTCTGTTGCTGGGGGTATGGTTTTATGAGCATCAGTCGCTTTCCGGTATCTTGCCAAAGTTGCCATCGTTCAAGTGTAAATGTTGTCAGGCTATTATTCAACAGTGAGGAGGGACATTGCAGCTGAATTATAAAAACCCAATGACATCCCGCACACACTTCCAGCAGAGCTCACAGTGATCAGGAGCTGGAACTCTAGCCGTTTTTTCCCTCGTACTTCCCAACCCAGGACACTGAAATGAGTTGTATCTTCCCCGACCGATGCCCATCTGAGATCAAGTAACTCAGTTTTGACCAGGAAGCGAACCAGTACCTGACTCGTCTGTGTGGTTCAGTTTCTGACCGTATGAACCCAATAAAACATTGGGGAGATCCCAAGCTATTTGTTTTTAAGTTTTCCCCCTTAAATATGAAGTAATTTCAAGCAAGGGGTGTGCATTTATAAAAAAAAAATTTGGCCTCGCTTGTTCACCTATATCTGCTCAACTCTCTGACTGATCTTGCTCGCTACGGGCCCATGGGTATATAACTATGCATACTTCAGTTCGATATACAGAACTTGTATTGCTTCTAAACTGTGTGAATAGATATTGGGCCAAATTTTGCTGTAGCAGGGCATCTAACGGCGTCTGACTTGCCCCTGCACGTTTAGGTTTTTAAATTTTTTGCGTGGCAAGTTGCTGAAAGTGCGAGCTGGTAATGTCGCAGCAAGGGAGACAGGGCATCTGGGACCTGAGTGAACAGGGCAAGGAACTGGTTATCTCCTTATCCAACCAGATTGAAGGATTGTGAAATTAACAGCGCAAGGTCTAAGAAGGAAGTGTAAATTAGAGTGGGTGAATTCAATGTCAAATCAGGTACAGAAATAGAAATAAAGAGAGGGAAAGAAAGATTGGATTAAGAGAGAGAGAAAAAAGACAGAAAAGAAAAGTAAACTTTTTTTTAAACTTTACATTTTTTAGTTTCCAGTAACAATTAAAACCTGAAAGAATGAGACTCCACACTTGTAATAGTTCATTTTCAGTGTCAGAAAGGTTGATTGGCAGTCATTAACACTCATCACATCTTTAAAAGGGTACTTACACTGGAATGGACAAGATTTAACTTTGTGACGAGTTTAGTTCGTATCTAACGCGCAAATACAGCAACTTCACACCGTCCAATGCATTTCAATGGTGAGGCAGACAGCAAGATGCCGTTTTCGCGAAACTAATGACAGCTCCCACAGCAACTCTTGGATATTCGCGTTTAACTGCACATCTGCCTCTCACCTGAAGTTGATGTACTATTTGCACATGAATAACAGCGATGCCATTAGCCTCACTGTTATTTTGACAACAAAATCTGGCCCATTAACAAAATAATGAAAAAACTGAACAATGTGAAGACAATTGAAATAGTTTTTTTTTAAAACTTTCTTTTACTGACAATTTTGTGTAATTTTTTTTGAGGTGTGTATTTGTCACAAATTTTAAACATCAGAGAAGATATGACCAGTGTCACATATCGGCCATATAACCAATTCGGTCATCAATATTCTATAAAAATCCCAACCGGGCACTGGGCGGTGCTGTGGATTATCAAACTAACCATTAACCTTTGGGACATGTGTTCAAATCCAGCCGCATTGGATGAAAAAATCTCCTTTTGCCTCCAGTTGTAAAGGTCCTGAGTAAAATGATTTTGAGCGTACAGAGGAAATCTTCTCTTGTATTTGTGGACTTGAGATCATTTCATGGCAGTACACTTGGGCTGTGACATTGAGACTCTATGTTTATTATACACTTCAGTTTTTATATTATTAATAAATGCAAACTAATATTTTTTTACAAACAAGTTTACTTTTCAAAAATTACACTGGATGTTCGTGATAGACCAAAACAGTTCATTGCCATCAGACTCTTTAGTTTAAAAATGACTGTTACTGATATTAACATTGGACTGCTTAACATGGTCACCTGCTATTTTAATGAAGATGTTAATTTTAATTGGCTTAATGTATCTGCTAAAACAGAGGGCAAAAGCATATCAAATAAAAACTTTGTGCTTACCTACTACTATCACAATCAGTCATTTCTACACTTGTATCATAGAAGCTTACTTGTACTTTCTTCTTGCAGCTTATAAACATCGCGAGGGAAAATTCCATTGCAACAGCCACTTGGCTCATTCTGTGTAAAGGTTTGATAGTTTGACAGCAGACATAGAAATGCATTAAAGCGTATTAAACAGATGACTGTTATATCAGTAACATACGCGCCAGACAAGTGCCAGGCACGACCATCTCCAACAAGAGAGAGTCTAACCACCTCCCCTTGACGTTCAGTGGCATTATCATCGCCGAATCCTTCTCCATCAACATCCTGGGGGTCACCATTGACCAGAAACTTAACTGGATCAGCCATATAAATACTGTGGCTACGAGAGCAGGTCAGAGGCTGGGTATTCTGCGGCGAGTGACTCACCTCCTGACTCCCCAAAGCCTTTCCACCATCTACAAGGCACAAGTCAGGAGTGTGATGGAATACTCTCCACTTGCCTGGATGAGTGCAGCTCCAACAACACTCAAGAAGCTCAACACCAGCCAGGACAAAGCAGCCAGCTTAATTGGCACCCCATCCACCACCCTAAACATTCACTCCCTTCACCACCGGCGCACTGTGGCTGCAGTGTGCACCATCTACAGGATGCACTGCAGCAACTTGCCAAGGCTTCTTCGACAGCACCTCCCAAACCCACGACCTCTACCACCTAGAAGGACAAGGGCAGCAGGCACATGGGAACAACACCACCTGCACGTTCCCCTCCAAGTCACACACCATCCCGACTTGGAAATATATCGCCGTTCCTTCATCGTCGCTGGGTCAAAATCCTGGAACTCCCTTCCTAACAGCACTGTGGGAGAACCTTCACCACACGGACTGCAGCGGTTCAAGAAGGCAGCTCACCACCACCTTCTCAAGGGCAATTGGGATGGGCAATAAATGCTGGCCTCGCCAGCGATGCCCACATCCCATGAACGAATAAAAAATTATCTGACTTGAGGGTGTTGCCACTAGTTGATCTGCAAGGGAAAGCCTCATTGATGGTGCAACTGTTCCCATTTGAGATGATAGATAAATAAATGGAAACTTTTTCTTCATCACTAACACTGCTTATCCTGCTCTCAGCCTCCCTTTTCTAGTAAAGGTTATAACTGCGTACATGTACACAAGATGACAAGGAGACATGTATGAGCTATACAGTGGCAGATGTGGGTGGATTGATGCCACAATTATTGGTGTTACTTTGAACTTTTCTCCCTTGATCCTCTTAAGCTCAAAATATGAAGGCCTGAATTCTCTTCCTGTTGGCAGTGAGCTGGTCCTAACACTGACCAACGTAAAACCACTAGCTCGCCACAATATCCTCCCAGAGCCCTCATTAACCATTCAGCGCAATTTGGTGGCCTGAAAATCGCTCTTCACTGGCTTACCGCTGCTGGGAGGAAGGAAGATACAATTCTCGTGCTGTCTTTTAAAGGCTGAAGCCAGCTAAAGGGCAACATCACTGCTCAGCAAGAAGGCAGAGGAGCAGAAACTCTGGGGGCAGCAGCAGCTGGGAGGACATCCATTTCTACCAATGAGTCAGTGCAGATGTTTCTGTTAGAAGTGAGGGCCAGGGTGGATTGTCTGATGAGCTGTGAGGGAAGCAGCTCCCATAGGAGACTGGTGCAGTCTTGTCAGGAGGAAATGGCTGAGGTAGTTAGTGCAGGCTCCAGCATCCCAAGAACTGCCACACGGTGCAGAAAGTGGTTCAATGACCTCACTAGAGTAGCTAAGGTACGTCAAGGCTCTGGTACCAATGTACGCCCTCTACCACTCGTACAGTGTCACTCACCTCCTTACCTATCATACTCTTTCTCAGCACCTGGGTGTCAAAGAAATTCACTTCTGCTAAGCACTACCTCTCCATACAATCAAACACCTTTACTCAAAGCCACGCACCCTGTCTACCGCCAGGGCTTCTGCTAGTCTTCAAAAACGCTTTTTAAAGTTCAGGACATCATCGTGAAGTGCATGACCTCATAGCAAGGCTCCCATGACATTTACGGGCCTGTAACATTTGCCAGGAATTTTCCTTGGAGCGGCTCCCGCTCTGCTGCCATACTTCATCGGAAGTGCAGCAGAAACCCCGTTTATATGTGCAAGCCGGTTTCCGCTGCACTTGTGTCAACGTTATGTTGGCGCAGCGGGAGTTGCCTCGAGGAAACCCTCGGCCATTGTCTTTTCTCCCTCCAAAGTAAAAAAGGAAGGACATAGCAGTGAGCTCCACAGAAAGACAACTGGGGTGGGGAGAGTCGTATCGGCAGTTTTTTATTGGGCGTGTTTGGATATGAGCTTTACATTCAAGTCTGTAACACAGAAACAAGCTGTTTGGCCCAACTAGTCTATGCCAGCGTTTATGCTCCACACGAGCCTCCTCCCTCCATACTTCATCTACCCCATCAACATATCCTTCTGTTCCTTTCTCCCTCATGTTTATCTAGCTTCCCCTTAAATGCATCTATGCTATTTGCCTCAACTACTCCTTGTGGTAGTGCATTCCACATTCTCACCACTCTTTGGGTAAAGAAGTTTCTCCTGAATTCCCTATTGGATTTATTAGTGACTATCTTACATTTATGACCTCTAGTTATGGACTCCCCCACAAGAGAAAACATTTTCTCTATGTCTACCCTATCAAACCCTTTCATTATCTTAAAAACCTCTATCAGGTCCCCCCTCAGCCTTCCCTTTTCTAGAGAAAAGAGCCCCAGCCTGTTCAGCCTTTCCAGATAAGGATATCCTCTCAGTTCTGCTATCATCCTTGTGAATCTTTCCAGACCAAATGGAACTACTTCAAAAGGTCTATTTTTTTTATATACAGTAATTTCACTAAAAGCTTAAAATCGAAACATTCTTACATCCATTAATTTAACAATCCAAATAAAGCAAATGAAAAGGAAAATCTTATTGGATAAAAATTCTAAAGCAACCTAGCCTCTTCCCTATGTTCATCCTCCTCCTCTTCATAACAAAATAAAATTGATTATGAATTCAAAAATCCATGTTTAAAGAGCAAAGCAATACTTTGAGCAGAGATGAGTAAAAGCAACAGCAAAAGTTCGGATTCAATCCTCAAAGTACTAAAAATATTGCTATGGAGACAAAGAAGCACCCACCTTCAGTAGCAGAACACAAAATGGCCTCTTCTGTGCCATCCGCCTCGGATTCCTTGCAGCAGCTCTGAACGCGACTGATGTAGTGGCGGTAATTAGTCAGAGCGGGTTTGGAACGGAAATGGAGGGGAATGGGGTAGAGGGGCTAACCACACCCCTTCATCTATTTAAATGTGGCGGAATGGGCTTGTGGCAATTCTTAGGGAGCTGGCGTTTTTTTTCGGGAGGAGAGTTCAGGTGCAAATTTTTTTTTGTGGTGGATTTGAAGCAGTAGACTTCAAGGACGTATTTTTCTCAGTATGGGCAGCAATTGAGATTCCAGGTCGAAGTCTTAAATCCTCTTTCTCCTCCCTGTGCCATCACTGTGATAAAATCAAGACTCATTTGCACAGTCTCCTACCCTAACTTACTTTTCTCAGGACCTCAAAACTGCGGAAATCCATCTCTAAGTCCTCCCCTCCTTTTACAATCTACAGGGTTTGAAACCCAAACTGGGCTCCACGGAATCGCTATTTCCTGATTGACTCCATCTTCTGTCGTATTCGTTTCCAGCTTAGTGGTGTCCTGCCCCATGGATCTTGGCTTTCACCATGTTTCTCAACAACAACAAAAAAAAGAACAAGCAGCTTACAAACATACGAACAATGACAGGCAGGAAAAGACCCTCTGGTCTATCCAGCCCATCCCACACAATTGCGATGCTTTGTGCATCACAATATACAGACTCTGCACCCCACCCGAAACCAGCTTGTTCTGTCATTTGTAAATTGAGTAAGTCGTATGCTCGTCATACCAATTAAACAATCAGACAATCTGTGTTGATGATGGAGGGGGAAATAATTCTTATTCAAGCAGTCACACGTATGGTGCACATCTTTGCAACATTTTACGTCTTCCATACAAGAGTTACAAAGCTCCATAGCTTGCACATACCAGCATGCCTGTCAATCAGACATGCCCACATTCGACCTGCCCTCTCACCTCAGGGTTGTGATCTACCGTGTATGGAATGCCTTGGTAATTGCCAGCATTACTCTTGAAACAGTTTGCTGGAGAGCAAAAGAAAACAAGGGGATAGATTTTCAACATGCCGCCCTGGCACAAAAACGGTGTTGCGGATTGGCCGCCCGTTACAAAAAAAACCTCACCCATCCCTCCCTCCCTCCACCCCCTCCCCCGCCTCGATTTTCAACACCTTTGATTGCTGCAATACCGGTTTTACAATTGGGCAGCAAATTGAAAATCTACCCCACGAGATCTTCCATAGAAGCAAAGCTACCCCAGCATCCATGGCAAAGGCCCTCTGCTGAAACTATAGGCCCGACATTTTTAATAGAGGGATTGCACTACTGCTGTGGATGCTGGGATGGCTGTGTCTCCATAGCAGACTGCTTTCTCTCACTCTCCAGCAAGAGAAAACACATCCAATGGCTGTAAGGAAAGAAAATGAGAGGGGGAGAGAAGAAATTATTGATGCTAATTGGATGTCCATTGCTGTCTGCGTGACAGATGCAGCTTACTGTTGTCATCCATCAATTTTAAGGCGCTGCTTAAAATCTACCTCTTTGACCAAACTTTTGATCATCTGTCCTAATACCCCCTTAAGTGGCTCGGTGTCAAATTTTGTTTGATTACACCCCTGTGAAACTGCTTCGGACGTTTTACTACATTAAAGACGCTAAATAAATGCCAGTTGTTGCTGTTATGGGCCTCGTAGCTGAGCTGCCTGCCACTTTCATTTGTTGCTCTGATAAAGCTGTTCGGCAGAGTGAATGGGGCTATTTCAGTAACAAGGGGGAAAACCCTCAAAGCCACATTGTAATAAACAAAGTGTAAGGAGGTGACCAACCGTAGCATACACAAAGTATAAAAAGTGCACACAGGACATTTCCTGTAATGTAAGAGCACAGCAGCATGCATTTGTGTGGTGATTCAGTCACAATTCTACACTGGCCCATTGCTAAACATACCAGACATTGTCTATAATGGGCCAGTGTGATCATGAAGCGGTGGGAAATGGATACAATGGGCTCAATTTTCAAAGTAAAAAATGGGTGGGTTTGGGGGCAGGGAGGGGGGGCATTGAAAATTGCCACCATTTCAGTCCCACCTCCAACCCACCCATTTCCGGTTTTCACCGGGGCGGGACGAGGGGCAGGCGACCAACCCGATCCCAGGAGGCGGGTTGGGCCTTAAAACCTTTCAAGGAGGCTTCAGGCCCCCATTTTCCCCAACTCCCGATTTCAACCCCGGGGGGCCGGGATTCCCGGGCCTTTTGTTTTATGCCTCGTGAAAGGAGGCGAGAAGGCCCGAGACTATCAGGTAGGTGCTTAGAAAGGCACAACTTGTGCGCCGAGAGGAGCAGGAGTGCTTCCCCCATGCCCAAAAAGCCTAACTGCACTGACCCCCCCCAATGGTCACGGACACCTGACCCCTGATCACGAACCCCCCCCCCCCCCACCCCGATTGCGGACACCCAACCCCCGATTGTGGACACCCAGATCCCGACCCCCGATCATGGCCCTCCAACCCCCAATCGCGGACCCCATGACCCTGGCCCCCGACTGCTGATCGCGGACCCCCGACCCCTAATCCCCCGACCCCCGACCCTGATCCCGTGACCCCGATCCTCCCCCTCCGGACCCGATCCCCCGACCCCCGACCCTGATCCCGTGACCCCGATCCTCCCCCTCCGGACCCGATCCCCCGACCCCCGACCCCAATCCTCCGATCCTCTCCTTCAACGATCGTGGACACCCGCGATGACCCCCGATCCTGACACCCACCCCCGTGACTGACCCCCGATCCCATCTCCCATGACTCGCGACCCCTGTGCCAACCTATGCCCACCCATACCACCCGTGCCCCCCTCCCCAGCCATATAAACAAAGACTTACCTGCAGATTTTCCTGACGACGTCCTCCCCCTGGCTGGTCTCCCATCCGACTGAGGCCAGCCGGTCAGTCAGACGGGAAACCGACAAAAAAAATAAAAGATGAGCTTAAGTCAAAATCGTAAGGTCGTCCGGGAAACCTGTACAAATTGGTTTCCTGACCTCAATTTGACCCCTGCCCCCTTCCCGGCTCCATTTTAAAATTGAGCCCTATTTTAAAGGTGGGGGGGGGACAATTACGCTGCACGTGAGCCCTGAAGCATGCGGCGATCCCGGGGACTTTGGATTCTCTCGGAGTCCAGCCCGAACCCGGCCAGATCCACCACCTGGCTGACAGGCTGGAATGGGAAATCGATGATCTCGTGAGTCCCGAAGGAGCACAATGACAACTAAAATAAAGTTCTGGAACGTACCTGCCTGGGCCTCTTCTGGCCCACGACCCAGCTCCCGACAGGTTAGGCCTGACGGAGAAGCTGTCACTGCTCCACCCCCCCCTCCTCCCCCACCTCAGGCCTCTGACTAATATTGCGATGATGTCATCAGGACCTGATCTGCATATTTAAAGCAGGTGTCCCGCTCGCCTGGTTAACATTGGGACAGGGCGGGAAGGCAGTGGGATCTGAGGGGGTAAGCCAATGCCTTCATTCTAACTCGCCACCCACTCACGCCCGCCCCCCCTCCCAGGCAGGTGGGGGAAATTAAAGTCAGGGCCAGTGGGAGCGATTCTCCTCGGGTTGGAGTTTTGCCAGGGCAGGACATCCCCTCATCCCTCTGTATCCGCCCCACCCCTGCTCCATTTTCATCAGTTGGGCCTCGTCTCTTGTGCATGCATGCTCCTGGAAGGGAATCTTGAAATCAAGAGGCCGCCTGCCAGTGAGAGTGAGGAAACACTGCAGCAGCCGCAACCAAGACAGAGGCCTTCAACATCTAGGTAGCTGTGGCTGACTGAAGGGAGGGGAGGCCCCCACATGGCCCTCTCCCTTCATTAGGGCAACACTTGGCTTTTACCATCACTCCACAGGGCTTACCACCACCTGCCACATGGTGTCCCTGGGATGTAGTAGTTAGTGGGATGGAAAGGGGGGGAAAAGTGCTGGGAACCTGGACAGGCAGACTAAAAGTGTCCTGACGGGGGAATGGGGAGGGGAATCCCATTGGAGCAGTGAGGCGAAGGTAGGCCTCACTCCCTGAATTTCCCACCGATTTGGGGCAGGATCAGAGAGATTTCTCCCCCATTAAACGTAGTGATCTTTGGACTGATTTAGATTCCTTCTTTTGATGCCTAGTTGATCTGTAACTGGTGTTAGCAGAAGATTATTTCCCTGTTAACATCATCTTATATAGAATTGCATAGAATTTACAGCACAGAAACAATGCCGGCGTTTATGCTTCACATGAACCTCCACCTACTTAACTTCATCACACCCTAACAGCATGTCCTTCTATTCCTTTCTCCCTCATGTGTTTATCCAGCTTCCCCTTAAATGCATCTATGCTATTCGCCTCAACTACTCCTTGTGGTAGCAAGTTCCACATTCTAACCACTCTCTGGGTAAAGAAGTTTCTTCTGAATTCCTTATTGAATTTATTAGTGACTATCTTATATTCATGACCCCTAGTTTTGGACTCCCCCACAAGTGGAAACATCTTCTCCAATTGAACCCCTTCATAATTTTAAAGACCTCTATCAGGTCACCCCTCAGCCTTCTCTTTTCTAGAATAAAGAGCCCCAGCCTGCTCAGCCTTCAATCTTCACCAAGAAATTTCTCTTGCAATATCCACAGTGCTTTTTCAAGTTTTTTTATTTAGCAGGTAGAATTTTCTTACTTTACCCTTCTAGCAGGGAGTCTTGCACACTGACTACGCCTGTCGGATAATTCAGGTGTGTGATTCTCATGATATTCTGACCATTTAAATTAATGGTCAAAAAATGGTGCGCAGTGCATGCTTAATTTGCAATTCCTACATTACAACAGTGACTACACTTCAAAAGTACTTCATTGGCTGTAAAGCGCTTTGGGACATCCTGAGGTCGCGAAAGGCATTATATAAATGCAAATTCTCTCTTTCTTCTTTCTTTCAATGTCAGAAGGCGGGGCTTCTCAAGCGGGTGCATGAAGTCGGAAAATTACCTCAGTATTTCTTCGTCCTGATTTGGATTCCATCAACATTATGACACGTATACCCGGTGTTTGCTTTCCTGTCAGCTCCAATGAGAAGAGAAAGGGATGGAGTCTGGTACTTTAGTAGCCAGGCTCAGATAGGACTGGAACTGAGTGGGTGATGGCAATGAAAGGGGAGACAAATGGGGTAAAGAATGACAATGGAAGGGGGAAATGGGAAAGGCAATGAAGGGGAGAGGGTAAAGGGAGGGGGGAATGAATGGTAAATGGGAGGTACCCCAGCATGAATCACCGCAATCAGAAGATGGGAGAAAACAAATTATGCCTGTCAGTGACAATCCGGATTCTTTCCCCTCAGTCTGGTTCAGTAAAAACTGAAGTCGAATACATTTTAAAGTTCATCACAACTTTAATAGCAGGTCTTAGTCTGTAGCTTCAATTCAGATTCCTGAGAGAATCCGAACGATTCTAACAGAATAAGGAGACAAAGACAAAGACAAAAACTCATACCTTTATACAGATCGATAGGGATTGGAACATCATTAACACAAGAGTCAACACCAATCATAAGCCGGGCACAGGTTGCCATGCGAGGTTACATTATTGCCGGCCAATCATAGATCGTCCATGTGCTGACCATGTTGCTGTTAGACATCAAAGGGGATACTTCCTCACCTTCCAACCTGGAATGTTCTTCCCTGTTCCTTCTGTTCCTTATCTCCCAACCTGGAATGTCTTTCAACTTTGGCTAAGCTCGTTACCTATATTGATCTGCCATAAACATGGAGACATTCAGACCAGTCCTTGAATCACATCAAAGACTCTACATTGATGAGACAATGTAAACCTGCTGACTAGGCAAACATATGGCCCAGCAGGAGGCCAGGCCACCTGTACGAATCTCAGTTACTAACTAATTAACCCTTTCTAACCATTTTGCATTCTGCTTCTTTGCCACGTAGGCATTTTAATATTTTACCAAAAACTGACCACGTAGGGATTCTCAGCGGTAAAATAAGTTAATGGATAAAAAAGGGCCAGAAATCGCACAGAGCATCATGGCAACGCTCACCGCAGCTCCTACAAATTAAATTAAAGAAAATACTGTGTGCTCTGTGGCGTTGAATTGGTTGATTTTGAACTTTAAAACATTGTGCGCTATCAACCCAGCCTCTGAGCAGCAAGAGTTGAAACGCATGGAACAGTCTGTGAGAATAGAAGACACCCCCACAAAATCTGTCAGGAAGAGAAGTCAGGCCCACAGATTCCGGTGTCATTGCTCAAGCAAGCAACCAGACTTCATTCATTTAAAGTTAGTATTCTGGGTGTCATTGTAAATAAAACATTTTTTATAAAAAGCCAAAGAAATAATTGAATTAAATTAAAGAGACAGAAGGGAAAAAATTTTAAAAATCAATTTTAATCTTAATGACCAAAAACTATTAAAATAAGAAGCAATATGAGACTCCACATTTTAAAAATTTAATTTTTAGTTGTTTGGCAGTCATTAAGACTGACCCCGTTTTTAAAACTTAGTTTAGACCTGATATTTTTAAGCGTACCTGTTTTGTGGCGATATTAGTTACTTTCCAGGTGGGCAGATGAGCAAGTTTGCGATTTGTCAGTGATTTCCCTGATTGCAGTGTGCGATGGCCCTTTGAAGCTGTCGAATCCCCCGGCAAACCAATGGGAGCAAGTTCATGATTTCCGCATAGTAGAGCACACTCGTTCAAAATCATGAAGGGTCTAGACCGAGGAGATGGAGAGAAACTGCTCCCTTTGGCGGAAGGGTCAAGAACCAGAGGGCATAGATTGGCAAAAGAACCAAAGGTTCCATGAGGAAAAACTTTTTTTTTTAAACACAGCTTAGGATTTGGAATGCACTGACGGGGTGAGGGGGTGGTGGAGGCAGATTCAATCATGGCCTTCAAAAGGGAACTGGATAAGTACTTGAAAGGAAAAAATTTGCAGGGCTACGGGGATAGGGCCGGGGAGCGGGACTAGCTGGATTGCTCTTGCATAGTGCCAGCACGGAACTCGATGGGCCGAATGGCCTCCTTCCATGCTGTAACCTTTCTATAATTCTATGTGCAAACAAGGGAACTTGCTCCTTCAATTCACGACTAAAAACGGAGAGCGCTGTTGAGCTCCTCCATTATTGCGGGAGCAATTTCTGGCCCAATGTCTTGCTTGAAAAGCTGAATAAACTATATCTTTGCTGATTAAAAGTAGAGCGCCAAGCTCATGTCAAGCCAAAACATTGCTCTTCCCAATACCGTACAACAGACTCATGGACGTTCAGAGCTGTACTAATAAATACTGATAAGCTCTGCAGAAAAGGAGCAGGTACAATACTGAGTGGCAGTGCAGAGAAGAAGCATTTATCGTCAAAGAACTGAGTAAACAAGAGAAACTTGAGCTCTTCCACCTTGAATGGAGGTGACTTAGAGGGGAACTATCCAAGTTTAAATTGCCAGCGGGCAGCCTGCTGTGGAATCGGTGTGTGCACCGCCCCTGATCTTCTCATCATTACTACAGCGTTACAATATCCGATCTGCGTTGCTCGAGGGTGAGGCTCCATGCCGGCAGCACAGACTTGGGAACTGACTCCTACTGAGGTATGTGAGATACTAAATACCACAGAAAGGTAAATCCGGGCCACTGCTTCAAGGTGAACTATAACAGTGGGGGAAAGGGCCACAGGTTTAAATGACAAATTTAGGACCAATATCAGGACGTTCTTCTTCACACAGTGGACTTCCAGGTCGGACAACGGAGGAAAGCCTTTGAAGTTCCTGACGAGAACTTTGCGCTAGAAGTGCAAATTCATAAAATCTATCCTATGGAACAGAGACAAAACTACCATAGCAACAAACAGTCAAAGACCGCTGGGAATTGGGATAGAATGCTACTCCATGGACACCAATAAAAGGTCATCCCTCCCTCCCTCCCTCCGTCCCTCCAGCTGCAGCAGCCATTTCTCCAAGAGTTCCGCCAATCTCCCACCGAATTACAGGGCCCTGTTGTTCTGACCTCATATTTGTAACAATTTTACCTCCTTTTTTCCCTTCCACTCCTGAAGGTGCTGATTTCTGCTGTGGGGAACCTTTTCATCGGCTGCAGGGGACTCCATTACCTAGTCCAAAACATCCTTCCTGTACGGAAACCTAGACAGTGGGCTAGTGGGCCACTGAGTGCACTGGGTTCCAAAGGTTTCAAAAAAGGTGAAATGCTGCAATCTTGAACCTATTGTAGAAATTATTGAATGGACATACAGCTAACAAAAGGCAACAACTTTGGCGGTCCTCCAGTAGTGTAGCGAGTACTGTAATTCGCATGGTACCGAGCCACACAAAACAAGCAGGTCTCAGGTTTGATCGTTGGTTTGGTGCAGAGTTAGCTAATCTCGATCAGAAGCGTTGCTGAAGTGCTACAATTGTTCTCAGTGCCTGGGCAGGGAGGGAAAAATATCAGCCAAGAGTCTTGCTCCGAATTACCGTTCAGTAACCTATGCGCACATTGGGTGAGCACGAGATCACTTGAGAGAGTTGGAGAGGAATTTGCCAGAATATTTTTTCCTTTATTGGCTCTGAATTTTTCCTCTTTTTTTGCCTCTCCCAGGAAATTACATTGGTGCGGAGGCGGGGGGAGGGGGTGGGGGAAGTGGGGAGGAAGCGTCTAGTCGTAATGCTCCAGCCATCATGATGGTCTTTTCCTGCCCGTCATTTTTGTATGTTAAGATTTGGCTCACCTGTGATGGACTACATAGTTGAATACTCATTGTCTAGACTCATATATGAAGAAAGGCCATTTGGGCAAGGTACAGGGCCTAGGGAAATATATGCTACAAATGTCAGTGCCCACAGCAGAAGATGGGAGAAAAGGGGAGGAACTTGGAGGCGAAAGCATTGAGATAAAGATGAAAAACCTATTATCTTCACTCTTTGTGTCTCCTCTAATTAGTCTACTCCAATATGAAACGAAAGAAAGCGCTTGCATTTATATAGCGTCTTTCATGTTCTCAGGACGTCCCAAGCCGCTTTATAGCCAATGAAGTATTTGTTTAAATGTAGAAAAATACAACAGGATCTGTGGCTAACCGAAAAGTTAAATCAACAAGTGACATCAAACCACATTGTGCGCAAGCCGGAAGGACTGGCTGAGTTCTGCAGCCCTGACTCACTCAGTGGTTTCAAAAGCAAAATACTGTGGACGCTGGAAATCTGAAATAAAAACAGAAAATGCTGGAGAAGCTCAGCAAGTCAGGCAGCATCTGTGGAGAAAGAAACAGAGTTAACGTTTCAGGTCGAAGACCTTTCAATGAAATGGAACCGTGGACCAGGGAAGCTCTGAAAAAGAGTGAATCGGTACTGCTGGATAGAGAGGTCAAGAGTGTGCATGTGGCGTTGCATGGTGTTGAGTGTGGATCTCAGGAAACGGCGAGAGGAGTGGTTCAAGGAACACTGAATATCATGGAGATATCTGTAATCACGGGTGGATCCAAAACACGAAGGGTGGAATTTAAATTGGAAACCACATGGAAGCACTGAGGGTAGCCAGGGCACAGAATGTACACTTCAATGTCCATCATCAAGAGTGGCTCGGTAGCACCACTACTGACCGAGCTGGCCGAGTCCTGAAGGACATAGCTGCCAGGCCAGGCCTGAGGCAGGTGGTGAGTGAATCAACATGAGGGAAAACCCACTTGACCTCGTCCTCACCAATCTACCTGTCGTAGATGCATCTGTCCATGACAGTATTGGTAGGGGTGACCACCGCACAGTCCTAGTGGAGACGAAGTCCCGTCTTCGCTCTGAGGACACCATCCAGTGTGTTGTGTGGCACTACCACCGTGCTTAATGGGATAGATTCAGAACAGATCTAGCAGCTCAAAACTGGACATCCATGAGGCGCTGTGGACCATCAGCAGCAGCAGAATTGTATTCCAGCACAATCTGTAATGTCATGGCCCGGCATATTCCTCACTCTACCATTACCAACAAGCCAGGAGATCTACCCTGGTTCAATGAGGAGTGTAGAAGAGCATGCCAGGAGCAGCACCAGGCATACCTAAAAATGAGGTGCCAACCTGGTGAAGCTACAACTCAGGACTACATGCATGCCAAACAGCGGAAGCAACATGCTATAGGCAGAGCTAAGCGATTCCACAATCAACGGATCAGATCAAAGCTCTGCAGTCCTGCCACACCCAGTCGTGAATGGGGGTGGACAATTAAACAACTAATGGGAGGAGGAGGCTCTGTAAACATCCCCATCCTCAATGATAGCGGAGTCCAGCACGTGAGTGCAAAAGACAAGGCTGAAGCGTTTGCATCCATCTTCAGCCAGAAGTGCCGAGTGGATAATCCATCTCGGTCGCCTCCCGATATCCCCACCATCACAGAAGCCAGTCTTCAGCCAATTCGATTCACTCTACGTGATATCAAGAAACGGCTGAGTGCACTTGATACAGCAGAGGCTATGGGCCCCGACAACATCCCGGCTGTAGTGCTGAAGAGTTGTGCTCCAGAACTAGCCACACCTCTAGTCAAACTATTCCATTGCAACTACAACACTGGCATCTACCCAACAATGTGGAAAATTGCCCAGGTATGTCCTGTCCACAAAAAGCAGGACAAATCCAATCCGGCCAATTACCGCCCCATCAGTCTACTCTCAATCATCAGCAAAGTGATGGAAGGTGTCGTCAACAGTGCTATCAAGCGGCACTTACTCACCAATAACCTGCTCACCAATGCTCAGTTTGGGTTCCGCCAGGACCACTCAGCTCCAGGTCTCATTACAGCCTTTGTCCAAACATGGACAAAAGAGCTGAATTCCAGAGGTGAGGTGAGAGTGACTGCCCTTGACATCAAGGCAGCATTTGACCGAGTGTGGCACCAAGGAGCCCTAGTAACATTGAAGTCAATGGGAATCGGGGAAAACTCTCCAGTGGCTGGAGTCATACCTAGCACAAAGGAAGATGGTAGTGGTTGTTGGAGGCCAATCATCTCAGCCCCAGGACATTGCTGCAGGAGTTCCTCAGGGCAGTGTCCTAGGCCCAACCATCTTCAGCTTCTTCATCAATGACCTTCCCTCCATCATAAGGTCAGAAATGGGGATGTTTGCTGATGATTGCATAGTGTTCAGTTCCATTTGCAACCCCTCAGATAATGAAGCAGTCTGAGCCCGCATGCAGCAAGACCTGGACAACATCCAGGCTTGGGCTGATAAGTGGCAAGTAACATTCACGCCAGACAAATGCCAGGCAATGACCATCTCCAACAAGAGAGAATCTAACCACCTCCCCTTGACATTCAATGGCATTACCATTGCCGAATTGAAATGAATTTGCAACAGTTTATCAACTTCAGACTGGGGTGCTGCAACTGGTCCAAATGTCTGGGCTAGAGAAGGGATAAATCTAGGAGTCTTGTTCCAAATCAGTGTTCAGCAATCTATGTTACTGATCCTTCGATGTAAGGTCCCAGCACTTTGTAATCCTTTAGCTTAATTAACTTCTCTAATATTTTCCCTTTATTTATTATAATGTCTCTCATCTCGCTTTTAACCAATTCAGGATTTACTTCCTTTCAGGATGTCCCAAAGTGCTTTACAGCCAATTCAGTACTTTTGAAGTGTAGTCACTGTTGTAATGTAGGAAACACAGCAGCCAAATTTGCGCACAGCAAGGTCCCACAAATCGCAATGTGATAATGACCAGATCATCTGTTTTAGTGATGTTGATTGAGGGATAAATATTGGCCAGGATACCCGGAGAAAACTCCCCTGCTCTTCTTCAAGATAGCTCCATGGGCTCTTTTACGTCCACCTGAAAGGCCAGTTTAATGCCTCATCTGAAAGACGGCACCTCCGACCGTGCAGCACTCCCTCAGTACTGCATGGGAGTGTCAGCCTAGATTAAGTGCTTAAGTCTCTGGAGTGAGACTTGAACCACACGACATCCTGACTCAGAGGTGAGAGTGCTACCGATTGAGCCACGACAGACACCCGAGGAAGTCCAGGTGCTACAGAAAAGGGGATGAATTTTCTCGGGGGTTCGCCCACTCATTCGCTGTAACTTCAACAGAAGGGCCGCAGAAACCATAGAAGAATAGCTCACTGGCATGTTGCATGGAGCAGTCTAACCAGTGATCCTTAAAGGGACCGCTGGAGACCACGCAAAAAATGGTAGGTTTTTAAAATGAATTTGGTGGCTCCTGGCCCCACAAAAATCCTCCCACCTGTTGCCAGTCCCTCCGTGCCCCTCCCCCAGGATTGTCCCTCCCGCACCCTTTAAGGCTCTACTTCCGGCTCAGCTTTGTAAAGGATCCACCAGATTTCACGCCCTCCCCCTGCCACCCCGATCTGCAAGCTTCCTGTCGATGCCTGCACATCGCCAAGCTTATTCAAAGGAGGCCCGACCATAAAAATGGTTCAGGCCTTGCAGCTAACGCCTTACGTCCGAGTCCCGCTCAGTGAAATCGGACGCGTGAAAATTTAACCCTAGAGTTATGAGGAGAGACTTGAGATACTTGGGCCTCTTTTCACCGGAGCATAGATAGTTCAGAGGAGATTTAATAGTGATTTTTTAAAAATTATGAATGGTTTTGATAGGTCGAATAGGGAAAAAACCTTATCTTCTGGTTGTGGAGTCAGTAAAGAGATATGATCAATCTAAAATTATCACTGAGAGAACGACAAGGACGGTTAGTTGAAATTTCTTTATACAGAGAGATTTGTTGGACCATAAAATGCTTTGCTACAGGGAGACCTTTTAAGGGGAAAATTGATTTCTATAGGAAGCAAATGAAAATACAGGGCCACAGAGAGAGAATGGGACAGTGGATTCATTTTACATTGCTTTAGCAAAGAGATAGTAAAGACTTTAAGAGCTGAATGGCCTCCTTCCGTGCTGTAAATTTCCACGGTTCTAATTTCAAACGCTTGCTTTGATGGATCATCTCTCCTGATCCTCTGCGCTCTAGGGCTGTCAAAGCACTAAATAGGTACTTAGCCCTATTAAATGGGATCGGTGCTGTTTAGCCACTGACCGGAATGGCATGGGGAGTTAAATGATCACCCTGAGAAGAGCTTGGACTGCACCCATGTTGCACTGATGGCCACTAATAAGAAAAGAAAGGAAGTCTTGCATTTATAAAGCGCCTTTTACCAGCAGAGGATGTTTCAAAGCACTTTACAACCAATGAAGTACTTTTTTCAAAGTGTAGTCACTGTTGTAATGTAGCAAAGAATGTAGAAATGTATTTAAATTATCAGCACCATAAATAGCAATGATTAGATATTAGCCCCCTTATCTCCAGGACTGGTAACCATCAAATTATCTTGTATCTGTTAATTCTGTTAGACGTTTTGTGTAAGTGTGCCAGTTGCTGGTTAATTGCGAGTGTCTCTGGAAAATCCTTTGTGTTTTCCCGTAAAGTTGTGTCTGGACGAGGACCTGCTGCCATTTGTACGTCCCCCGCCTATCCTGGAGTTTCCCTTGTTAAATTCAGAGCTTCTGTTTCCTGTGGTGCTTGGCACTGAAAGCCTCTGCCTCCGTTCGAAGCGTCTCTTCCAGAGAGTCCTTAGATATTCTGAGAAAGTTACCTATTCACAAGTTAAATGTTGATTTCATATTCATTTTTAATACTTTCGGTTCTCTTCTGTTTTCCGTTTTGTTCTCCTGTGCAGATGTTAGTCATCGCAATTTAGCGATTGCTTGCAAGTCTTTGCATTACCATCAATAAACAAGGTAGTAAACAGCATTCAGTCGCTCGTCTTTGATATCCAAATAAAGGCTGCAAGTGAACAGCAGTGCAGCAGCGATCGCTGTCTCTATGCACTGGAAAATCCATCACTTGGTTGGTACATCTTGGCAAAGCAGAAGAAGGACTCTGACCATCCATAATTTGGGCAGCATTCTCAACAGAATTGATTTCTGCAGTTTTACAAGAATAAAAGAGGGATAATGACAATTATCATGGGGAGAAGGGGGGACGAGGTGTAAACAAAGATTGTTCAGCAGCAGCACTTCCATCCTAAACTTTATACTCCAATCCACCTTTCTCGTGTGAAAGTAAAGCGTCCGTCGTGACTTTATCTTGGTTTAAAAAAAACGCACCTTTTTATCAACATGCAGAAAAGGCTTCCGATTCCTGTGAGAGTGTAAAGTGAAATTAACTCGCCGCTTCTCTGGACTCTTACACATAAACCTTCCAGAACAACACATCGCCTCTTCAATACCAAGAGACAAGCGGGGTGAAATTGGACAGGGACGGAGACCCAAAACAGGCGGAATCGCTTTTGACCCCCGTTATACAACCCGCCCGATTCTCAGTTCTCTTGCTGTCAATGCCTGGTGGAGCGTCTAACAGGCGACCGATGTGACATCGCCCGTTTTGTGTTCCTGCCCGTGTCCAATTTTACCCCCCTTCCCCCCCCGGTGCTTTGTCAACAGCTGAGAAATCACCTTGCTCCCTTGAAAGACAATGTAAGCAGACAATTAATGACCACTGTCAATCTCACAGGCACAGGCAGTGGAATCACTCGAAATCAGTTTCCAGAATCGTACACGTCTCAGCCACTACATCCCTAGAAGGTACCAACATTACTTCTTTGTGGTATCCTAGGTCTAAAGGGCCTATCTCAAGGATTATCCTTTCTCCTCATTGTTTTTTTGTGTGTGTTTTAGGCCCCCCTTTTATAAGAAGGTGGGGTTAGGGTGTGTTCATATGCAATAAATCAAAAAAAAACAAAAATAAATGTCAATTTATAATTTCATTATATCGGTCCAGGATGCACTCCAGTCCCTGCGGTGCCCACCGGTTGCGGAAAGCCTCGAGCGTACTGGCAGACACCGTGTGCTCCCTCTCCAGGACCACCCGGGCGCGGAGAATTCCGCGGAAGAGAGGCAGACAGTCGGAGCGACCGCCCCCACGGGCCACGTCTAACCTGGACCTGTGGATAGCCACCTTGGACAGGCCCAGGAGCAGGCCCACGAGGACATCCACCGACCTGCCCGCACCCCACCCCACCCCCTCACCGGGCGGCCAAAGATCAGGAGCGTGGGACTGAAGTGCAGCCAGAACTTGAGAAGCAGCCCCCTTAAATAGTCAAACAGGGGCTGCAGCCTCCCACACCCTGTGAATAAATGAAACACGGACTCATCCAGGCCGCAGAAATTGCAGGCGGCCCGGGAGTTCGTGAAAGTCGCCTATTGGTCGCGACTGCTCCTTTCTCCTCATTGTGATGCTCTTGTGTGCTTCTTTCTCACTCCTTGTTTGATGGCTAGTAGCACTAATGCCAATCAATCAATCAATCGGTGTTGAGTTTGCTGACATCGTCTTGCCTGGTCCGAACTATTATATTGATGAAGAACAACACACCATATCAAAGTCAATTTAAGTTAGGTTTTCTGACAGTTTATAGCAACCCCTTTTGGATCAGGCGTTGGAAATTTGTAACCTGCATTGTAAAATCTTACAAACATGCCAATCATTAGTGTTTCACGCTGACAGCCAATGCTTTGGGTAGACGGTCGGCTTGTCAGCATTTGTTGACACAAATCAGCGCTACTGAATCCCTTTCTGACCCGTATCCCACTCCTCCCAGTGCTAATGGCTCAGACTGCAACCTCTCCGCATTGGAAGTTGGAACTCATGCAGGTACAGTTCCCATTTACAGTGTACAGAGGTGGCAATCTAGACCATTAGCACTGGAAACATACAAAGAGGAGAAGTGAGGCTGGTCAGGTGTATTCGCCACTGGATTAGGGTAGGAACAGGTGGAGGGAAATGGATGCCTAGGGGCGAGACAATTTGGCAAGAAAAAGAGGCCGGTAGAAAGCATGGCAAGGGAAGGGGACAGGGCAGCAACCGTAGCAGGGATAGAGGAGGGGCAGAATGCAAGATAAGAGGAAGGTGGGGGCAGAATGCACAGTCAGGGGAAGGGACTGAATACATGGCAAGGAGAGAAATTAATTGGAAGAGGAGGAGCAAGTGGATGTCTATGAAAGACGGGATGGAATGAACAGCAGTGAAAGGTGGAGAGGAGGAAAATCGAGGGGTAAG
Source organism: Heptranchias perlo (assembly GCF_035084215.1). NCBI lineage: Eukaryota > Metazoa > Chordata > Chondrichthyes > Hexanchiformes > Hexanchidae > Heptranchias > Heptranchias perlo. Next base: position 10,780,722 of record NC_090330.1, read on the forward strand.
GAAAGGGAAAAATTGATGGCGATGATGGTGGAGTTAAATGGATGGCAATAGAGGCAAGGCTGGGAATGGGTGGCAATAAAAGGGAAAAGAAAAGTGCAGAAAGTGGGAGCAGTACCTTGGGCTTGGGAAGAAGGAGGCTGCCAGCATTAACTGACAGGGAGTGGGGAGAGAGCGTGCCAGCATTAACTGACAGGGAGTAGTGAGAGAGAGTGTCAGCATTAGCTGACAGGGAGTGGGGAGAGAGCGTGCCAGCATTAACTGACAGGGAGTGGGGAGAGAGAGTGCCAGCATTAACTGACAGGGAGTGTTGAGGGAGAGTGCCAGCATTAACTGACAGGGAGTGGGGAGAGAGAGTGCCAGCATTAACTGACTGGGAGTGGGGAGAGAGAGTGCCAGCATTAACTGACAGGGAGTAGTGAGAGAGAGTGCCAGCATTAACTGACAGGGAGTGGGGAGAGAGAGTGCCAGCATTAACTGACAGGGAGTGGGGAGAGAGAGTGCCAGCATTAACTGACAGGGAGTGTTGAGAGAGAGTGCCAGCATTAACTGACAGGGAGTAGTGAGAGAGAGTGCCAGCATTAACTGACAGGGAGTGGGGAGAGAGAGTGTCAGCATTAACTGACAGGGAGTGGGGAGAGAGAGTGCCAGCATTAACTGACAGGGAGTGTTGAGGGAGAGTGCCAGCATTAACTGACAGGGAGTGTTGAGGGAGAGTGCCAGCATTAACTGACAGGGAGTGTTGAGGGAGAGTACCAGCATTAACTGACAGGGAGTGTTGAGGGAGAGTACCAGCATTAACTGACAGGGAGTGTTGAGGGAGAGTGCCAGCATTAACTGACAGGGAGTGTTGAGGGAGAGTGCCAGCACTAACTGACAGGGAGTGTTGAGGGAGAGTACCAGTATTAACTGACAGGAAGTGTTGAGGGAGAGTACCAGCATTAACTGACAGGGAGTGTTGAGGGAGAGTACCAGCATTAACTGACAGGGAGTGTTGAGGGAGAGTACCAGTATTAACTGACAGGGAGTGTTGAGGGAGAGTGTCAGCATTAACTGACAGGGAGTGTTGAGGGAGAGTACCAGCATTAACTGACAGGGAGTGTTGAGGGAGAGTGCCAGCATTAACTGACAGGGAGTGGGGAGAGAGAGTGTCAGCATTAACTGACAGGGAGTGGGGAGAGAGAGTGTCAGCATTAACTGACAGGGAGTGGGGAGAGAGAGTGCCAGCATTAACTGACAGGGAGTGTTGAGGGAGAGTACCAGCATTAACTGACAGGGAGTGTTGAGGGAGAGTGTCAGCATTAACTGACAGGGAGTGTTGAGGGAGAGTACCAGCATTAACTGACAGGGAGTGTTGAGGGAGAGTGCCAGCATTAACTGACAGGGAGTGTTGAGGGAGAGTACCAGCATTAACTGACAGGGAGTGTTGAGGGAGAGTGTCAGCATTAACTGACAGGGAGTGTTGAGGGAGAGTACCAGCATTAACTGACAGGGAGTGTGTTGGGAGAGTACCAGCATTAACTGACAGGGAGTGTTGAGGGAGAGTGTCAGCATTAACTGACAGGGAGTGTTGAGGGAGAGTACCAGCATTAACTGACAGGGAGTGTTGAGGGAGAGTGCCAGCATTAACTGACAGGGAGTGTTGAGGGAGAGTGCCAGCATTAACTGACAGGGAGTGTTGAGGGAGAGTGCCAGCATTAACTGACAGGGAGTAGTGAGAGAGAGTGCCAGCATTAACTGACAGGGAGTGGGGAGAGAGAGTGTCAGCATTAACTGACAGGGAGTGGGGAGAGAGAGTGCCAGCATTAACTGACAGGGAGTGTTGAGGGAGAGTGCCAGCATTAACTGACAGGGAGTGTTGAGGGAGAGTGCCAGCATTAACTGACAGGGAGTGTTGAGGGAGAGTGCCAGCATTAACTGACAGGGAGTGTTGAGGGAGAGTGCCAGCACTAACTGACAGGGAGTGTTGAGGGAGAGTACCAGTATTAACTGACAGGGAGTGTTGAGGGAGAGTACCAGCATTAACTGACAAGGAGTGTTGAGGGAGAGTACCAGCATTAACTGACAGGGAGTGTTGAGGGAGAGTACCAGTATTAACTGACAGGGAGTGTTGAGGGAGAGTGTCAGCATTAACTGACAGGGAGTGTTGAGGGAGAGTACCAGCATTAACTGACAGGGAGTGTTGAGGGAGAGTGCCAGCATTAACTGACAGGGAGTGGGGAGAGAGAGTGTCAGCATTAACTGACAGGGAGTGGGGAGAGAGAGTGTCAGCATTAACTGACAGGGAGTGGGGAGAGAGAGTGCCAGCATTAACTGACAGGGAGTGTTGAGGGAGAGTACCAGCATTAACTGACAGGGAGTGTTGAGGGAGAGTGTCAGCATTAACTGACAGGGAGTGTTGAGGGAGAGTACCAGCATTAACTGACAGGGAGTGTTGAGGGAGAGTGCCAGCATTAACTGACAGGGAGTGTTGAGGGAGAGTACCAGCATTAACTGACAGGGAGTGTTGAGGGAGAGTGTCAGCATTAACTGACAGGGAGTGTTGAGGGAGAGTACCAGCATTAACTGACAGGGAGTGTGTTGGGAGAGTACCAGCATTAACTGACAGGGAGTGTTGAGGGAGAGTACCAGCATTAACTGACAGGGAGTGTTGAGGGAGAGTGCCAGCATTAACTGACAGGGAGTGTTGAGGGAGAGTGCCAGCATTAACTGACAGGGAGTGTTGAGGGAGAGTACCAGCATTAACTGACAGGGAGTGTTGAGGGAGAGTGCCAGCATTAACTGACAGGGAGTGTTGAGGGAGAGTGCCAGCATTAACTGACAGGGAGTGTTGAGGGAGAGTACCAGCATTAACTGACAGGGAGTGTTGAGGGAGAGTGCCAGCATTAACTGACAGGGAGTGTTGAGGGAGAGTGCCAGCATTAACTGACAGGGAGTGTTGAGGGAGAGTACCAGCATTAACTGACAGGGAGTGTTGAGGGAGAGTGCCAGCATTAACTGACAGGGAGTGTTGAGGGAGAGTGCCAGCATTAACTGACAGGGAGTGTTGAGGGAGAGTGCCAGCATTAACTGACAGGGAGTGTTGAGGGAGAGTACCAGCATTAACTGACAGGGAGTGTTGAGGGAGAGTACCAGCATTAACTGACAGGGAGTGTTGAGGGAGAGTGCCAGCATTAACTGACAGGGAGTGTTGAGGGAGAGTGCCAGCATTAACTGACAGGGAGTGTTGAGGGAGAGTGCCAGCATTAACTGACAGGGAGTGTTGAGGGAGAGTACCAGCATTAACTGACAGGGAGTGTTGAGGGAGAGTACCAGCATTAACTGACAGGGAGTGTTGAGGGAGAGTGCCAGCATTAACTGACAGGGAGTGTTGAGGGAGAGTGCCAGCATTAACTGACAGGGAGTGTTGAGGGAGAGTGCCAGCATTAACTGACAGGGAGTGTTGAGGGAGAGTACCAGTATGAACGAGGAGGGGGGGTTGGTAAACAAAGAGTAACAGCATGAATTTGAAGGAGTGGGGGGCAATTACCAGCTTGAATGAGGGAGAGTGGAAGTTTAACTCGGTTGGAGGTTGAAAAGAGTGCTAAGCTCAATTGATGAGGGATGGACACACGAGTGCCAGTATAAACTGGGAGAGCTAGAGAAGACAGTGGGGTCGATTTTTAACCTGCCGCCCAGGTGTAAAACTGGTGTTACGGATCGGTTGCCCCTTATAGAAACTGCCTGATTTCACTTCCATGGAGTGTGCTGGATGCAGTACTGAGTTGTCTAGATACAATACTTTAAAAATCTTGTGTATCCATGCATTTCCTATTCCAAAAACTTAGCCTCCTGTTGTCATGATTTCTGAGTAATGTTCGCCTCCATCCAGTTATCGGTGTTGTTCCAGTTCATCTGTCCATCTTCCAGTAGCTCAGGATTTGGTACCAATCGGTGATTATCTCCCCCATGCTGCCTCAACTTCTCCCTTTCAAGTTTGTTTACCTCCTTAATTTTTTGAAACTTTTTAAAAGTTTTCCAAGTACCGTGGGCGACTCCACGAGAGATTTGCTGTTTTTTTAATGTAAAAATTCCATTTTTTTCCACCAATTTTGTCCCTTCAGTATTTACATAGAATTACATTAGAATGTACGATGCAGAAACAGGCCATTTGGCCCAACTGGTCCATGCCGGTGTTTATGCTCCACACGAGCCTCCTCCCACCCCTCTTCACCGAACCCTATCAGCATAACTCTCTGTCCCATTATCCCTCATGTGTTTATCTAGCTTCCCCTTAAATGCATCTATTCTATTTGCCTCAACTACTCCTTGTGGTAGCGAGTTCCACATTCTCACCTCTCTCTGAGTAAAGAAGTTTCTCCTAAATTCCCTATTGGATTTATTAGTGACTATCTCATATTTATGGCACCTAGAAGCAGAAACATTTTTTCGACGTCGACCATATCAAACCCTTTCATAATTTTAAAGACCTCTATCAGGTCACCCCTCAGCTTTCCCTTTCCTAGAGAAAAGAGCCTTAGCCTGTTCAATCTTTCCTGATAGGTATAACCTATTTGAATTTCCCCTTCAGAGTTTAATGTATTTATTTTTTCCCTCCAATACAAGTAATATTGTGTATACCCAATGCATGAGGTAAAAAGCTCACGGAGCTGCTTGTATTCTCATATCAAGAAAGTTCTTGGTTAGTCTACTTTTTGGGGACTCATCCCTTTGAGGTTTTCTTAGACGTGTTTTGAAATGAATTGAAAACAGTTAGGTATGAGGAAGTGATAATCAGAGCTTTTGCACTAAAAGATTAATTATAATCATTTCAAGCAGTGCTAGTCTTGAAATTAGGTAGCACAATTTGCATGCTATGGTCTGATTAACCGTGTCTATCAAGCTTACTTTCAATATTAACCATTTCTTTTCACTTCCGTTACCATTCCCAAGCCAAATTCAAATCTAAGTCAAGTTGGATCCCTGGCCTGTGCTGAATTAGCTGATTTCTGCTGAGCCAGTAGCAATTCTTGGCATCTGTGCCCTTCAGTTAGGTAGAGGCAAATCAGGATGGTGTACGACTTGCAGGGGAACCCGGAGGTGAAGGTGCACCTGCTTGACCTGAGGCTGGGTTCCAGCTCCTGGGTGGTAACCAGGACCCCTGCGGGATGTACATGTATGGAGGTTGGGTGAGGACAAGATCGAACTCAGTTGTGATACCCTTTCCCTCATGGTTGAATAACATACTGACTCGCTGTCAAAGTGCACACGTAAATAATGACCACTCAGACAAGGTAGTAGAGGAGGGCTGGCACAGACTACAACATGGAGTCAACTCCTTTAGGAGACGATGGTAGAGAACTGGTGAGAGAAAAACATGGCTTGTCACTTTCAGAAAAACTCTGACACAGGTGAGTTAAGACAAGTTTGTCTGTTCTTTATCTCAAGGGAGCTGGAATTCAAAAGTGAGGAAGTGATGCTTTAGTTGTACAGAGCCTTGGTCAGGCCCATCTAAAGTACTGCGTTCAGTTTTGGGAACAGAACCTCAGGAAAGATATATTGGCCCTGGAGGGGGTACAGCGCAGATTCACCAGAATGATACCAGAGCTGAAAGGGTTAAATTGATGAGGCCCAGTTGCATAAACTTAGATTATAGCCCCTTGAGTTGAGATGGTTAAGGGTGAATTAATCAAGGTGTTTAAAATGATCAAGGGATTCGAATAGGTTAGATACAATTTCCTCGGGTAGAGGAATCCAGAACAAGGGGGCTTAGTCTTAAAATTAGAGCTAGGCCATTTAGGAGTGAAATCAGGAAGCAGTTTTTCACACAAAGGGTAGTGGAAATCTGGAAAACTCTCCCCAAAAGGCAGTGGATGCTGGGGGTCAATTGAAATGTTCAAGACTGAGATCGATAGATTTTTGTTGGGTAAGGTTATCAAAGGCGGGTAAATGGAGTTGAGGTACAGATCAACCATGATCTAACTGACTGGACGAACAGGCTCGAGGGGCTGAATGGCCCACTCCTGTTCCTATGTTCTTTGCACATTCCGAACCACATTGCCAAATGCGGCAAAAGGACTTTAGTTAATTTTGAATTCTTTACCTATTCCGTCCAATTCATCTACTCCATATTTTGTGCATTTGAGGGATTGTTTCGAATTCTGTCACCCAGTTGACGGAGCAAAGCTCCCTTTACTCTAGTTCAGCCTCAGAAGAGCACTCCCAACTGCACTAGTATCATTTTTTAAATCTTCTGATACCAGTATTTTTATAGACTCAGATTAAAATTGCCAATTAGTGCCAATTTTATGCAACAGAGGGGAGACTTCCATTCCCCTTGTGTGGGCAGGATTTAACTGTCATATAAAAGGGCATTAAACTAACTCAGTCCTCCAACCTGGAGTATCTTTTAAAGGGCGTCTTGAAGAAGTATTTGGCAAGCCTTTTTTGTTTACAGAGGAATTATTTTGTCCCAACGATCCACTTCAACTCAACAACAAATGAGACTTATATATGTCCTTTGACACATGGAAATATCCTAAAGTGCTTCACTGAGGGGCAGAAGAACAGAACGGCTAACAAGCAGGCAGTGGGTGGATAGTTAAGAGATAACTGAAGGTATGGTCAATGTTGTTTTGAGGAGGCTTTTGAAGATGAAACATTGATCCATTGCAGTTCAGATCACAGAAGGAGGCCATTCTGCCCATTATCTCTGTGCCAGCTCTTTGCTAGAGCAATCCAAATATAATCCCACTGCCCCACGCTCTCTTCATGGCCCTGATCAGTCCAAATGTTTCCTTGAGTATGCCAATGGCAAGTGACTCATTGTTTTTACTTTCTCAGGGGATCATCAAGCAGGACAGCAGCCTCCTGCTAATCATCACCCAATCTTTTTGAGCCTTCAAATAATGTAGGCACTGCTGATTACCACATAATGAAGCCATCATGGGTGCTTCCTGAACAACGGGCGTTGATTTGTATTCACATATTTTTATGGTATGATACCACCCGCACATTAATTGAATGGAAGTCCTTTCTGTTCATGTAAGCCATGGGGTTGATGCATAGAGCCCTGATGCCCAAATGGATGCCATCTAGCATGCATGCCCTGTGGCCTTGGGAATTCTGCCACCCAGTGAACGTCCTGCGCCCTGTCCAGCTGATGCCTCCTTTCCACAGGGAAAAGTGATGCATTTTGTTGCCCTGAGCAAACACAGCACTTGTCACTTGATTGAGGTATCTATGGAGCATACATCGGCTGATCCAGCAGATATCTCCTGTGGTGACTCGGAAGGATTCAGCAGCAGGAGAGTAAATGCCGTGATAACCTTCACAGCTACAGGAAGAGCCGTCCCTCTTCTGGATTAGACGGGCAACGATTTTATACGGGTGAGGTGAGTGCCAGGGTGGAGCTTACCCAAACAACATGAGACCTCCTCCTCTGCAAGGATGCGAGACTGGTGGAACCTGGCAATTTCAGGACGATAAAGTCAGATCACATGGCCCTAAAATCTGCTGCTTCAGATCATCAGAGAAAATGTGGCTGATATACAGAATTTGTGACAAGTAGCAATAGAATCCCCTTTACTGAGAACAGTTCAAGTCCTGGTAGATGAAGGATTTAAAATGTCATGAATATTTTGCTATAGAGTGGATAGGGAGAAACTGTTTCCACTGGCAGGAGGGTCGATAACCAGAGGTCACAGATTTAAGATAATTGGCAAAAGAATCAGGGGGGAGATGAGAGACATTTTTTTTACGTAGCACGTTGTTATGATCTGAAATGCGCTGCCAGAAAGGGTGGTGGAAGCTGATTCAATAGTAACTTTCAAAAGGGAATTGGAAAAGGACAAGATTGCAGGGCTATGCGGAAAAAGCAAGGGAGTGGGACTAATTGGATAGCTCTTTCAAAGAGTCGACACAGGCATGATGGGCCGAATGTGCTGTAAGATTCTATGAATTTATCAAGGTTTTCAGCAGGGAGTTTGGTAGGTTGTTTGACTTGTGTTAGTATAACGCTATACATAGTGATTGGGTGCTTTGCAGTCAGGGGATGGGAAGTGTTCGCCCCCTGCTGCCTGAACAAAAAACTGCATTGCTGGATGGCATGAGAACCCAGCAATAAAATCAGACACTGATCTACATGGCTACTTTGTGGAGGATCATGCTTGGATCAGCATCTCAATGGACAGTACAAGCCAGGTGGATAAACCTTAATGAAAGTACATCCACCCTGGTATTGCTGTGTAATGAGCCCGTTGATTATCACACAAGATACTTAAAGTGAACACGCCACAATTGTTCAGTGTGGACCTTGTTGTATATGAACCATGTGAGCTGTACAAGTTATCAGCATTGGCTGTGACAGGGGTGCTATCAAATAAAGGGACTCAAAACTGAATGAAATATCTCCAAAGCTTTCACAGCATTTATTAAAAAAAATAATAGATATTCTAAAAGCACACATTTACGCTGGGCTACGGTTCCGCAGTCATTGGCTACCTTCATCTGTGAGCCCTGATAGTGAGGGAGTCAACTATCAACATGGTCTGAATGGCTTTAGAATTTATCCAACTGAGTACCACAATGGACCCTGGAGTAATTTCAAAGCTGTAGTCATGTCTTGGGATGCTGGTTATAACCAATTCACTTGTCCATCCTTCAGTTTAAGATAGCTTGTCAATCATTCACTGAGTAGCTATGAGGGCTATATGGCTGAGACTATTAACTGTGGCTTAGTCGATAATGCTCTTACCTCCTGAGTTAGAAGGTTGTGGGTTTAAATCCCATTACAAATACTTGTGCACAAAATCCATACTGCTACTGAGGAGGTGCTGTATTTTAGATGAGATGTTAAACGTCTGTTCTCTCGGGTAGATATTAAAGATCCCATTGCTCTATTTTGAAGAAGAGGAGGGGAGTTCTCCATGGCGTCCTGGGCAATATTTATCCCTCAACCAATATCACTAAACCAGATTATCAGATCATTATCGCATTGCTATTTGTGGGAGCTTGCTGTGCGCAGCTTTTTCCTACATTACAACAGCCACTACATTTCAAAAATACTTAATTAGCTATAAAGCGCTTTGGGACATAAAAGGTGCTGTATAAATACTACAAGTGTCCCTCCTCCCCACCCCCCTCCAAACTGGGCAGCTGCAGGGCCCAAGTCATCTGGAGGATCCTGAAAAAGAGGAGAGGGACATGGATTAGGAATAATGATAAGGGAAAGCGGTGGCAGATAAGTAAGAAGAGAAAAGAAAGGCTAGCATTAATATCACGCCATCCACAACCTCAGGATGTCCCAAAGTGCTTTACAGCCAATGAAGTACTTTTGAAATGTAGCCAATTTTGTAATGTAGGAAACGCAACAGCCAATTTGCGCACAGCAAGGTCCCACAAGCAGCAATGTGAGAATGGCCAGATAATCTGTTTTTTAGTGATGTTGGTTGAGGGATAAATGTTGGCCAAGTCACTGCAGAGAACTCTCCCGCCCTTCTTTGAAAAAGTGCCACGGGATCTTTTACGTCCATCTGAGAGGGCAGAGGGGACCTCGGTTTAATGTCTCATCCGAAAGACGACACCTCCGACAGTGCAGCACTTCCTCAGTTCTGCAGTGGAGTGTCAGCCTGGATTTTGTGCTCATGTCTCTGGAGTGTCTGAAACTACAACCACCTGACTCTGTGGCGAACAAAAGTAGCAGCGCAGTGCAGTCCCCGGGTGTCATGCTGCATGTGTGTGAGTTTGTGATCTAGAGGAAAGCAGAGGAAATCTTCACTAAAATTCAGAATGAGGAATCCGATAAATTGCACCTTTGTGATCTTGTCTACCATCAAACTGGTATTCAACCGAATTCAAAGACGAGCCAAACATTAAATTGCTGAACACCATAGGCTGAAGCTTTATCAAAATTATTTCCCAAAAGATGTCCAGTATTCTGAAATAAGTCCTTTGACTCCACTCACTTCCTCCAAATAAAAGGTGTCACTATGGGAACCAATATGGGTCCCAGCTATGCCTGCCTTTTTGTGGGAACATGGAACATTCCTTGTTCCAGTCCTACATAGTTCCCCTTTCTCACCTCTTTTACCAATAGATTGATGACTGTATCGGGGCCATTTCCTGCTCTCGCCCCGAACTGGAAAATTTCATCAACTTTGCTTCAAATTTTCACCCTTCCCTCAATTTCACATGGTCCATTTCCAACTCTTTCCTTCTCTTCCTCGACTACTCTATCTCCATTTCTGGGGATGGGCTGTCAGCCAATATCTACCATAAGCCCACCGACTCCCACTGCTACCTTGATTACACTTCCTCCCACCCAGCTTCCTGTAAGGACTCTATTCCCTTCTCCCAGTTTCCCCATCTCCGTCCCATCTGTTCTGACGATACCACCTTCCGCACCAGTGCTTCCTTTTTCCTCAACCGGGGATTCCCCTCCACTGTAATTGACAGGGCCCTCGACCGTGTCCATCCTATTTCTTCTGCCCTCACCCTTTCCCTTCCCTCCCAGAACCATGATAGGGTCCCCCTTGTCCTCACCTTCCACCCCACCAGCCTCCACATTCAACGTATCCTCCTCCGCCATTCTCGCCACCACCAGCGCGATCCCACCACCAAACAGGTCTTCCCCTCCCCTCCCCTCCCCTTTCAGCATTCCAAAGGGACCGCTCCCTCCGCGACACCCTGGTCCACTCTTTCATCGTCCCCAACACCCAATCTCCTCCCCTTGGCACCTTCCCGTGTGAGTGCAGGAGATGCAACACCTGCCCTTTCACCTCTTCCCTTCCCACCATCCAGGGCCCCAAGTATTCCTTCAAGGTGAAACAGCGATTTACTTGTACTTCTTTCAATTTATTAGACTGTATTCGCTGCTCACAATGCGGACTCCTCTACATTGGGGAGACCAAACGTAGACTGAGTGATCGCTTTGCTGAACACCTCCGTTCAGTCCGCAAACTTGACCCTGACCTGCCGGTCACTTGCCATTTCAATTCCCCGTCCCACTCCCACTCTGACCTCTCTGTCCTCGGCCTCTTACATTGTTCCAATGAAGCTCAACGTAAGCTCGAGGAACAGCACCTCATCTTTCGTTTAAGCACTTTACAACCTTCCGGACTCAACATTGATTTCAATAACTTCAGATCATAACCATTGCTCCCATTTTTTCAGTCAGCTGGTGCTGGTAATGGTTCTGCTGTTGCCATTTACAGCTACTCCTGACCAATCTTTTGTTTCTTAACCTGTCCCATTACCACCCTCCTTGCTTTGCACCATCACCCCTTTTGTCATTTTAACACTCGTGCCCTCCACCCTATTGTTCCTTCCTCCCCACCGCTCCCTCCCTCCCCTTTCCCCGGCTCTGTACTTGCTCAAAAACTTGAACTCTTTTAACATCTTCCAGTTCTGAAACATTAACTCTGTTTCTTTCTCCACAGATGCTGCCTGACTTGCTGAGCTTCTCCAGCATTTTCTGTTTTTATTTCACATTTCCATCGTCCGCAGTATTTTGCTTTTGATTCTGAACTAAGTTATTAATTAACCCCTTTCTATCTGCTGCAGAGTTCTTGAGCTCCCGTTATACTATTGCTTTTACCCTTCTTGGATGTGCTTTGGTGCACAACAGGCATTATGGGGTCAATTTTTGGATGGCCGAGCAGGTGCATTTGCGGTGGGGCGGGCTCCTAAAATCCTGGATTCCCGGAGCGGGTCCGGAGCTCGGCTCCAACCCGCCCACTTCCGGGTTCCCCAATGACGCGCTTAGATGCGCGCGCAGCCCCCGCATGCGGGACACCCTCCGGCAATTAAAGCAGGCGGGATCCCACTTAAAGCAATTATTTACATAGTTCAGGTCATTTGCAGACCTGATTTGTAGGATATTTTAGGAGGGGTGGGATTTTCATCCAAACTGAGCGTGTTTCCCGTACTGGGGGAAACACTCCCAGTTGAAACAGATGTGTTACAGCCACCAGCCTGTGGCAGCTGCAAAGGTCCATTTGACAGGTCGGGGGGAGCCTCTCACTCATTGCAGGAGGCCACTCTGTCACTCTGGACAAAGTTTGGCCTCCACCACCCTCCTCCTAACAATAAAATTCACCAACTTGGAATCTCAACTCTGGTGTGCAGACACATTTACCTACCTTGCGGACCCCCTCAAACGTACATCTTCCGGATGGGGGCCGCCATAGCTACAGTCATGATGTCATCGGAGGACGAACAGCATCACCAGCCTCGTCAGCCACGCCGTCCACCTCAGACACGTGGAGCTCCACAACACAGTGCTGTGACACATCCACCTGCACAGCAGGAGGGAGGGAAACTGCAGAGAGAGATGCGTCGCAGAAGGCACTACCCTCGCCACAGGCTCAGCTTCCTGGACCTCTCTGAGGAGCAGTGCACACGGAGGCTCAGAGTCAGTCGCCAGGTAGTCGCGGACATCTGCAGTCTCCTTAATGACGAGCTGCTCCCAGATGGACCGAGCAGCATTTTCTTACCTGTCGCTGTCAAAGTCACCACTGCCCTCAACTTCTTCGCCTCCGGATCCTTCCAGGGTGCCACCGGGGACATCGCCGGGGTCTCTCAGTCGTCTGTACACAAGTGCATAAGGCAGGTCACCGACGGCTTGTTCTGCAGGGCCTCACACTATATTAGCTTCCCCATGGATGACCTCAGCCAGATGGAGAGGGCAGTGGGATTCCACGCTGTGGCTGGCTTCCCACGGGTGCAGGGTATAATCAATTGCACCCATATAGCAATACAAGCACCTCCACACGAACCAGGACTGTTCATCAACAGGAAGGGGTATCACTCCATGAACACTCAGCTCATCTGTGACCACCGCAAGAGATTCCTTCATGTGTGCGCCAGATACCCTGGCAGCTGCCACAATTCCTTCATCCTCAGGGAGTTCAACGTCCCGCCCCTCTTCCACTCACCCAACACCTGCAAGGGCTGGCTCCTCGGGGACAAGGGATACCCCCTGCACACGTGGCTTATGACACCTCTGAGGAAACCCACCACCGAGCAACAGCATCGATATAACGACAGCCACATCGCTACCAAGTTTTTCAATTGAGCATGTTATAGGGCTGCTCAAGATGCGCTTCAGGTGCACTGATCGTTCTGGGGGAGCACTTCAATACGCACCACACAGAGTGGGACGCATTATAGTCGTCTGTTGTGCCCACATGGCACAACAAGGCACAACTGAGAGGGGTGCCACTGGAGGAGGCCCCATCCACATCTGCCACCCATATTGAGGAGGAGGAGGCTGAGGAGGAGGAGCAACCCATGGGCAGAACAGCAGCACACCTGGATGCTCGTGAGGCCAGGGAGTCACTGATATGTGAACGGTTCTCCTAACATCAGACGGTGTGAAGAGTCCAGTCCTCATCACCTGGACAGAGGAGCGGCCACACCAGCCCCCTCCCCCGCCCTCTGCACAAAACAGTGGTGCAACTACACCTACACCCACTGTAGAATGACCCAATGGGTGGCATCAAGTGTGCGTGTTCATGGTGAACCTCATGAAAGGGACTTATTGCACAAGCCAGTCAAGAATGGCCAAGACGTGGCAGTAGTGGTGATAATAATAAGATTTATTGTGAGTGTGAAAGAAAACAAATATAAATAAAAAACATGACAAATCGTCAAACACCCTTGTGCATCCCCTTTGTGCTCACAAAACCTTTGCCTTATGCTTCCGACTACTCCTACGTGGTGCTTCCCCTGTGGCTGGAGCAGAGGTAGTGGCAGGTTGCTCTTGTTCAGGCCCTGACCAATTAGATGCTTTGCGCAGACGCCCTCTGGGTTTCGGTTCCTGTGAGGACCCCTCCAAAAACTGCTCCACCTGCACCTGTGCAGGGGCAGACTCGACCACCTGGAGAGGAGGCAGCATTGTGGATACTGGTTGAGAGGGGGGCAACGGGTGAGACGTGGAAGTGCTTTGAGTGGCGTCCCCACTTCCATGTCCCCTTTCGCCATCATCCCTCTCCTGGGCCTTCTGGCATCTCTTCTCCTATCAAGGCAAAACACAGAGAGGCGTGATTGAGTGATGGTTGCATAGTGACCAGCTGTGTGCATTGCTGTGGGTGGGGGTGACCGTGAGGGAGATGCATGGGAAGGGTGCGTGTGAGACATAGCCATGAGATTGTATGAGGATTGCGTGGTCGTGTTTGAATGGGAACTGGGGCGGTGAGTAAGTGCAGGCAAGGTGAGGATGATGGTTGAGTGGATGTGAGGAGTGATGCGAGAACGTTGTGGTGGCAGTGCAGAAGGAGTTGTGTGGTGGTGGAGGTGATGTGGAAGACAGAGTGTAGAAGAATGCGTAAGTATACTCACTTTGGCTGACCTGATTAGGTCATTAAAGCGCTTCCTGCATTGGACCCAGGTTTGGGAGATGTTACTGCTGCTGCTGACCTCCTCTGCCACCTCGAGCCAGGCCTTCTTGGTGGCAGAGGCAGGCCACTTCCTCCCATCCGCTGGGAAAAACGTTTCCCTCCTCCTCCTGACCCATCGAGCAGCACCTGGAGTGAGGAGTCTGAGAACATTGGAGCAGCCTTGACTATGGGCTGCTCCATTCTGC